>NC_139804.1:20857389-21457389 GCF_963457635.1 Microchirus variegatus
CCCTGTGACTGCTTGTAATCACATCACTTGTGAACAAATTGACCATGCACACAGTTGTAAATTGACTAAATTATGATGTACATGTAATATTTACCCCTGCACATCTGTACAGCACATGCCTAAGGACAATTTGATATGTGGAAAAGGAAAATAGGATTCAAACTGTGAACTGAACCTTCATATCTTTTGATTAGCAGAAGCCTATTTGTCAAATATGTGTTTAAAAGTGAATGTACTCGTAGTGGCGGCACAAATTGTGATTGTTAAACGTAGAGCGACCTCTAAATAAATATGTTCTCAGTTGTAAATGTCAGAAAAGCTTTCTCACCCTGTTTAAACCTAATAGATATTTCTGGTCCAACAGCTTTTGTAGGCAAGTCACCTGGGGCCAGTTGCACAAATTGGTATTTAAGAAGCCTAGAGCATATATTTGCCATTTTACCTCACCATTAGGCTGCCTTTTCCAACTTGAGAGGGAAGTTTGTGTCACTTTGTAAACACTTAGTCCACTCACTCATGCACCTCAGTCCATTGAGAAAATGTCTTGTCAGATATGATTGTGTTACACGGATAAATCTGAATCTAAAATGAATCTAATTTGAACCTGCACACCTGAGCAAATCCCTGTGCTGTGATGTCAAATCTTCTCATTGGACTTTGGTGTGGTTGGAGACAACGTGGCAAACACATTGTTAAGATCATATACACTGGTGCAAGTTTTATTTGGTGATCATATACGCTGGTGCAAGTTTTATTTGGTGCGCTCTTTTAGAGGCTAAAATCAGTTTTTCCTGGTGTCACTTTGGCAGCTGTGTTTTCACAGACATGCAGGATATGTGCACATCACTGTCGGCTGTTTGTAAGATGCTGATTATGTCAGTTCCTCAATCAACCTCACTTTGATTATCCCTTTAAGCCATAGACCTCACATTAGTTTCAACTGAACTTTGTCACTTAGTGCCGATTGACTATGATCCCCATGATTATCGATTAATGATGGTAAGAGTCGGGCCAGTGTCAAGAGGTTCTAGCTTATACCCAATGAATAGACTGTAATAAAAAGCCTTGTTATTGAATATATATTATAATTTCACACACATACACACACCACGCTGACTGCACACAACATGTGGCAGTCATTAATAACAGCTGTAGTCTAATGTCTGCCCGCTGGTCTGTAATCACCAGTGAAATCGCTGAACCTGCTTGTTGCACAAGTGATGTCTGATGTAATCTCCCCTTGTTTGGTCTCTTACTCATCCACCATGACAACCACCAGGACTGAAATACCTTCATTCTGCTGGCATTCTACACAGAGACATCAAACCTGGCAACCTCCTGGTCAACAGCAACTGTGTGCTCAAGGTGTGTGTTAGAGACTCAATCTTCTATTGCCCAGCTGAACATCACAGTAACTGAAGCCTGTGTTAATTCTGCTGGGAGCTTAGTAGTTACTGTTCACACCATACTTTTAAAGGCATCGCCTAGTTTTTGCTATTTTGACACTGCAAACCTTATGGTTGATTTGGATTAGTTGCTTATATCAGATTCTTTAATCATATTATTTATCAAATGCGCCTAACCAGACAAACAGTCCTTGTCTGGTTAGCAGTGAGTTGTGCTGTGCAGCTCTCCCATAAATGCTATTCAAATATCTTAAATAGCTGATAACATCATGTGCTGCATTTAAAAACCTTTCAGCCCAACGCTACACTGCTAGACTGACTTTAATTAAAGCTGCAGTATGTAACTTTAAATATTAACAAGTGAGATCAAACTTTTAATGTCATATTAGTGTTTGCAGTGCTTATTATGGCTACGTCCCAATACCTCCCCCTTAAAATTTCCCCGCATTTCCCCATGCTCCCCCCTACATGTGAATGCGCAAAATGTAGGGTTATGGCAAACATGTAGGGTTAGGGGAGGTATTGGGACAGGGCCTAAGACTATCAGCTCCACTCTCTCTGTCTTTCTCAGTATAGCAGTGTTTACATTTTTATGTCAAGACAGAGGCCACCTCAGCATTGTACTAGTGAAGCAAGACAACTTTCCAACAGGTTTGAATATGACTGAAAACACAAAGACGTGCCCACGAAAAGATTCAGAAGTGATTCTACGCGATAAAGGCTTCTTGTCCCCACCCACCCCTGCATGGGTGCTGTATACAAACAAATGCTCCCTCAGTCAGGTCTAATAGGTTTGCTTGATGCAGCATACAAATAAAGTTACATAATTTATGTTCATGAAGACAGGCACAATAATAATAATATTATTATTTATTTTTTTAATTGCCAAAACTTACACACTGCAGCTTTAATTGATGTATAAATCGGTCTGGCACTAATCATCCCTGAGTCTGACTTGGAGCTCTCCATTCAATGTGTATAATTAGTTTGATACAAATGTTGAAGAAATCAGACTAGATATTTGTATTTCCATGTTAAATCTCTGTTTTCACCAATAATGAGAACTACCAGGCAGCAACATTGTTGTCTGTGTCACTTTCTGTCACCCTCACAGCTGCTGAATTCTTTATCTTCAAAGCCCACATGTCCACAAAGTATACTTCTAGCTGTGTTCAGTCAATGAAGAACTATTTTATTTTTTTTAGTGTGAAAATTAAACTTTAAAGTCTCTACATATACTGTGACTCAGTCATGATGAGACATTTCCTCTACTCAAAAATACAAATGTGTAAATTCTGACTTTCACCTTTGTTTGTGTGGGACAGAATAAATGTAGGCTGTTGATATCCATGGGTGAACTTCCCAGTATAGCCTGTGTGGGAGCCATGATGTAACACTTCTGATATGAGAAACACAGCCGCTTTATTTTAAGCAAGATGGAGATGTTTTCTTAGACATATACGACATTTAAAAAGAGAAGACAAGGATGAAGTGTGGTGGTGTAAAAATATTTCTGAATTCTGAGAAAAATCTATTTCAGATCTGTGACTTTGGTCTGGCTCGAATGGAGGAGTCGGACGAGTCACGACACATGACTCAGGAAGTTGTGACACAGTACTACCGGGCTCCAGAGATCCTCATGGGAAGTCGTCACTACCACAACTCCATCGACATCTGGTCTGTGGGCTGCATCTTCGCCGAGCTGCTGGGCAGACGCATCCTCTTTCAAGCCCAAAGTCCCATTCAGCAGGTAAACCCTCCTTTGACCACCAATAACCTGGTCTTAAGTCAGTTGTAACAGTTATAATGCATGTATACTCTCTGATACTTCACACCACTGCTTCACCTCAGTGGTTCAGTGTTTTTTAGGGCCTTAGCACTCACACAGTGGTGCCAGGACCTATTGGACTTCCTGAAAATTGGCACGTAAATCAGAACTGGTTAAGGTGAATGCATAAAAGTGGTGCAAAATGATTCAGTATCGCCCCCAAAGGTAAAACCCTGTAGGACAAAGCCAAAACTAAGTACACTTGGTGTAAACATGTCACAGCCCAAGTCAAACAAAAAAGTCCATTGGAACCATGGCCTCAACTCAACATGGAGTCGGCCATTTTGAATTTGGTGTCCAAGTGGTGTAAATGAACAAACTCTTCTAACATGGAAGTACATGTAAAAACACGTCAAGTTGTACTAGACACACAAAGATAAAACGATATCGTATCGTCTTGCAGATTCAAAAGGGCGTGGCCACAGCAAACGTTGGAATTTTGGCGAATTTTCACCATTCACCTCAAAACAGGAAGTGCCCGTAACTTCTCCATACATTGACCTATCGGCTCAAAACCTAATATGTGACACGAGAGACCTGGCCAGAAATCACCAGCACACGAAAATTAAGTCAAGGGCATAGCGCCGCCTGCTGGCCCACACAATGCTGCTCTGATCCATTCAAAACCTAATCAGGCAACAATAACTAAGTTCAGTCTGACCATTTCTTTTGTGTCTGATGCCAATTTCACAACCATGAGTCTCTGATACAGTCGTTTCACAGCTTTTAAAACTACTAAACTGCGGCGCTGTCACCTTCCCCATGAAACAGGTCTAGAATATTGTAATATCCTTTATGATGGGGTTAGCCAGGCCTCCCTTTCTTGCCTTCAGATTATCCATAACACTGCTGCCTGCCTTTTAACAAGGACACACAGACGTAAGCACATCTCCCTCATTCTGGCCTCCCTCCATTGGCCCCAGTGCATTATAGGATAGAATAGATTTTAAAATCCTTTTATTTGTCTATAAATGTTTAAATGGTTTTGCTCTGCACTACCTCTCTGACATGGTGCAGCCATATGTGCCCCTGTGGTCTCTAAGATCAGCTGATCTTTGCTGTTCCTATATCGCAGCTGAAGCTCAGAGGGGATCGGGCTTTTGCAGTTGCAGCTCCCCCATAACACATTAGCCAGGTCCATTTACTTTCTCATTTTAACTCACTTTGAAAGACCCACCTGTTTTACATTTTCATGTTTGTTTATATGACTATTACCGTAGCACTTTGGTCCAATACTGTTGTTTTAAAATGTGATTTGCAAATAGATT
Source organism: Microchirus variegatus (assembly GCF_963457635.1). Lineage (NCBI taxonomy): Eukaryota > Metazoa > Chordata > Actinopteri > Pleuronectiformes > Soleidae > Microchirus > Microchirus variegatus. The sequence goes on from NC_139804.1 coordinate 20,861,892, forward strand.
GGCTTGGATAAATCAAAATTCAAACACATATTACGTGACACATCATGCCGAGCTGCACTCACAACCAACATATTTTGAAATGAGTGGGACAATCAAAAGTTTTTTTGTGTCCAGCCTTTAAATGTAATTAGCTCTATATCATTGAATTGTTTTTGTCTGTGTGGTTCGTAGCTTGATTTAATCACTGACCTGCTGGGAACTCCCTCAATGGAGGCAATGAGGACAGCATGTGAAGGTGCTCGTGCACACATTCTTAGAGGACCCCACAAACAGGTAAACACTCTGTTTTTTTTTCAACTTGGCTTTTGACTGCAGATGAAGATTTGCGTGATGAAAACGGATTATTATTACTATTTAGAAACCATCATCATGGTGACGTGTTCTATAACATAAATATTTAACGAAAGCTTGACTTGTTCAGCCCTAGTCAACCATACAGACGTTTGTTTGTTTGAGTCTAGTCACATGAAAAGTTAACTTGCTTTGGCAAAGTCGGTGTGTTTTTTTAATTTATGTATTTACCACACCCACCTTTGGACAGAGTAGAAGTGATTTGCATATGTGTGACCAGGCTCTGTAGATGGACTGTGTGAAATAAATGTGTGCGAGTGGGTGAATGAGTGGTCATCAAGACGAGAACAGTGCTTTTAAAATACAGATCCATTGACCATCTGTTGTTTGTTTTGTCTGCAGCCATCGCTTCCTGTTCTCTACACTCTTTCCAGCCAAGCAACCCATGAAGCTGTCCACCTCCTCTGCAGGATGCTCGTATTTGATCCGGTCAGTCATTCTAAATATAATATGATATTGATATACGCTTAAAATAAAAGACAGACATAACAGACAGAGATGTAAATGTAAACAATAGGCTAAAGTTTAGGGTCGGATCTCCTGGGAATGTTTTCACATCACCTGTATATTTAGCACACATAAAGATCTAAATAACAACTCAAATTTGGTCATATCTGAAAGTACAGAGTGATAAAGGTTCATTTAATAAAATTTTCTGTCACTAATTAACAACTTTGTATTTGCCACCTGCTTACGTGTGTGTGTGTGTGTGCGTGTGTGCGTGCGCTCTCCAGTCAAAAAGGATTTCAGCGAAGGACGCCCTGGCTCACCCATACCTGGACGAGGGTCGACTGCGCTACCACACGTGCATGTGCAAGTGCTGCTACACCACATCCTCCGGCCGGGTTTACACCAGTGACTTTGAGCCTGTCACGAATCTCAAGTTCGACGATGGCTTTGAGAAGAACCTTAGCTCTGTCAGACAGGTCAAAGGTGAGTTTGTCTGCTGCTCACTTTTACTGTATTCATGTATTAAAGCAACACCATACAGCAATGAATTTATATTTTAGTTTTTTTTTTTTACATGTATCACAATCTCCTATTTTACATGGGATTATTAAAGGAGCACAAACCAGTGTGTGCACTGTGAGGTCACTGATCATAGGAAACTATCAACAAAGATGTATGTGCATGATACAAACAAAACAGGAGGGAGTCCTTTAAAAAAAAGAAAGCATGACTATGAAGCATTAGTAGTGGACTAAAACACTACAGGGAACCTCTAAAGCTTATTAGGCTCATTAAGTGAAGGTCAGTTGAGATGAGTTTAACTTCTGCTCACAGTGCAGATTACTCTTTGCTGCTCTGATGCACAGTTGTCAAGTCGATTGACACAAATGTTTGTCATAAAGAGACATTTTAGCTTCCAACATTGTGAAAAATCGACAGAATTCACATGTGAAGTGTAAGTGAACAAGTCTCTAATGCTGCTGCTGCTGCTGTGTTTCCCTCACAGAGATCATCCATCAGTTCATTCTGGAGCAGCAGAAGGGGAGTCGAGTGCCACTCTGCATTAACCCTCAGTCGGCTGCTTTCAAAAGCTTTATCAGGTTAGAGAGTCATTTTTTTATTCATAATAAAACAGTATCAAAGGTTTTAGACTTGAAAATGATGTACATGTATAATATGAATGTGTGTAGTGACAAGGCATACATGGTGGTAAGGTGTAATGTTATCACTTTCCAGTAGTTTCCTTGCTCATCTTTCTGCTCCACCTGCATATTAAGATAATAACAGTAGCTGCATTTCGACCACGGGCACAGGAAGTGTGTGTTTCCACCACAGGGACCAGAATGTAAATGGTATGCCTGTTAAAACGTTCACTGCTTTAGTACTATCTGAAAGTTGCAGTAGTTTAATATGAAATTCCTTTATTTTTACAATTATCATCACTTTGTCATCTGACCAGAATGTTTTCATCACTTGGACAGGATTGTTACTTCTTCAGGTTTTTATTGGCTGTGCTCCAGATTTTCAATAGCGTAACCATGACACTTGAGTGATTTTGCTTGCACTACTTGCTTTTGGCAGTCTTGTCACAGTGTCTGCAACTTTTTTTTGCGTGACATTTTGATGCAGTTGCATCATACTCGGAAATCTAAAATAATTAATTTGCTACTTGAAAAAAAGGACTGAAGTGAAAGCAATAAACGTGTAACCACCACAACACTGTTTTTTCATCACAGTTGTGACTTTGAACTAGATTGACTGTGCTGCTTTATCCTCCGCCTGAGTGTCACAGGGCTGCAGGAGTCAGTTTAATTTAGAGAGTACGATGTAATAAGTAATAAGGGAAATGCAAGCATTTAATACTTTCAAAGAATTAATTGCATTTAAGGTTCCTGCTACTTGTGGTCGAAATATGGCTCATGTTATTTGGGAAAGTTTCTTCTGCTGCCAGCCTTAGCTGCTCTGTTTGCAGTTTGTCATCACTAATATCTATGCCCATCGACCTGTTAGTTTTCAAACTCCCACCAGGAATTTTTAAGTCCCCCGACTGCAGTTTGGATGTCGTTTGAAACATTTAAAAGTGATAACTTTTTTTTAAGCATGGTTGCAAGAGCTAATGACACATTATCAACACTCACTTAGGTGAGCTCACTGCTGAGGGTGCTGCCATTTCTGGGAACCAGCCTGGGATCTAGACACTGGCTCTCACTTGTAACATGGTTGCCAGAATGAAAAACAAAAACAGATTTTAGCCACTTAACAAAAGACTCACCAAATTCAATCTATGCCTGCTTCAGTCTATGGCAGTGCTTCTCACTCCTGGTCCTGGAGACTCACTGCCCTGCATGTTGTAGACGTTGCTAAAACATGCAGGGGAATGGGTCCCCAGGACCAGGAGTGAGAAACCACAGTCTATAATATCTTAAGAGTATGTTTGCTGCTTTATGTCACTGTGAGACTTTTCTGTCTGGAAATAGAGGTTTGTTAATCGTTCGTTCTCCCACGCCAAATTCCATGAAGAAAATCAGTGTTTTTAGCTCTCCAGGGGACAGAGGAGTTGTTGATCTAATGGTGCTTTGTTTGGTAAGTTTGTGCCACTTGGGTCAAACTGAAGAAAATATTTCAAACACAGAAGTCACAAAATAATACATTTAAACTTACCGATTGAGGCAGCAGTGGATGTCAAGACCTGTCCATACTCGGCAAGAACAGAGAAATTTGTTCTTTTTCTCAAGGTGGTGGAACAAAGTAAGTTCTGGCCAGGACATTTCATACTTGGCGAGAAACTCAAGTGCCCGGGAAGTCCTCATAGGGAATGACAACATCTCTGCATTAACTAATTTCTCGCCAATCACACAAACAAGAAAATGTGTCAAACTCCCAAAGGAGGGCTGCAAGAAAATAACGACGTCATTCTTTGCTCGCAGTCCCGAGAGAGTGAACACATTTCTCTGTTCTTGCGGAGTATGTGCAGACATTAACTCCTGATGGAAAAATCACTGATTTGCTCTGTGGTGCAGGGAGAGAGTGGTGTACACTCTTCAGGTTCCAGATGCACAACGCTGTCTAACAGCAAAAAAAATCGACAAACATCTTAAGATGTCACTAAGCTAAGCAGGTGTAGATTTATTGTAGTTTTCTCCCACGTTGCCAGTGACAGTGAGTTTGTGAATCTCAGACATGGAAACAGCAGCCCCACTTCAAAGAACCTCAACTTCCTCTTGAACATTGTCATTGAGTTGGGATGATTGCATTTATTTGTGGAAGCACTACGTGTATGTAACAACGATTCAAGTGTCTATAGTAAGCAGATCCATGAAAGGCTAACATGAAGTTGTTGAACAGCTCCACAGTGGCTCAGCCGTCTGAAATGCCTCCGTCTCCGCTGGTGTGGGAATAGCTGCTGCTGCTGCTGCTGCTGTATGACATCATCTGTCCCAACTGACACGCTGCTAAACTGGGAACAAGAGAGCATCTCAGCGTCCTCTATAATCTGTGTAGCATTTCACTGGAGAGCAGGACTCGCACATGTGCCGTGTGTTTGGCCCACACGTGACCCAAACAAGGACAAGCCCACTGGTAACTGCTTTATGGTGTGTGTCATAGACGGTTTGGTGTGCAAATGATGAAAGAAAAGCTCTGAAGACCAAATCAGAATGTGTGAAACAAACTCATGTGCTCACTTCCAGGTAGCTTAAATTTAACACATCTATAATATGAAGTACATTTGTGTTTTCTATATAATAATACATATAAGAAAAGATGTTTATTTAAATTTTTCTTTTATCATAAAACATACAGGTAGACTTGTCCGCTTTGCTATGTCCACCTTCACCTCCACATTGGTCAGTTTAGCCCAACTTATGCGTCTTGTTCAGACAATCGATTGTAATTGTGTTAAACACAATATTTTATTATTGAAAATTTCCCTATTTTATAAAAAATATTTTAACTTATTGAAAGCAAAATGTCAACAGTATTTCCCTGCACATTTGGCCATGTTTTCACTCATTTAACTGTTCGTTTGCCAATGACAATTAGCCTGATTTCTAAATGAAGCTCAAAAATTCAAATTGTGTGCACATCTGCACATTTTAGTTGCACATATTTGACATATTTATGCTCAGAGGGACATGTCGGGTCACATGACAAAGGTTGAGTGCGTCATCTGATGACACTGCCTGTTCCAAGTGGTCTCTCTTGAAGAAGCAGACCCTGGACCAAGTGGTTACTCACTTTTAACAAAAACACTGGAAGTTAAAAAAAAAGAAGAAAAATTATGCACTTGATGCAGATTGAAGTATAAAAAAAGACATTTAGATGACTATAATAAAATGTAACTCCATGTATGTCAATGTACATACATGGAGTGTATTAGAGAAAGTACATTTTCTGCATGATCTCAGTGACGAATATATGCAAGTGTTTCTACATAAGGCCCACAATATTTATCACTGAAGTAGAAACCTGTCTCAATATGTAAAAAAAAAAAGAGTCAGATTTTCCCTTGGAAATGCCAACAAATGCTTTGTGTCTGTTCCTCTTGCTCATGGCTTTAAGTTGTTGAGATTGTATATTCCTGGAAGTAAAGGTTGAACAGTTCAGTTGTGGCCGACATGAATTGTGAAGGTTTATGAGAACAGGAAACTAGTTGAAACGGTGACCAGATCAGAAGTTATCCTTATACTTATACTAAACCCTGCTTCTAAACAAGATGACTCGAATCTCCTGACTCCAGAATGCACTGACTTAAACCTAATTTATTCTCCAAGCAAATGAAATGACATTCTAAGCAGATCAGCACTCTCCTCTTTATTGTTGCCCCACACAACAGTCTTCAAAACATATTCTCCCCTTTTGCTCCGTTGATGATTTAAACTGACACACACAACCACCTCTGTTTCTTACACTCTCATTGTTCTCTCAGTATAAATAAATGAATACATTAAAAATGAATATGTAGCTCATACAAACAGTACATACTGAGGCTGGAGGATAATGTTTGGTTACTATAGTGACGACTGAAACCAAGCAAAAAATTCAATTCAAATAGTTGCGCAACTCTTTAACTTTGACAAATATCAAAAGTGCCGGACAACGAACAGTTACCTCTGCAGTGCCGCTTCCTGTGTTTGCTTAAATATTTCTGTCGGCTTTGTCAAATGAAGGAATGTGTGTACGCTTATGTCACTGTTTATCTCAAGCCTCACATTCAAAGCCAAGCTAAGCAAACATTAATCCAAAGAGTCTGGAGAAAAAGGAAATCATCGGTAACTACATCCATCCATTGGCTTTTTTCACGCCTTTAGCGCTCCACTAAAAACTCATTCCCACCAGGCGGTACAGTTCAGTTTGGAAACGGTTTTACCCCCGATCTAGCTTGTGTTTCCACAGTGGGTGTGTGGACTGGATGGTGAATGCTACGTAAGTTATGTAAATAGTGCGACGTCATAGCAGTGTGACACTTTGTAGCTCGCCAATTCATTGTGCAGAGCAGAAGAATGACACGGTTAACAAAGTGTAACAATGGAGGACATCCAGCATTTTGTGTTCTTTCTTCTTAGCAAGCTTTGTTTGAGAGAGGGCTGCAGGCTGCATGGAAAAAAAAACACACACACCAACGTTTCTCACAACTGTCAGATGTAGTCACATGCAGTGTGTCTAGCACCACCCTTTAGGAGCCATACGACTGGACTTGGTAACATGGGACAGTACAGATCAGATATTTTGGTCTTATTCCCAATGTTTACAGTGGAAAAGCTAATAAATGAGTGCTAGAGTGACATGGTTTGACTCATGTTTAGTCATTTTGAACAAATGGAGACTTACCCGAGTAGCTGGGACCGAAGTTTGTTTAAAAAGCTCAGTCTGACTTTGGACCAATAAAAGGCACTGGTGTGTTCAGACTGATGGAGGATAGGAGTTTGTTTCTTTGCAGGAACCTTCTGACTATGACGCTGATTCCTGCACCGCTTAGTTTTTTCAAACCTGCACCCACAAATTCTTTGACTGATAATTATCATCAAGTTAAATCTGAACTTTGACCGGCGTCACACACGCTTTTTAACCATAAAATAGCTATGTCGTAAGCTAACAGATTCTGACAGGGTATCCTGTATCGCATTTAAATGCATAATTTATCCAGACAAAAACCCACTGCATGCCTGTATTCAGACCGTTCTTCCCCATACACATCAAAATTCATTTATTTAAATACATTTTTTACATTTTAGACAACTGTTTGTGAAGGTCCAGGCCCGAGCCACACTATGTGCAAATGCTGCAAAGCCCTATTCCACGTGTCAAACTCAAGGCTCGGGGGCCAGATGTGGCCCGCCACATCATTTTATGTGGCCCGCGGGTGATTAATTGGTCTTAAAAATCTGTGTTAAAGTAGGTCTATGCTGCTTTAAGGCGTGCATTGACCATAAACTACACTGTAAGAAAAGATACACCATATCTACTCAATAAAAATGAGGCAACAGATTACAAGCAATATTATTAATTAAATTTCACAATGTTTGGTATTGAGTAAATTTTAATTAAATTAGACCCTTAATAGTTACCCATTTAATATGAGTAGATCTGAATAGAAAACAATACAGAATTAATTAAAATCTAAACAAACATATTGAGTTGATTTGAAAAAGATAATGTGTAAATTGTACTAATAAAAATGTATTTAATTCTACATATCAATGATATATAATTGATTAATAATCAACTATATTTATCTGTGCATTAATTTGAATGTATTCAATCCAATCAATTAAATATAAAAAAAATATTTCTTAGGAATAACTAGTCTATAGCCCAGAAAATACAGAACTAATCAAATACTCAAATAACATGTTTATTAACAATTAACAGCTGTCCTATTCTGTCCTATTTCAAACCAGAAATTTGAATAGGACAGAATACTGACTCCAAACTTTTTTGTAAAAACAAAAATAAATTACATTTTACACAGTGATGATGTATTTCCATGCTTGCGCACCTCACAAAGCTACTAAATTGGATTAATAATGATCTTAAAAAAAAATTCTCCAGAAGTGCATGTACCAAAACTATTTGTATGGAGTAAAACACATTTAGAACTAACCACAATAGAAATGGCATTGACATTAGTGGGATAAGTGTCCAAATCAGTGCTAATTTACAAACATAGCAGCACTTTCAAATGTGCAAATCGCTAGCTCTGTAGAAGCTGAACATAGCACAACATGTAAACTGCAACTACAGTCTCATTTTCAAGCCAGAAGTTGCTGTGCTGTAGTGTGTAATGCTGCAGAAGATCACCCCTTGTTGTCGCTCTGAATCCAAAGACTTTACACTGCCATCTCATTTGGCTGCACCTAAGGAAAACACAAAGTTTTAGATATGAGAAGTGCTTTTCAGCTTCAAATTTCTGCAGATGATAATCATACCCATGTGAAAACTGAAAGCATTTTATTGAAATGAAATTTCCCCAACACAAATATAAACACCAATGTCAACATAACGTGATTTTAACCTATAATTAATATAATATATTTTCCAGTCTAAAACGTTCATGGACTGAAATTGAGAAATTGAAAATTGAAAAAATCTGTGCCGTGTTAGGCCTCCCCTCCTCCCCCCTGCTAACGTTTAGTGCTGTGGACCGGACATTACCACACTAAAATTAACAGATTTAAGCATGAAAATAAATATAATTGCGGCTCTAAAACGTAACACTGTTGATAAACTTACTTCACGTGTGTTTAGGTAAGTTACCTTCACATTTGCAAGTTGCAACACAACAGCGAAACAACAGAGAGCACTTACGTTAGCTGCCCGGGAAAACGAGCCCCACACAGGAAGTAAAGCTAACGGAAGTGCGTCAAGTGCCGTCCGAAATATAAGATGCTCTTTCAGCGATAACTCCCAATATATCTCTTTATGTTAATGTGTCTAACCTTAACATTAAACCCAATGTACTTATTTACGTCATTTTATAAAAACATACTGAGGATATATCAACACGCAAGTGACGTAGGAAGCAAGATAGCAACCATGATAGCGGAATGCTAAGCCGCATCCTTCAAAATAAGTTTGACTTCAATACATGAATTCTTCCTAAATGTATAATGCAGTGTTCATATTATAGCGCAACAAAATCACACTCGGCCTACTGATGTACATTAACATAAAGCCTTGGCAACAGAAGCCAACTTAATGTTGCTGCTGAGTCTCTTTTTCTGTGATAGCTCATTTTATATTGTAATATAGCCCTCATGCGTTCTTCTTACAAGCCAGGTGATAATAAAATAAGTTTTCTTACCTTTGAGCAATGTCGAAGTAGATGAACATTCACTGTCTATGCTCCTCAAATGTCTTGTGGCTAAATAAAATGCCTGCTGCATTCAAAAAATGCAGTTTTTTTGGGATTAAGCAAACACAATGCTTATATTTTATTTAACTACAATGGGTGGATTTTATTCCAAATATTTTTATTTGAAATGTAATTAAATATTTGCTTCAAAACCAAAAACACAATTATATTGAATATATTTTACCTGATACATTAATTCAAATCTACAACAACACAGAATCGTTTCTTACAGTGTACATTTCCCACAATGCATGGCGATTGCTTTACCCGCAGAGTGACGGCACCGCCACTAGATTGAAGTGTATCATTGTATATGCATCATGCAATGAGTGAAATTGAGTAAAAATACAGAAAGTTATTTAGCAATATGTTACAGAGTAGTTACCTTTATTTCACATTACATTTAGTTACATTTATTCTGTATGACAGTTATCTGGCCCTTTGAGGGTAACCATTATGCTGATGTGACCTTCAGTGAAAATGAGTTTGACACCCCTGCTTCATTAACCATGCTAACAAATCATGTTTTGTTAGTGCCATGCTGAAGCGCCTGCTTCAATCACCTAATAATAATAATAACTTAACTCAAAAACAACCCATGTCTTTTACAAAATTCTATTGTATATGATATAAATGGCCAAATTCCGATGAATGAAAAGATGTGTATCTTATCTTCCTCCATTCACTGTATGAACTGTATCTATGTGGTGTTTACGACCACATAGATAGTTTATCAAATGTATACTCAGTTGAGCTTCATAGTACACACACACACATTTTGTCATTTATAGTGAGGAAGAGATGAGCAGACATGCACAAGCACAAGCAGCGTGAGAGAAACGCAGGGACACGGCACTTTGGCGTGGAGGGGCGTGAATGCTTCTGCATCCAGTGTGGCCCAGGCGATCTGCGGTTATACTGTACCTAGAGCTGAACGAATTATTTATCATTTTCAAATGAAAACAAAGGGACACAGCGTAATTGGCAAATCACAAAGGCTTGCAGGTCAACTGCTACACAAATAAAAGACATTAAAATACATTTTGGGAGCAAATGTCTCAGCCTTATGGAGTAGTTAATGCTGTAGTTCATGGAATTTGATCAAAGTCTACCAATAGAAACTGAATATTTGACAACTTCTAAGTTTTCCTGACCTTCCTCTTCCATGGAGGTGGCTATGTTGGATTCAGTAAATCCTAAACACTTGTTTTGATGGTGTCTTGTGGTAATGCTCCAGCACATTTAAACTTGAATATTTTTTTTAAATCAATAATCAAATCCCAGTTGCACTCACTTATTATATTTTCCCCAAATTGTTCAGCCCTAGTTATATGTGACTAAGTGCAGAACTCTGTCATGACGTGGTGAGGATTTGCTGTAGTTTTTGCTTTGTTGCAGTGATAGCTGTTGTCCAGGTGTTTCAAAGGAACGACTATATACTATACATATATATATATATATATATATATATATATATATATATATATATATATATATATATATATATATATATATATATATAGAGAGAGAGAGAGAGTGTGTGGCTGTGGTAGCTCACAGAAGGCGACGGTTAGTCTTCCCCTTTGAGTCTGCCTTTTTCTTCAACTGCTCTCCTTGTTCTTCTCCGTACGAGAAAAACAGAACAGAATATCATCGAGAAAACGGATTTAAAACCAGGGTGAAAAAACTTTAAACCAGCAATATCACTCTTTGGGCTGTGTTCTTGCGTGTGCTTTGGTATAAACCACCGACTCCGATCATCATGAAACAGAAAGAAGTAGCAAATGAATGGTGTACAAATTGTGATACGGTCGCATCTCTGTGGGTTTTTTCTAAACGGTAATCCAGCACTTAAGTGCCCCCCCCAGTATCACCCGCCCACCCCCGCGCTCTTCCTCGTACATGTACACCGTCTGTAAAGAAAGAGCTTTGAAGTCAAATATTTAATATATTTTTTAGAATTGTTTTCTATTCCTCTTGTGTCCTATAGCATGCCATTCTTCTCACACCTCAAAGTATGATTCTGTACATATGTGAAATAGAGAAGCAGATCAACACACCCACCTATAACAACTATACCACTGTATAGAAATTGTATTAGCCTGCACATTTATAAGGCTGTGAAGTTCCTTTTATTTTTTAGAAATTGCATACAAATGTATATATTTTTCTTGATTTTTAACTTGCAAACTAGGGCGTGTAGAGGACAACAATTCAAAGAATACGCAGTCATGTTAACTGTATCTTGTCTATACAGCAGACATGTGTTGATCTAAGGATAAACCTTTTCTCTCTCATCATTGGTGTTAATGATTTCATCACTGCAACACTGTGTGAATATGTATATAAAACATTCACCATGTTGGTCTCTACCTCTTGGCCTAATTGACTTGGCTTTGTTTACCTCCATACTTTTCTGATTTCCCTTGGGGGTGAATTGAAAACACTTGAATTCAAGCTTTTATACTGAAATAATAATTAAAAAAAAACAATATATATATTCCATCCACACCACTCCCACCCTCTCCCACCAACCTCTCCTGCACTAACCCAGCGTAAATCATTCGCCTGACATTTGAATCATCACGTTTGTACTACATAGCCCTATAGCCAAGAGTTTCCTGACTGTTAGTCACTTTTCAGCCTTTGATAGAGTAGGACCTGATGGGGAGGGCAAGTCACTGCTTCCACCACAGTGGTTGTGTTCAAAGCACAGTGTCAATAAATCCAAATTCATTCATAAAATTCATGCAAAAACAAAAATAATAATCATGTTCTTTGGACTTATTTTGAGGCTCCTGAGAAGTAGAGCAGCGTTTTATTGGTTCACTGTTAGTTCAGTAGTATATAATCCAATCATACTAAAGACTTGAAACCAAATCCTTTCAAATCTCCTGAATGGAACTATGGTTTTGCTTTAGCATTTTTGTTTTTTTTTGGTTACTAATGTGGCTCCTTCTGTCATTGTAGTACATTTTCTTAACTGAGCGAGAAGGAAAGAAATGAAAGTCAGTCACGATTGTTTAAAACAACTTATTTTTGAAAGAATAACACCGTGTTGACGAAAATGAAGAAGATCCTGACATGAGTGTTGTTCATATTGTGGCAGAGATATAGAAGAGTGTAAGGTGCTGTTCAGATGTAGCCTCTTTTTGTTTCTTCTGACATTACCAAGCAATCAAACCTACGCGTTTAGGGTCGGGTTATATACTTTCAGCATATTCGTACATACCCACAGATCTCTTCATACTAAAATGAGATCCCACGATAAACTACTCAATCTCACGTATAATTCCAGAAGCAGCAATTTCTTTTGAGTAGTTCCCCCTCGTTTGTATTTCCTTGTATTGTTTTAGCGGTGGGTTGTACATGTGTGGATACCAGCTAACTTCCTTATATAATTGTTTTTGAGCGTGCCACCAATGGGTCTGGAAAGAGTGCGTACAGTCCACATGGTCTCCATGGATTAACAAAATTGATCACTCGGACCTTCATCTCAGTGCATGAAGAAAAACGGTCACAATGCAATTAGTGAACAGTATTTGTGAACATGCATATCGTGCATTTGTTTATCTTCTCCCACTTTATCCTCCACATGAGGGTCGCAGGTGGTGCTGGTGCCAGTACCAGCTGACATAGGGCAAAAAGGGCAGGGTTGTGTGGCCCGTATAATAAATCAAAATTATTAATTTACTCTTATAAAAGATGCTACATCTGAACTTCCCTTAACGCCAATGACTGTAGGGAGTGGAGGAGCATTGAAGGTTCTGTTCAAATATCAATAGTCAACCCACAACATTGCTTACCCCAACTTTAATTTGTTGTTTTTATTTGTTTTTAAGTATTGTTGTCACTAGTTATTTCTTAGGTTTCAGCTCTCTCAGTTCTACTCCTAAGGTAACATGGTTAAAAGTCTTTATTATTAGTGACACTTTGTGCTATTAAACCTTGTGGACCATCTCTGAACAGCAAATCTAGAAGAAAAAAGAAACTAACAGAAAATTGTTTATTGGCAACTAAATGGGACTTTTCTCAGGAATGAACACAGCTTGCAGTGGTGCACATCACTTTCCCTCCACATCACCAGCATCTACTCTTTGTATAGACGTAGTTGTTTCCTGTATGTTTTATTTTGTGTTGAAATGAAGTACTTGAATGAAACGATGCTCATTTTTGGAAAAATTGTAGAGTAACAACTGAGAAACGTTGTGTTGTGTGAGAGACTTACTCAAGTCAACAACTACTGGAACTATTTGGATTCATATAATTTGCTGTACTAAACCATGTCTGTGTATTTGATGTTTTAATCAGATGCATTGTAATTTTAATAAATATTGCAGTATATAAATGTATCAATTGAACTCTGCATTCTGCCACTGTAAATCAAAGCTAATGACTAGGTAACAGTTGTCATCTTAGAAGGTGTGAGGTCTATACAAAAAGGTTCCAGATGGAAAATAGTGATGAAAACATTAAATGTGACATTTAAAGAAAGCCAGAACTTGTGGTCCATAATTCTGTTATATCTCACACAGTCCACGACCACACGTCAATCTGTCTATAATATATTTTCGATTAATCGAGTACTCGTTTGGTCCAGAAAATGTCAGAAAATGTTGATCAGTGTTTCACAAACCTGGAAATCATGATGTTCTCGAATGTCTTGTTTTGTCCTCAAGTCTAAATTATTCCGTTTTAATGATTTCTTGTGGAGCAAAGAAACCAGAAAATATTCACATTTGAGAAATCAGAGCTTGTTTTAATTATTGAAAAACACTTGATTATCAAAATGGCTGCCGATTTAATAATTGATTGATAGAACAACTGTTGCAGCCCTACACGTCGTTACAACTTTGATTCATAAATATAATAGAGAAGACTTTCAATAAAAACACATATTCTAAAAAAGTAATCACGAGTGACTTTCATACACACAAATAGTTTAATCTAGAAAATGTATAAAATTAATTAATATTAAAACAGATTTTTTGATATGAATTGAAACATGTTACAGATAATCAGATTACACATCTTCTGACAATTATTTACATTACAATCTTTCTCTATGTTTGAGTCGTGGTCAACACTTGTATAAAGCTATATAAATACATATATATGAAGTCAAATCTTTCACAGCTTTGTGCATACATGTTATGAGAGGACATCTACACACAATAACATTTTTATAATTAACAGAAAAACATGCTCCAGTTACAAAGTCATGGTTTTGTGTCAGACAACCTTTACTCGTTTCCTTTTTTATTCTGTTGACTGTTGGTTTGGGTGATTGTTCTTGTGATTATTCCCATCACAAGAAGGCATCTCTTGTTCTCATTGGCGACTGAAAAACACAAAAGTCACAACGATCATAAAACAATGGGATATTTTTGGAACAATCAGCTACATAACTTGCACTGTGTCTGTGTTTTCTTTGCGCCTGTGTGCAAACTGGCCTGCATGTTTTAGATGTTTCTCTGCTCCAACACACCTGATTCTAAAGATCAGCTCGTCAGCAAGCTGTTTGAATCAGGTGTGTTGGAGCAGAGAAAAACTATTTATTTCGAGATGTCAATATGTTATCATAGAGTGATATAAACAGATAGAGCGTTAACAAACAAACAAAATATAAGAGCATTTATAACAAGATAATAAAATGTAGAATAAAGTAATGTCGGTCTACCGCTTTATCCACGACATGAGGGTCATGGGGAGCTGGAGCCAAACCCAACATGTAGATAAACAACCATTCACTCACACATTCACACCTACGGTCAATTAAGAGAGCCTGCATGTTTTTCGACTGTGGAACGAACCCGCAGTAAACCCACAGACACACAGGGGACAACATGCAACTCCACACAGAAAGACCCTCGGCTGACCCCGGGATTCAAAATGGTGACTACACCGCCATGTGGCCCTACCACTTGAAGGTATAAGTATAAATGTGATGGCTGTGCATGTCAGTCTACAGTTATGTGTCCATTAATATAGAATGGGTTCGAAATTAACACTTTCATACCTGTGTAATTAAAGGTCCTGATTGATTCTGGTCTGAGTGCAAAGCTGAGGTTAGATGTCCATTTGTTTGAGAAGTATTCCTCCGGTTCCTGGTGCAAGAAGAGACAGTCGACCCCTCATCATCCTGTGATGCATGTACTTCAGGGAACATCAGAGGAGATATGCCTAACTGCAGGAGAACAGAGAGCAATGAAAGAAAACTCCTGAGACAATATACTGTATGTGTATGTTGAGTCTGTCAATGTATGTACCATTCTATAAAAGTCTCTTCCTGGTATGGATATAGCGGTGAGGATGACTTCATCACCACTCTCTCTAATCTTCTGGACAATATCCTCATGCTCAAAAGACTCCATAGGTTCTCCGTTGACGGCCAGCAGTAGATCTCCGTCCTCCATGCCTACGCCCTCAGCTGGACTTCCTTTATCCACCTCCCTCAGCAAATGAACTGAGTCGCAGCCAGTTAGAAAAGGAGAGAGCAAAAGAGAAAAGAAAAATCCATAAAGTGTGGTTTCTCAATCTCCAGGACCAGGATTGAGATTGCCTTAAAGTGACGGCTCGGAGGTATTTATACTTCACAAGTGTATTATATACAGGTCACTGTGCTCTGTATACTCCCTGCTCATCATCTCAAGTTTGCTTGACATTTTTATTGTCTGTCTGCTCAGTTTTATGTCTTTTAGACTGTAACTGATGGTCTGTCTCCCTCCTAAAAACAGATTCAAATCTCCAGGGACCTTGTTTAAAATAAGATAAAACCCTGCGCTATAATAAAGTACATGTATATTACTGTCTGTTAAATGTCTGCTCTGTATTTATAAAACCTGCTTTTCAGTCGAGCTAACATTTGTCATTTTAATATGGATGTAAGGATTTTGTGTATGCAAATCTATGTGACATGAAGGCAGAATCTACAGGATAACAAGGCACTGCACACTAGGAGACATTTCCGCTCATTCTTACCACCATCTCCTGTTCATTCAAAGGCTGGTATCTTCTTGTTGTTATGTTAACCAGAGTCTTTCAGTTCCACATGTTTAATCCCATACAATCCCTTTAAATGTAACTTATGACAGTCTAGAAAAGTACCAAAATGGAGCTACAATTAGATTCTCAATCTTAAAGAGACTTTAGCTGGCTCCTGTTTATTCCACCCTATTGTCATTTTACTTCCTTGTATGAAAGGTGCGTTACCAATAAAGTTTATCATTATTATTAACATGCACATGGACTTGACAGGGAGCAGCATGTCAGCAGCCCTACAGACGTTAACTATGATGACCAACGTGGTGACTTCTGAAGAAGAAGCAAACAGAAAAGGAATTGCAGTGAGGAAACACTACATCAATATAGTTTGCAATATGATACAGGTGTACCAGATGTCATCAAGTATTATTAATATGGCCCTTTTTTGACAAAGTAGGATAGAATTAATAATACTGAACATGTAATTAACTGAATGCAAAATGGTGTTGTATTGACAATGTAGAAAGCCGAGTGGTCAATGCTTTTCTTTAGTATCTTTATGGCAGATCTGTTGTGTTGGAACGAGGTTGAACTTGCGATAACACAGTGACATCATGCACAATGCCGACATTGACCCTTGTCTTTGTGCAGGATTAGCTGCTGTCTGTCTGTGGAAAAGACTTTCGTTCTTACAACACATCAATGTATCACAATTGTACATTGTGAATTCTACTATTTTTAAGTGAAACTGAGTCAACGCACATCAATTCCATACTTTTTTATAACCCATAATTCTCACATTTGATTCGATCATGACAGTGTCTGTGGTTGGGGACCTGTTCTTTAGCACCACAGTAATTTAAAGCTTTAGTGTGTAACTTTTAAATGCATGCAACTGTCTTTTATATTCCAGACATTGTCGAATCACATTTTATGTTATGACCGATGGAGGCAAGGCAGAAGAACAACAGCTACTTAGGGCTAGTAAAGTGAGATGGCTACATACATTTAGACTATGGATGAAAATGCCTAGACGTGCCAATTTTCAGTTAAAAAAAATAAACTTTAGGGCTATACAACTGTATTTTAATCATCATCATTATATTTTGAGTTATCACAGATCTGACATGCCTGAATAAGTCACATCTTCTGCTGCTGCCTTCACCACACGGCTTCACATTTTTGGATGCAGTTTGGCCAAGTCATGCTACTTACATAATGACTTAATTATGGTTATTATTCAGAAGTCCACAGTGGATAATACATTATAAGTTCTACACTGGAGCTTTGAGCATACCGTTCCAAACATAATTCCACTGTTTGGTACTCAAATGGTTAATAGTTAATAGGTAGTAGGCGAGGCTCGAGTTAAGTATAACCATCCAGTAACACAAACAAATAAATAAAGAACATGGGTGTCTCTGTTTGCAGTGTATAAATATAAACTTTTATTGCATTATTGACTGACGCAAGGTTTAAAGTTTATCTTTTGGTTCCTGACAGGATGCTGGACGTGGTATTAAAGTAGTTATTTTGTTCTCAAATTAGTTTGCTGTTTAAAGGATTTGCGCTAAAACGTAACACCCAAACTTTTTTGTAACGAATGTATACAAATGTTACATTTCCCAGAGTTCCCCCCCAAAAATAAAAGATCAATGTTTCTCGAGAAAACCCGCTGCAGCTCCACCAGTTCTTTGTCATCTTTTCATAAGTGTTCGTCAGACTCACCTGTTTGAGTCCGTCCTACGAGCCGTTCCTGTCTCAGCAGGAAGCCGTAGCCATCGGCTCCTTTCTTCAGGTACATGGTCTTGGCAGCGTAGGGGAGACGGCTGTATTCAGCCACCACAGGCAGGATGGGTATCTTCCTCCTGACATAGTAAGCCTCACTTTCTCTGTCAGTGACCAACACAGTCACTGCTTTCCCCCTCTTCTTCACCTGAGGAGCAAAAACACAGCAGGAGTCACACACACACACACATGTTCACATTAACAAAGCAGACGAAGTGAGATGTGGAGACTGGACTCGTACAAATTTGCTGAGAGTGGAGTTTGGGAGCATTGACACCAGGACTCCATCGATCCAGATCAGTCTGTCCCAATTGCAGACACCGGCTGTCTCTGCTGGACCATCAGGCACTGTATGCACTATGTAGTGACCCTTCTGACCTGGTGACACACCAATCATCATCATCACATCATCAACAATAAATAATGACTTTAAACTATATTTAATCCTTTAGTTTCTAGGTGAAGTTTGCTATTTCAGTGCAATACACTCTGGTCATGACTTAGTCATTGACTTGTAAATCAGTAATATGGTTACATTCTGTGAAGGGGAGGTGAATTATTATTGGAGTGTCATTACATATCCTTCAGCCAACAGGGAAGCTGTCAATGAGTTATCCGCATGGTGTCAGACACGTACCCTCCACTGAAACGATGCTCATCCCCAGACCATGCTCTGAGTGTCTTCTGATGTGACACAGTCGTGGTCTGGACCAGCCGTCCCCTTTGGAGAGCCTGGCCAGCAACTTCAGGTCCTCACCCACAGAGACTGCCTAGACAAGAAACACTTCATCCTTGAATATTTATACAATTTTTTACACTTTCCAAGGTTGCAATAAACACTGACAATATATAATAATACATGTATGATAACTATACAATAATACAAACCAAATTATTTTAAGAAACCAAGGACCAAGTAAATACATTTTTCATGACACGTTTGTTCATCCTCATACAGACAATACCTGTTCATACTCGTCTCTCCTCAACACCAGGAGAAACAGGTGTAAGCCACACGACTGGATCCTCCTCACCACCTGGCAGGGTCACACAGACACACACAACCAGGGTTGGGAAACACTGTATTGATATACATGATTGATGATGGTCAGGCGTCCAAATACTTTGGTCCATAATGCATATACCATACTATAGAACAAGGTTTCATATCTTTTTTGACACCATGGAATGAACAGTGTAAAGGACCCGATTGTAACTGAAGGATCTATTATTTTTGACATTGTTCTCACTGTAGACATGAAATGATCTTCTAAGTTTTGGACACTCACTGTGCTGAAGTCCGTGTTGGCCAAATATTCGTCGTTGACCTCCAGCAGTATGTCTCTGTCTCTGAGGCCGCTGCGTTCTGCAGGACTCCATGAATCTACGTCTCTGACCTCAAAGCCGCGGCTGCTGTTGTCTGTTCGCAGGTAGAAGCCAAAGCTCTGTCCCTCCAGACGCTTCAGATGACACAGCCGAGGCACGGCACTCTGATCCTCTACACAACAGTCGGGTAAAAGTCAGTCAGCTGATTTGAAGAGAGCGAAGGTTTGGAAAGTTGTGTATGTGACGGTGTGCGTGTTAAACGTCACCAGGGTCGTCAGAGATGACCAGAGCTGGATTATCAATCCCCTCCTTTGGATTGAAGGTAAAACTGAAGGAAGGAGAAGAGAGACAGTCAGTGTGAATGTGCGGTGTCACAGAATGAAATGTGTTGTAATAAACTTTTTACAGAACCAAATATATATTATAACAACAACTTTAATAGTGATGGATAAAAAAAAATTAGACAAGAGGAAAGAAAGAAATGTGAAAATAAATCACATATAGAGCAGGACTACATAACAGAGAAAATAGGAAACTCATTTGCAACAGGGAAAATTGTGATATTATTTATCAGTTTACTTTAACTTCAAGGAGAAAAAGGAAAGTGTCAAAAGGAAGCAATTTCATATTAAGACATTGCATGGGGAAAAAATCTCTAATTTGCGTCCACAAAATAAGTTTGAATATCTGGAGTTACCATTACAGTTATAATCACTAGTCACAATTCAAGTTTGAGATGTCTACAACTTCATTCTGACAATCTGATACTTAATTCAAGCTCTAGATAAAGATGTCCAAAAGGAAAATGTAGATACTGTATCTTCAAATGAGGTTAATTAAATAGATCTCGAACTTGAACTATGGCTAGTTATAAAGACGTTGCAGATATGTGAAACTGATAAAGTGACGTCATTTTGACCAGTAACAACTGGATTGCAGATATCTATAAATGTAGTTTTTGACTAGTAAGAATGACTCTGCAGATATCCGTAGTGGAAATCCTGTCTACTGATAAAAAGTTAAAACCATTTGACTGAGGGCTGAAGCTGCACGATGGACAGAGATAGTGTGATTGAGTTATTTTATGTTGGGAATGAGTTACAAAGATAATCTCAAAAGCCCAGCATTGCAAGGAATAATTATTACCAAATTATTACACAAATCCATATTTCATGCACATGTTTTTTGTGTTTATTGCCAGCATGTAATTCACGTAATTTACTAATCTGGCAACTCATGAATTGTTTGTAAGTGGGAGTTCAGTAGCTGTTTAAAATGCTGGTTACTGTTGCATGTACGTATATTACGTGCATCACCTTTAAGGTTCCTGAAGGTCTCGGAACAATATCAGCAGAGATAAGGAGTCCTGAACATCTGATGGCTCACAGTTAATCTTTATCTGTTTCAGGCTCTCCGAGTTATGTCACCACCACTATATGGCAGTAAACGCAACACACGTGAACATATGACATTCACAATGTTCTGACTGATTCATCTAGACCAGAGGTTTCAAACTCAGTTACTTTTTTTTAGTTTACTGATCTATTTTTCATCATAAATATGTTGAACTTAATATCATTCCATATTAAAAAAAAGACCAGACTAGACACTCTGTGGTCATTTGAGTCTGAGACACCTGATCCAGACGCTGTGTATTGTGTCACTCGTGTGAAACTACCACCACAACTGCTGTGATGTGCTGTTTACATGGTTAATGAAACTGTTTACAAGCATCTGTGCAGAATTTCAAGGAGAATTGATAAGGACTAAAGAAAAAAGAACTATGGACAGCATTTACATCAGGATTTCTGTTTCATCTCTGGTAATCTGGTGTCATTCCCTACATTCTGTCAAGTTTCCCACCTGTGTGATTGCTGCTCGTCAGCCTGATGTCTTGCACCTGTCTTTGTGTCTCCTCTGCTTAACGAGTCATTCTGTCTGACCAACCTTTATTTGTTATATTGTATAAGTTTCTTGTTCTTTATTAAAAGAAACATGTAACATTTTTAATATGTTTGTCCTGTTATAAGGAACAATTTATCTATACATTAATAATGATCTCAGGTATGTTTTTGATATTTTTATTCATCATTTTTTAAAATGTATTATCCAAATTGGGAAGTTGAATTATAGCCAGGCAAAGGACCAGTTATCATCAAAAAAAAGTACAAAATACACCACACGGAAAAGCAAAACCACTCAAAATGTTAAGCACTGCACTTGACAGTTCTGTTGTCTGGCTTTGTGTTTATCTGTCAGTGCAAACTGCTTTCAGGATGAACTAAGTTGGATTTATGAATACCTGAATGTCTCAAACAGAGGCCTGGTCCTCTTAAAAATCAATGGGTCGTGTTTATTAGCAGTGTTGAGATTAAAGCTGAACTTACCGTGGAAATTCAACGGCATCCTGACAGCCTGTGGAAAATGACAGTGACATAGTGAGAAAATGCAGTTGAACACAGGACCAAGGAGCAGCTGAGGCTTTGTTCAAAATGTTGATAATAATTTACGAAATCAACCACCCTTAAAAAAAGGTACTTTAACCTGGCCAAGTTGCACCAGCACCTCCTGTGTCAGTGGAAAAAAAGGCTACTGAAGTCTGACTCTTAGCAGCCTGTAATCATGCTAGGTGGTTCATTTACATTGTGCACTGAATATGAAGATTATTGCATGATTCCTTTGAGAAGATACACAGAATTCATGCTCCAAAATCACTATATAGCAGAGGTGGAATGCGAACCACTATTTCTGATGAAATTTTACTTAAGTACAAGTAAAAGTAGGCTACTGGTTTAAAAGTGTACTACTTGCTAGCTTGTTTAAAATGTACTCTTAGTTACTTTTTAAAAGCAAGGTCGGGGATTCTTTCTTGTGTCATGCAAAAAGAACAAGGGGACACAAATCTCACATTAATTGTGTTTAATTAAATTTTGACAAAATAAAATATGACACATAATGTAACAGTCAAAATGGGCCAAAGGTCACAAAAATGTACTCCCTGCTAGCTTGTTTTAACTATAACTCACTCAGGGAAACTTAGTTAGCACCAATTCACCTGTCCCCATCATTCATCTGTCCTCATTATCTTCCACCTCTGCTAAATAGATGTGATGAAACTTTCTGGAATGTAGGTTATGACCCAAGGAAGAAATACATTGACACAGGTTTGTGCTTTGGTAAGTTCCTTATCTGCCAACTGTGACAAAAGTTTCCTCTTATATACTACAGTACATTTAATATATTAATACTTTGTTTGGAACCTTTCGTGTCAACTTCAGCTACTGTGCTGGAGAAAATACTCTACCACAGCAACAAGTAAGTCAAGATAGATAAATTAATACCAGAAACTTTATCTTGGAAAAACAAACCAACAGTCAGCAACCGTTCTGTGGACTAAAAACTATTTAATGAGATGACTAATCCCAAGGCTGTTTACTGTGTGTGAGTGTGTGCATGTGTCAGTGGGTCTGTATTAGAGAGACAGAGCTCTGTCATCACCAGGTCTACCATTAAGAATGGTGCTTAACTATAGAGAGACAAGTGGATTCCACTAGTTTTCAAAACCACAGTCACAGACACACCTGCCAGAGCTAACGTGACAACATCACAGCCAAGCAGACTTCTCCACAACGTGACACTTTAACATTTGATTAGTCAAATCATGGAAAGTGGTGCGTTTAAAAGAGTCTTACCTGTGGACGAGCTCATGGAGTCCCTGAGTGCGAGTACCTGCTCTGTCAGAGACGCTGAGCGGACAAAGGTTCACATACAGACAATAAAAGAGTCTGTCAGCAGGTGAGGAGGTGATTCCTTTCTCCGCAGCTCCCTCGGTTAAACATTTACTCTGTGCCTGAAGCTGTGTGCTGAGTGTCACACAACAATGATGGATGCCTGCACTGTTACACTGGAGCTTCAGTCAACAATGAACAACACATGGTGTCAAAAATGCAAAGCAAACATCAAAGAAAGGAGAACTTGATGTTTGTCTTCAAAAGATACAACTCATGACAATTATAGTACACATATTAACCCTTTACCCCCTGGAGAGATCACTCAATGTATATGTGTCCACTTACAGTTATGCAGATATTAACAAAATGTCCATGAGTTAATCACAACATCCATTTTCTAAATTACAATTACTATTATTAAAGTTTGGTGACTGTACATTGTAATGTATTCATGAATCAAATTATATTTCTGAATTTGTTGTCACTTTTGGTGATATTTGTTGTTGTTGTTGTTGTTTGGTCTTTGTCTAAAGAAACAACACAACTTTATCTGTATATTTTGTTGTTCATCTAAAAACAGGCTCAGTCAAACAAAACTATTGTTATGAGTTTAGAACCGTATAATTCGCTTCTGAAATTTTTAGTGAGCACTTCTTTGTGCTGGTATGTCATCAGGTGAGAGGTCAGATCTAAACACAGCTTTACTTACTGTAGAATCATAGACTCATAATCACCATTGTGTGAACACATTTGACAACTGTTTGAATTTAACAGATGCTTGTTTATGTTTAAAGCTTACTTAATGTAGCTTTAACAGCAATTAGCTTACTTTTACACATGTTTTTCTGTTGGGAAGGTGGACTTGAATCTATCAAAAGCAGAATTTTGTGACAGCTTCAAAGTCAACAATCGAGTCATAGAAACGGAATAACTGAGCTGTTTAACATGTGTGAAAGGACAGAACTCTACATGTCAGTTTAGTTCCTACACATGATCAATCCTTCACCTTGAGGAAAACAAAAAGACTTGACTCCTTATTTAGATCCAAAGTCATGTAAATTAGCAACTGCATTCTAAAATGGAGCTCAAAGACTTCAGAAACAACACAAAGATTAGTGACTTACCACCACAGCCAAGACGACTGATCCACAGCTGATGCAAAGCAGCATGGGAGTGAATATTTCAATAGTCAAATCATGGAAAGTCATGTGTTCGTGAAACAAGAACCTGAAAAGCAAAATCTGAATGGGTGATTAATATTAGTCTATATCCCAAGGCAGGCAGATGATTAAATGACTGCTGCAGTTAATCCAGTTAAAAAGTTTTGGACTGGCGCTTGAGAGTGACTTCTTTATAAAAGTATGTCCAATAGATAAGGTTATAATGGAAAGTTATTAAATTGTGTCATCAGTGGCAAATGTAATCAATACACCATTGTCTTGAGGGGGTCCCTTAACCCTAATGATCATACTTCAAGACCTCATCACGAAGTTTCAGTCAAATGTCAATTATATTAGCATTATTGTTAAATTGTAGAATGCATATTGAAGACTTCAACTTAATATACATTTTAATGATTTGATATAATTTGTACATGGAGACATTGACCCTCACTAAAAAAAAGTATTTTATTTTGAAAAATACTTTTCTGTAACCCTGGATCTACAGTAGCTTATTTACACATTCTCTCAATAGTATTTGACTTTTTTTTTTTTTTTTTACTTTTACATTTAATAATGATTTTAATTGAATTTATTTAAGTTATTACACCAACATTCATCTTGACAAAACTAATAAACGGCACTCATACACAAAAGGTAAACCAGGTAGACAACAAAAAGTGAAAGGACACAGCCTGGTGGTACCTCAGTGTAAGTGCAGATGGCCAGTGGCTTGTGCTTGTAGAATTGACTTACACCTTATTTTCATTTGAAACTCTTCTTATGATATTCTTTTATTCTTATGGCTGTGGCTGTGCATATGAAATGATGCATGAGGTCGTACTTTCAAAACTCTCTCCACTTCATTTTATTTCCACACAGCATCATCCTTATTTCACAATTATAACATTTACAGCATGTGTCTTTTGGCATTGTATGATTCATTGGTTGCTGGAAGACTGTATGTGTGAACACACAAAGTCAGAATGAAGTAATCCCCTAATTCTATGCACTTAATACTGAATCTGTATTGCTTGGCTGGTGATTGTTCCTTCACCTGTTTCATATCTATTTATTATTCTACTTGCTGTATACCTAGGATCGAGGTTTTGTGTCCCTCTCCAGCATCCGCAAAGTCTTTCTGACTCCCTTCTCCACTCTGCGGAAATGCAGCCTCTTCCAGAGACTCTGCTGCTGCTGACGGCCCCACTTCAGATCCCTGAGGAACACCTGCACACAGACAGACCAGGCTTCATGACAGTGGAGCTCATGCAGAAACTGTTTTACACAGTTCCTGAATCTCTCTAACTTCTCTGAAAGGGAATTTGAATGACTATATATTGTTGTTCACACTGGACATGACACTGATACAGCTGTGACTCAGGCAGAGGACAATGCAGCGACTTCTTATGGAGCCACTACTTTTTATGTTCATCTAACAAACCCTTCTCATCTGGATGAAATTGTACTAAACCATGTATTAAACAACATTTCACTTAAAACATCACTGATTCAGTACTGTCCTGTCTAAACTTAGAACACAATTTTTGTATATCTGCTCCCAGTCTCTTTTCTTCTGTCTCTATCTCACCTCCCTCTTTTCCTTTCTTTCACTCCTTTCTGCCCCCCTCCTCTCCTCTGTCCCCATTTATATTTTCACCCCATCCAGTCGAGGCAGAACGCTGCACAAGTAGTGACTCAAGTGCATTTAAATGCAAGGCTATGCAATAATATATCCAAAAGTGATTTTCATCACAACATCAACATTCACAAAATATGAATATTGCAAAGGAATTATAGCAAAAAAAAGAGGCAAACTTTCCTAAAATTCCACTGCAACCCACCTACTTAGCGGGCAGATAAATGTTCTTGGAATGGAAAATGGAATTTTGCACTGTCTGGGTCTGTGTTCACCATGAAAGGCATTAACACCATATAATTAAGTGTTTGTTAAAGCAAGTCATATCATCATCATGACATGTTTTCCTAATAATTAACAGCCCTACTGTAAATGCAACAACACAAACCTGCACATGCTACCAACAAAAAAACATCTCAACCTTCACTGTTTACTATAACTTTACAATAATAACGTAACATACTGCATGTTCTCTTCCAGTGAGTGAGTACCTGAAGCTGCTGCTTGACACGTTGGCGATCCCAGGATGAGGCGTTCTCTCTTATCACACTGAGGATGGGGTGCCAGTCCTCGGAAATGTCGGCGCCTTCAGTAACAGAAGCAAGGACCTTGACCTTACGGCCGTTACTCTGGGGAACACCGCGCACATACAGGGACTGTTTCCCCACGTCACTGAGGGAGTTCAGATACAAGCTAGACACAGAAAGAAAGACACTTTGTTGAGTTCATATAAAGCCTCCTATCTGTATATTTATCACTTACAATATTTCATAATCATATAAAGTAAGGTGTCTTTAAATGATACCACACAGTCAAGTTCATTGTAACTGAATGTACACAGACCTGGTAAAGAAAAAGTGCATATCTGTTTCCATCAACTGCTTTAGAGCAATTATTTGGAGTTACTGTGTCACCACAGACAGATAACAAGATGCAAGCTAACACAGATAAAGAGCACCCACAGCTGTCAAGTTGCTTCTTGAATTCAACATTGTGATAATATTGCTTCTAAGTGCAGTAGTTTCCTTATCAGTCCACATATTCCTCACCACAACCACTGTGTCCACCATTTCTGCTATTTTTACAGTTCAGCAAAGTGGGAGGGATCTTTGAATCGCCAGAATTATAAACATCCTCCGTTTAATGCACTAAAACTCTTTCCATTGCCCGCAGGTGAATCTATCTTTTGTCCATACTCCAACTTATCCCACCTCCCTCAAACTCCAAAAAGCAAAATTCAAAGTGCAATCAAAACAAGCCTGATGGTAAATAGCTGCTTACTGCACAGTGTGAATGCTGGGGTGCTCCCTGCAGGCATCCACCAGAGCCAGAGCAGCATTGTCTCCGATGTTGTTATAGGCCACATTGAGCTCCTGGAGTCCAGCGTGCTGCTGGATTCTCTCAGCCAGCTCCAGTGCTGCTTTGTCCCCCAGTCCAGTGTGCATAAGGGACAAATGTTTCAGTGACTGGTTCCCTGGTAGGGCCTCCAGCAGGGTATTGACTCCTGAATCCAGTAGAGGGTTATCACAGAGCCTGGAGAGAACAGAGGAATGATGACACATTTGTCTGTGACATTTAGTTGTTAATGTTAAGTCTTATGGATTTTGTTCACATACACCAGCCTGTGAAAACAGGTTTGCTGTGGTTCTGTCATTCATGAAAAGAGGCCTGTGTTAGAAACTGGGGACATGGAGTGTGAAATATGTTTTAGTTAAGTATATAAAGTGTAGGATCACTGGATGTTGTCGTTTGTTGTTATTTATATAAGGTACTGACAATCAGGGTATTTCTGTCTCGCTTGAATTCCACCATCCTTAGTTCAATCCGTTTCTCATTTGCTATATTGAGTCAGTGGAGTGAGTGGATGGAGCCACAGTTAAAGGGGGAACCTGCAGTTAATTTCTGCCCCAGTTCCTCCTGGTTCATCATCACATTAGACAGCTGTGTCCAGAATAGAGACCAGCTGATCCCATAATCAGTATCTGAACATCGGAAAAAAGTAACAAAAGTAAAATCCTATAATGTTTCATAGCTTCTAATTAACATGAAATAAAAGAATCATGTTGTGGGCTGCTTTTCCGTTCCTACACAGAGAAGAATATGTGTTACATAGTTTGAAGCATTATTCTTTTGAAATGTCTTGTTATGACTCGGTAGTAAATGCATTAGCACAAATGTATTAACAGCTTAGCTGTTTAATAGGTGTAAAGAGACTTTATAAGACTGATATTATTGTATATTGTAGTATTGGTAGACACTCTATCATTATCAATCTGCTTATATTTATTGAATCTAAGTATTGTACATTAAGAGTCAGCAGCACAGTGAGATGAGGATTCTCTTGGACACAGAAGCTAAAAAGATAAAGATATGAATGAAAGTGTACTCTTACTGTAGGGATTTAATAGAACTCTTGGGATCTAGGAGCAAATCTCTCAGGGTGATGCAGGACTCAGGACCCAGGCTGTTAAACTGCAGACTGAGGACAACAAAAACAGGCAGCAAAAACACTCACTACACAGCAAACACATGCTACATGAGCACCATCCAGTCTGTATACATGCATGTTACTGCCAACGACTTACTTTTAGAAGACGCAAGCTGATTAAATAACATTACATAAAATCATAGCATGGTTTTATCCAAGTGCTTATATTCTGCTATAATTTTAAAGAAAATATGTAGATACAAATACAGGTACAACTGAAGGTCGGAGGGAACGAGAAATAAAAACAATGGCAAAGATAAATTACATGAGTTAAGCTTGACATTTGAGTCTGATATTTACCCTGACCACTAGTGTACTATGCACACATACCACCTTTGTGTCTAGGCCAGGGCTATTCAACTAAAATTTCCGGAGGGGCAGCTTTTCGGGAAGGCTGTCCAGACAGTGGGCCGGTCATTCCCTGTATTACTATTTTGTTTTGCATGTACAGTAAACGGATACAAATAGATATAAAATGTTATACATTATAGCATTTATTTATTGAAATGGCTGCTAGTTTTGTGCAAAAAAGGTAAGTAACAAAACCACCAAAATTCAGGTACAATACAATTTGCGTATAGTGCAAAAAGGTTACAGTTACAGTACCACTAACATTTTGGAAGAACAGTCACAACTGGCTCTTACAAAATTAGGTAACAATATAAACAACATTAAGGTGCAAGGCCACAATAGGCTATTTTTTGCAGAAATATAAGTAACAGTACCAATAATATTCAGGTACAATTGCTACAGTTGGCTCGTAGTGCAAAAATATATATTCTGGTACATACATAGGCTGCCTACAATTACAGCTGTACTAGTATTTGCCAAAAAGGGACGCAAAGTGCCAGAAATAGGCAACGCCCCATTTTTTTGGCTTTTTAATAATACAGTCATTATTTATGGGTTAATGGGCTCTGGGGCGGTCCAAATTGCTGAAGGGCCGGCTCTGGCCCCCGGGCCTTAAGTTGAATAGCCTTGGTCTAGGCTATCAGGCATGTGTCAATTCACAACCACAAACCAGTACCTATATTGTAGTCCAAGTTGGCATACTTGTCTTAACTTTTTCAATCAAAACTATGTATGGAAGTATGGAAATACACAAAGTTGGACACATCAGGAGGTCTTCGGCTCTTTACACAACCATGACAGACACAGAGTGCAAGTTTTACATAAAATCGCTCCTTCAACACCTTCATGCAGCTACTGGTTAAAGCCGACTTTATCATGATACAACTTACAATGGTTACGCCTGTTGACTAGGGGTCACATACTACACAGTTATCTGCCAATGTGAGCCACTCTCTGAGATATCAGAGATGCATAGGAAAAGATGCAAGAAACAGGCTTTAAGTTTCTTGCCATCAGGTAAACCATTGAACGTTTCCCAAGTCAATATTGTCTGTGATATCTTCCATGTATTTCTGACTCATTCATCTTATTCTAATCTCTGATTGGCTGTCGTTGTCGTGTTGAGGATGCAGTGGCAAGCCACTTCAATTGCGTCTATAGCGCATGGAGATAGCCAATCGTGTGACAATCAGTGGTGTTTGTCTTTGACTTGCAAAACCACTAAAACACTGGCTGAAAATGGTGTAATGTGCTCCACGCTTACATGCCATATACTCAGTCTCACAACAAAATAAGAATATATGGACAAATGACAGTCTCTGCGAATTATCGTCTCAAATGAATTAATATTTGAGACGACTGTGTTCCGATAGCACCAGAAAGACTGGGGTATTGATTGATTATTGGAAAAAACTTAAGTTCTTAGTACAACTTGTAGTAGGAGTTACAGCAGGTGGAATGTTTAGCATCATGCAAAAAGGACATCATTTCTATCCTTTTTTAGTGGAAGAAAAATAGGTTTTGTCTCACTTGAGGTTACGTGTGTGTCTGAAGGCAGGGCACAGGATCTTCAGAATCTCATGAGTCAGCAGGCAAGAGGACAAGTCCATCTCTTGAAGGCAATAACTACAAGCAGACACACCATGACACAGCTGAAAAATCTGCTACATTTTAACATACTTATCTGAGCATTTAACTAACAGAAAAATCATGCCACACTGTATGATTCAATCTCTGTTTACTGGTCACGTCTACAAATTCTACTAATGTTTCAAATTATAAATACTTACAACTACAACAATAACCCACAAAATGCAAACATGTTATAAGGGTAATAAGACAGTCGAGTACTCATACATGAATAGAGAAACTGTCAGGCAGTTGTGGTCGTCCCATCAGCCACACACTCATTTCAGTGCAATAAGGTGACATTATGTCACAACCAAACTAGTTTTTAAACACACAGTGTATTACCTTGCTGGGGTGCATGAGAGCACAGAGCTCAGTATGAAGCATTTGAGTGATGTCATGCGAATGTTGGTGAGGCGGATGCTTCTGATCGAGGCCAAAACCTCCGCTGTCAGTCTGGGGTTCTGGAACTCATACAGAAGGACCAGCAGATCCATCAACTCCTCTGGGGGCTGTGGCTTACTGAGCTCTGCCATTATATAAGATAGCATTGTTATCCATACAGCTTTATGTCTAAGAAAGATTGTATATAAATGCACAATTTGTAGATTTGGTTACAAGCAAATGACTGATATCTTGTTTCTTTATTCTTATGTAATTACATCAGATATTCTGATGTAATTTCAGCTTGGTCCTGCAGAGGGTGCCGTAAACAACCCTAGTGTCAACAATTCAATTCAACAGAGTCTATGACATTTAAAGCTTTTAAAAAGTTCAACATATTTTTAGATTGATGTGCATTAGACTTAACAGTACAATAAATACATTTGCTGACTACTTCTATTTTAAAACATGAGAACATGATTTTGGTCCTCACAGGGTTTTGGGG
This sequence comes from Microchirus variegatus, assembly GCF_963457635.1. Lineage (NCBI taxonomy): Eukaryota > Metazoa > Chordata > Actinopteri > Pleuronectiformes > Soleidae > Microchirus > Microchirus variegatus. The sequence goes on from NC_139804.1 coordinate 20,893,031, forward strand.
CACTGAACAGAACTTCCAAATCCAGTGTAGGACAGGAGTAAGAGACTGAAAAAGACTGAACAAAGAATATAAACGTTACCCCTGACAAGGTATTTCCTGAGGGCTTTTGTGATCTGGACCACTGTGGTGCTCTGGATGTTGCAGCCAAGTTGCTGGAGAAGGGTGCGGTTACCATAGTGCAAAAGTCCACCCATGAAGATGGGGTACAGCTCAAAAGGCTGTTTTTCACAATACTGCTTTGGCTGAGGGCCATGGACTCCCAGTAGGCTCTGCTCCACCTGATCCAGGACGTCTTCGTTGAAGCTATCCTCTGTGCGAAACATCTCAGATGCCATCGTTTTGGCGATGCTGCCTTTATTGCGGCTGCTGATTTTCTCATAGAACTTGGGGAAAAGCTTGAGGAGATTGAACACAGCAAATATTCGGAGAGGGATGAACTTAGAAAGGATGTTGAATAGGGCACTGACATCCTCACCTGCCTGACCAATTGCAACTGACACCTGCTTGGTCATCTTTTCCAGAGCAGATTTGTTCTCTCCTAAAACCACGTAGAGAGCTGCAAGGTACTCTTGCATTGCTGGGACAGCAAATACGTACCGACATTCATCATTCTCGCTGAGAGAGTCAGGCAAATTCTTACTACGTTCTACACAAGGAGCCAAGAAGAAGTCCAGCACGTCAGTCCGGAACATGGCCAACTGACGGAGCTCCTCATCCGTCTTGGTCTTCCCTCCTATCCACTGTTCCAGTTCGTCTTCTGAGAACGACGTACGCTTGAACGTCACTCCATCAAATGCCAGTTTACCAACTGTTCGGACTACATACAACATCAAAGAGCTGTTTTGTTCCTGAATGGGCACATTTGTCGCTGTTCCTGAGCCCAACACCTCACCCCCAAAGTTCAGTCTGAGGAAACTGGTATATATGCCAGTGAGAGTGCGAATGGGTGCCTTGGCATCTGTAAAATGAAGGAAGTGCAATGTAGCACATGTGAGCCAGCAGTAAGAGGGCAGGAAGCAGGCTGAGGCCAGTTGGCTTTCTCTCTGGAGGTTGAGGTAAAGCAGCTCTATAAGTTCCTGGGCTCCAGCACCATGGTTGTGTGCAGTCTCTCCACTCTGCTGCAGCAGGCGGCTGGTGAAGTATGCCCGCTGACGGTCTGGGTCACTGAAGCCACAAATCTGTGCATAGCGACTCACATACTTCTGAGGGACACGGTCCAGGGCAGACAGTCTGGTGGTGACCAAGATGCTGGCCTGAGGACAACACAACAAAACTTTCTGACTGCCAATCACAAATATCACATTAACACAACAGAATCAACCACGTTGCATTCAAAACAATCTTAACTTTTTGATCACCATTTTTCTTTGGCAACAAAATAGCACGTCATCTGTGAAAAAAAATCTGTGCTATGATGATTAAATGGTAAATTATTAAAACAACAAAGCAGACCCATCAAAACTTTTTCTGGTAAACAGAAAATATGCTTTCACCTACTAACTTATTGTTAATCTATCATTCCCCACTGCAAACTAGTGTCAGTGGGAATGTTCTTTTTAAACGTTTCACGTCTCACGTTTATTGTAGTATGTTTATTTCAGTAATAACAGTAATCTGGATCTTTGGTTTGTGGACAATAGAGGACATTCAATTATTTCCTAATTTTGAAAGTGTGCTGAAATCGAGAATCAAATGCTTCCCATAATGTTAACTATTTTATAGTTGTAATCAACTATAACTGGATTCCTACTATTTAGGGCATGGTACAGTACTCTAGATTTCCAAATGAATTTTATTTGTCACATTTTAGTTATTCTTTGAGATCTTAAACGATATTGTATTTGTTCACTTTAAATACTGATTAATAACACAGTCTAAAACAGATTTTAGAGACACATAAGGACTGTTTCTAACCTCAGGCAGCAGGTATTTCCTCAGCAGGTTCACTACCACTACATTTGGAGGCAGCCCCTCATTAGGGTCACTGCAGAGCTCAGAGGATCCAATCCGGAAGTCCAGTTTCATCTTCTCCATCCCATTGAAGAGGAAGAGAACGTCCTTGGCCTGGTTCCCTTCCCCACTTAACAGAGGGTGTTTTCTCAGGTGGAGGTACTTCCTACCAACCAGATCCCTCAAGGAAGCAGCCCTATATGGGAGGGGTCAATGGTGCACTTTGTTAACAAACATGAAGTCAGACGTGCCAAGCAGCAGTTACTGTCTGTCTACTCTCTACAACTGTAGTTGTACACAGACACCGGAAAAACAAAGTAAAAGTGAAACTGTGTGTGTTTTAAAAAGCTTTTCATTCACAGCTAGTGGACAAGACACAACTGATAAGTGCCACTCAGGAAGTGGCTGTGGGAAACTGCGTCTCTTTCCAAGACACAGAGCTCCTGTGTCTACCTCGGTTGCATGCATGTGAATGTTAGACTGTTATGTGTAATGCAGCTGTGTTATATATTTGCCAGGTTCAGCTAGTTAACAAGGAAATTTGTTATGTTTTTGAGTTTTCCTGGATGTCAGCGGATGAGTCCAAACATTTTTTTCTGTGTTACAAAAGAGGCTACAAAGCCTGTCAATCACCATCACTGTAATCATACAGTCATTTACATTTCCTTTTTTGAGTAGAAGGGATGTGGAGTTGATGTCTTTCTAGTGCTGTATTTATATGTTTGTAACTCAACTGGTGAAGTGGGTTAGGGTTAGGGTGTCTTTCAACAAGAAGTCGATGTGTCCTTGACAAGTCACTTGACCTCAAGTTGCACATGAATGAGTTTAATAGATGCGCTGGGTGAATGGATGAATGGCAAAACTGTGGTGTAAAGCAGCTCTGAGTGGTCATCCAGACTAGAAAAGCACTTTAGAAATGCAAGTCATGCCACACAGCTAGATTGTATCACTCCTGTTGATCCTTGTTTAGCATTACAACTCTAACAGTAATACAATTCATTAAGGTATGTCACAAAAATATAATTTTAAAAAAGAAATTGCGTAAATATGAAAAATAAGTTCATACAAAAACATAAAATAATTAACAAAAAACACTGACAACATACAAGATAAGCAGGCACTAAAACACTTAAGGTGATTAAAAAAAGACCTGTTTAAACAAGCAGGTTTTCAGTTTGATGGGGGGCCAGTGTAATGAACATAAGATCAGTGTAATTCGAGACCTCTTCCGAGTGGACCTGGTTAAAAGCCTCATGGCAGCATGTTACATCATTTGTAGGTACTTTAATGATGTGTTACAGAGAGATGAATATGGCTCAGCCAGGATTAAATAAAAGCATGAATCATTATCTCTAGTTCATGGAGAGATATAAAAGATCTGAGTTTTGAAATATTAAGTAAATGAAAAGGAACAAGAACGGGTAAGAGACTTAATATGTTAAACTGCATATCACAATCAAAATTAGTATTTTCCTTTAGCTGGAATGAATAGCTCAATAGTAGTAAGAGTAAACGTAATATTATGAGAGTCAAGTACAAGTCAAATGGTTGCTCCATTTTGCTGTGACCAATTTAGCCCACACCTGTAACTGTCACATGGCTGTGACATTTAGCCATTGACCTAAATATGAAAATGTTTTTGGACATTACTCCCCCGCCTGCATGAACATTAATTTCAGAGATACACATTTGAGATACTAGTAACTATAAACTGTAAAAAAATAAATCTTACTTTGACAGCTCACTGAGGTCCTCACAAGAGAAAGGCACCAGGAGTTTAAACTGTGTCAGGGTCGTCCCACTGCACCAGTCCAGCACCAGCTTTCGGATCACCGTAGATTTACCTGTTCCCACAGCCCCGTACAGCAAGACGTTGACCCCACGGCCACCATTCCAGCCATCAGTGTGCTCAAACAACTTTTCCACAGTCACAGAGTCGCTGGCGAGTGGCCGGGTTTGAGTAGGCGAGCTGAGTAGCCCTGCCCTCTCCTCGGCCTTCCTTTCCAGGATGAGTGGATCCACGTGCATGGTCTCTGGGCTAAAGTAGCCTCCAAACTGTTTCTCCTCCTGAGGGAGATGGCTAAACCAGAGGAAAAGCTTATTTTTGTGGATCTGGATGGGGTCTATGGTGAGAGAGGGAAAATAGTTTGTAATTACAAATGGGCTGCCACAATATTAGAATTTCAGTAGAGGATTATTGTGGAAAAAATAACTCCTCATTCAAAACCAATATTATCACGTCTATAGAGAGCCAGCTATACATGGAACCATACTATACTGGCAATCATCCAACAACTGGAATGTACTAGCTATCAATCATATGGTGTAGTTGACTACAGATGGACCATAATTTACAAATGGATATCAAGCTGCATTGAAAATAATCCTGAAACTAGTGATTGATTTTTCTGGCTACAGTGACTGTATTTATGTTGGGATGGTCAATAGTTCAGGTTTCAGGTTAACTGGGTTAGGTTTAGGATTACACTTATATAACACTAAGCTGTGTACCTGCTTCTGACACGGCGGTGCAGAAGGTCCTGAAATGAAGGCCGATGGCTGGGTAAAGAGTAATGTCCAGCCTCCTCTTCCAGCTCCATACTGTGAGCACCTGACTCAGCTGTCTGGAAGACACAGCACATAACACAGACTGGTTCAGTCAATGTTGTTTGTTATAAAATGCAAACTCACCAAAACAAAAAGAGAAAGGTTATTTTAATTTACAGTCAACAACTCACTCGTGTCACGATGTGGATTATGCAAACTGGCCCTGAACCAGCCTCACATGCCGTGATTGTGTGAGAAGCCATGTGCATCAACTCGGCAACAATGGCAGAGAACATTTGCTGGCTAAAACATGGGCAGGCTGTAGCAGGTATAATGACATACCTAGAAGGCACTGACATTATGCAAATCTATGCTTAAGCCAGACTGGCCCCAGGGAAAACTGAGAACCTGTTTCAATGGGTTTAAAAGGACTTAAGGAGGACCAACATGAAAATAGATTTTTTCAGGAGGCGAACAGAGGCCGATCCTCAGTGAAATGAAACATGAGAGCAATAATGAACTTTCAGATAGATGACATTCTCAACTGAGGAAAACCAGACATGACAATTACAAATGGTAGTTTTCCTCAGGTAGTGTTTCTCATAACCGTATAGGATCAATATGGACGTCAGCCACAGTGATCATATGGTATCTGGTCAGCGTTATGACCAGGGCTCTTAATTCAATTATTGTATACTGTACATTTATAGCTTCATCAGGTATATCAACGTACCACGGTTGTTATCAATTTGCAGCTCCAATTAAAAGTAAACCACATAATAATCAAACCTTGTTGGTGGCAGATTTACCACCTGCATGAGTTTGAAGCAAAGGAGTTAAAGAGAAATTAAGTAGAGTAGATGTTCAATGGTGGACCGGTCACAAGGTGAAAGTGAAATTGTAAGTGTGTAAACAGAACTTTTTGCTCAACAACTGATTGTGGAGTCATGACTGATAAGAAAGTAATCAGGAAGCAAATACAGGTAACTGCATTATCAAGTCCAATGGTCAGTGTTTCTGTATGACTTTTCAGACATTAAGGGTTTCCAAACTTCCCTATTTTAGGCGCTCCAAAACTCTGGAGTAGTGTGGACAGAGGGTGTAACCGTGTTGTAAACAAGTTGTTGTGAGAATACATGAACAGGAACAGTCGTCCAAATGTGGAAGAGGTTTTTACTCCAGGAAGACACAAGACATGACATAACATCTAATCCCTAAATTCTCCATGAGCCGGTGAAAATGACACTGACCTCATCATTAATTAATAAAGAGAGGTGACCAACCTGTGAAGTAAACTCATCCTGTTGTTCTGCTCTGTCAGTTAGGGAGTGATCTGTGAAGAACAATTAGCGCACGGTGTCAGGCAGCTGGTACAAAGGTGAGATAAAACATTTTACAATATGAATGAGCATGAGGAGCGTGTGCAAAAGCCATTGGATGTGTTTGGATTGGAAAAATGTATCTGTTCATCTTATGACTGACCAACCTGAAGGTCTAGTGCCATTCTATTTACATGCGGCCCATAACCAACATCTTAGTAATAACTTATGAAATAAAGATTCTTATGAATAACTGAATAAATAACTAGAGAAAGACTTTTCACTGTCCCTCAAAGATTCCTACATGCATTCCTATGGTAGTCTGATAGGTTTGATAGCAGTGTTGATTCTTTTGTATTCTGTTAAAGGCACTTTGAGGTGTTTGTGGGTTGTATATGACATGATAATATTGTGCACCTTTTTGATTGTATGCATTTTGAGTTGCCCTGAGATGACCAACACGTTCATTTTCAATGTAAAAAATAGTTACAGCTAATATTGTGCACTATGCACTTATGCACACTGAGGTGTGTGAAGGACAGGTATAACCAAAATAATTGTATTACTAATTATTTTATGATTTTTAAATGCACTTTTTGATGTATGTTTTTAATGTATCATCCCCTGCTGCATACTGACCCAACTGAGTTTGTAATTGAATAGTCCTGGTCTGACGTGTAAACATGTAGTTGAAATCATTTTCATTTGGCAGATGATAAAAAGATAAGAAATATAAAAGATATACGGCATTTTATCTAAGTGTACAATCACCCAAATTCAGGCAACAGCAAACTCATTTTAGAGTAAAATGGTCGTTGTAGAGTAATATTATCAGAAAGCTGGGTCATCTGTGGTATTTCCCATGAAGAAGTGAAAGTTACCAAAGTGCGACAACAGTTTGACAAAAAAAAACTCCAAAAAACAACTACTTCAGGAAGCACAGAGAAAACTCAAATGTTCATCACTTTGATTCCAAAATGGAAGATGATTATAAAATGTTAACACTGCTATTTGCAAACAGAATTGGAGACCATTACAGAAGAATGGAAATCTAAATGTTTGAGGAAGATACACATGGTAAACAACATCAGGTTGGGGCTCAGTTGGTTAAACCACAATGATATTGTTAATAGTTTCATTTTGATCCTTTACTTTTATAAAGCATTTGATTCACTTGAGCATGAAACATTTCTCAGAGACTTCTTCTACAACAGTGTTTCCTAACCCTGGTCCTCAGGGAACACTGCCCTGCTCCATCACACCTGATTCAGATGAGCAGCTTGTTATCAGGCTCCTGCAGAGCTTGATGATGATTTGAATCAGGTGTGTTGGAGCAGGGCAGTGTCCCCTGAGGACCAGGGTTAGGAAACACTGTTCTATAACACTGTGATGATATAAACATGTGTAAAAAGATAGTGGTAGCATAGTCAAACTAGTGTTTCACATGGAAATAAAGAAGAGTGTCAAATCTCTATTTATTTAGCTTCACTTTCTCCAAATCTCTGGTTTCCCTCCATGGTAATTGTTGGCCACGCCCTGATGTGTTTCACCTGTTTTCATGACTCTCTCCAGTGTATTTAGTCTCTGTCAGTTCACATGTCCAGGTGTTGTTTGCTCTTGTTCCTGTGTTTGTTCCCTGTTACATGGTGAAGGTGTTTTGTTTTTCTGCCTTTTTTTTATCTTAAACTGTTGCTGCTTTGAATTGTTATGGCCACGTGTTTATTTTAGCTTTCTATAGTTTTATAAAAGACTTGCATGTGGGCCCTATTTTTTGATAAACCGACTGTACAACTATTCAAATAAGAACATATCAAATTCCCACAACAACTAAGGAATTTAATATTGTTAGACACAAATTCCCTTTGGTATCATAATGCAGTTGATGGGTATTAACTTCCCATCAGATTAAAAACCATTACAACTCTTTACACAATCCCACTTTTGAATGTTTATGTTACATTTTATTCAGTTGTATAACATAAATAAATTAATTTCATAGATTTTTCAGAGGCACAACTGGACATTAAAGCTTCTGTTGTGTAAAAATTATAAGTTTTTTCTTTTACTTTATTGCAAACTAATGTTTTCATGGCATTTGATTCCAAAATGGAAATTGAAGAACATATTTTACAATAAATCAAATTCTTATTGTCCACACATTTAACTTCTGTGAGTTTCTTGGCACATAATATTCGACCAACTTACTATGAAGACTGTGCTCATATTTGCTGGGCACATGATCTTTTTACTGGGGTCTTTGCTAAACCTTGTTGCAGTTTTGTTCTGCCTTTTTGCCTTTTGCCTTAAATCAAATCTGGCAAATTATTTCCTGTGTCCTGTCATGTCTTTAGCGAGTTGCAGCGACTCACTGCCTGTTGTCAGTGACAGCATCATTAAGAGTCAGATTAACAATGGTAACCATGTTAACCAGTGGCTGCCATTGTGATTATAATGATGGTGTTTGTATGGAAACACAACATGAGATTATGGTCATCGAGTTGTTTTTACTTGATTGTGCTACGTTCCTGTTAATGAAAACATCTGGACATGGCCTTGGAAACTTTAAGGTTTAGGAAACTGGGGTTTATACTTATGACATAAGAGGGCTTGGTCCCTTTTAGTTTTAAGTTTAAGCTTTAAACGGCTGATTCTACACACGTCCTGCTGCTGATTTTCACTAAAAGGCCATTCATAAATACAAACAATATTTAGTGCTCTGTTATGTGTGTTCTTATGTAGCCGTTATTGTCACTGATGTGTATGATGTCATTAGATGTATGTTCATTTTGGGCAAAAACAAACGTGCATGAATGAGTCTCTTATTTAAGATGCAGATGGAGGAGGGCAGTAATGATTTTTATTATGGTTTAAAACGGCACTAGAGTTCTCTATAAACGTCATGCTAGAGGCCAGAAGCTGGAAGGAATGACACCTAGCTCCTCTTAAATCAGAGTCTTTAACTTACAATTAGAGTTATCTAATGTTTTTAGTCCCTCTAAACTCTATTCTATGGTTGAATCAATGAATGAAGAAGCTGCCCACTCAACATTTTCAAAAGGTTCCTCACTCATTTCATCCTGTTATTGTTATTTAGTGTCTTTGTATGACATGTACAGTATGCATTGCTCTAAAATGGCGTTTTAAACATTGCAGAATCATTATTCAGTGAGAATGAGCAGGAAATCTGAGTTTAACAGTACATTTACACCACTGCGCTTGATACTGTACATTATGTCAAAATAGACTTTCGCTGCTTCGCTTCGTTTCCGACTTCTCCTTTAAATGTCTTAAAATGGAGGTCATGGTTAAGGTTGGCAGTTCAAATAAAAGTCTTACCGTGCTGGTTCCCTGTATCAAACAGGTAAACCACGGACTTCCTCCCATTCACTGTGAGCTGGTGCTGCTGCTGCGGTCTTCGTGTGAATGTTTCCACAGACTGTTACTGACATGTCTGCTGCTCTCACAGCCGAGCTCACTCCGCGTTCCGCTACACAAGCAGGAAACTCCGCCCAGCCTTTCACAATAAAACAATAATCTTTTTTATACATGGACCTACAGTTTTTTACCGACTAAATTGCTTCCTTTGATTTAGAAACGGCCATGGATTCGTTTTGGCTAGTTTGGTTCCCAGCTAACAATTTTTGGTTCCCAGAACATTCTGGGAACGTTACCATTTGGTTGTGGGAACGTTCCCTGAACGAACCTTTGGTCGACATGGAAAGTTTTCCTAACGTAAATTTTTCTTTGCCCATTTGGTTAGTTCAGTACTACTTAAGTATATGCACCGGTGCCCCAACAGTGCAATGCAAAATGTTTCAGTTATTGTTAAACCTGCCAAAATGCAGTGGGTTATGTTTATTTAAAGTCCATTTTATTTTGAAGGATGTGTGGTCGAAACGGAAATGTTTGTTTATTCATGGTAGTTTTGCCTCTGGCTTTAAAGACACGACTTCAATATTTATTTTCAAAATAAAAGCATTAGCAGGTTATTCACCAAGCTGGAACTGCTGCAATTAAAACAATATGAAATAAACAGTGTCTTTGCAATATTGACAATGCTATAATTGTTTTACGGGAGACAACTTTTTTTTTTATTACCATGCAACTGTATTATCATTATAGACTTGCTTTGTTTGTCTGTTTGACTTATTTCAAGGGTAATGTTACCTCTACAAGGAGGCATCATATCAGGAACCAATAAATAAATACATAATAATTATAATATAAGACATCTCACAGTAGTATATGAAAAATTAAAATAGTAAACATACCTTGTAATGTCTATGTTTTTTATGTTAAGTGACCCCATACATGTATATGCAGTTTTAAGTTCAAACACTGGGTGGAGCATTAGCTCAAGACATACATACATGTCAGCTGCAGGTGATGAGCAGCAAGTTGTTGACAGTGTGAAAACTGTAATTGCTCAATGGAAAGTTATCAGTGAAGTTTTATGGACCAGGCTGTTTTTCTGCATGTGCTAACATGAGCATATGTGCAACAACTGTGAATAAACCAATCACAGATACACGTTTGTTTGTGTTTCTTTCTTACTGCTGCTCCTTTGGGGTTTGCCATGGCATATTTTCCGACTTTCATTGTACATCCGCACCATTTCTCTGTTTAGCACATTTATCGCCTGCAAAAAGCTGCTATGTGTTTGTGCATGTGGGTGTGTGTAATACCACATTTGTAAGTCTACTGTTCAACAACAAAATATTTGACGCTGAATTTTAACGCCCTCCTTACAAAAGCTTTTACGGTAACAGGCCTGCGATCCAATGACTCAGGCTGATTTGTAAGGACGTCAACATCCGGTTGTCAAAATAAAATAATGAGCTCAATCTAGATCTGAAAGCACATATTTGAATGTGAAAAATAATATAATTTCTCACAAAACAACTGAATAAAGTGAGGGGATTTATCAACATAGGGTCCACATTTTTGGCAGATGACAAAATGTACATCACATGGACCTCTGTGCAGACACAGAAAGTAGGACCCAACTGTACATACCAGGGTAACTGAGGATGATGAAAGAACAAATTATCTTATTAGGAATAAATCTCCTGTGAAAAGTCTGTAGCCCCCACGTTAATGTAGAAATACACAAATTAGTGTCGAAATTTTTAGTCATTTTCATTACCGAACAGTGTTTATTATAAAATGTGTTTCGGAGTTTGATGATTAATTTACATATGTATTAATTCGTATATATCGTTCATATTGACTTTTTATTATATTAATTTAATTTTAATTGCAATAGTTATTATATAATTTGACAGTTTAGCACCTCCATAGAAAACAGGAGTAGTCTTGTGACTACAGTGGCTGTGTTGATATGACGCTCTTATTGTGAAAGAGTGCGGACGGAAGCTCAGTTGCGTGTCACTGCGTCTCGGGTAACTTGACAGTGGTCCATGAAGAAGCTGTCATTCAGCACCATTCCTCTCCACAGTCAGCCTCCCACAGCAGCATCCTAACCGCAGCATGGCGTCCAACGAGCTGAGTCAAAAGCTGCAGGCGCGAAAGGCCGCCACGCAGGGAACCGAGCCTCGGCCGGAGCCCGAGCTGAGCCCGGTGCGGCCCAAACCGCAGGAAAACCCGCAGGAGAGCGAGGCAGCCTGCGGCGACTCGACGTCCGAGCTTTCCGCCAAACTGACCCGCAGGTTGGACATCAACGAGGGCAACGCTGTTTCGCGACCGACCCGCGTCTTCAACCCCTACACGGAGTTCAAGGAGTTCTCCCGCAAACAGATAAAGGACATGGAGGCGATGTTTCGACGGTAAGGCCCGGGGTCACGCTTCGGTGGTCCGTACATGTCCACGCGTGGGGAGGCGGGGGAGAGATGCAGCACGACGTGTTTGTGGAGCGGGTGGCTCATGATGAGATTAGACTGCTGCTGTTGCCACTGCTTACTGTGAGTAATTCCCAGGGCCGAGGGGTTGCCAGGTCTGCGTGACAGAATCAGCCCCCCCCCCTCAAAAAATAGTCCAATATGTGAATCATATAAAATAAGTGTGGTGTTGACGGATCTATTGTTTTAAAACAAAGAAAGAACCGATTTTTTTTCTTCATGTAACCTAGTAACTAGTGAGGTTTTCTGTTGAATTAAAGTACAATCCTTGCTAATACTTTCTGTAAACATTCAGACCTCTGTTTTATAGCTTTATCTACTCCTGTAGATTAACACTGACGCTGTGAACCAGATTACATTTTTCTCTCAAATGACCATTGTGTAATACTTGGATTTTTTGTTTTTAATAAATTGACATTGAATATATGACATAGGTGTGGGTATTTAAACAATGAAAAAATGTCATAACACCAGTCACTGCCATTATCCAACAAATATTTATAATATTATTTAATGTGTGTAATTGAGGTAATGAGACTTCAACAAGCACTTCTACAAACACAGTCTTCCAAACAAATGCTGCTGTCACCTTGTGGCACCACAAATTACATATGGTGGAGAAAAGGGAAATTAATTTGAATCATTCCAAGCTTTGATTAAACATTATTTAAGTTTGCATAATACTTAATCACTGTGTTCTAAACACGTTCATAATTGGGTAATCATCTATTTATTATCATTGTTAGTATTGCCAACAAGTATGTTTGTATATAGTCACTTTCTGATACAAATACTTTGTTCATAGCCGTAGAAAAAGCCTTTTAAATGTACATAAGGCAATGGCCTTGCTTTATTCAGGCCACCATCTTGTGCAGTCATGTTTCTGCAGCAGCATGAGTGGACAAACCAGACATATTGTACATTTGAAGCAGAGGTTTGCTCCACAAATGAAGAAGAATGTCATTTTTTAGTTGCCCACTAATTATTACACACTGAACCTTTAATGTTAAGTGATAATTTGAACCCTCTAATATTTGCATTAGATAAAAAAAAACCCATATCATTTGATGACATTTTTGGATGTAGAAAATGCAAATTAATTTGACCCTGAAGTCATCTTGTATATGATTGAGAGAACGATTACTGCAACAAATTCTCTGATTTCTCAGCTTCTTAAAGGCAAATATTTTCTGGTTTATTTGCTCCATGTAAGAAAAAAATACAAACATTAAAACGGAATAATTTTGGGGTTAGGGTTAGGTTTGAGAAACACCGATCAACATTATCAAATATTTTCTGACATTTTCTGGACCAAAAGACTAATCGAATAATCTAGAAAAGAATTGACAGATTAATGGATTATGTAAACGATCCATAGTTGCAGCCCTGATATAATTCATATAAGTATATAGTTCTAAATTCTTAGTAGTTGTAAAAAAAATACTGTGCCACTACCATACAATGACAACTCATATGAGTTACAGATTTGTTTTGGTCCAACCAGTATAAGGAAAATAAGATTTTTGAATCTGAGGCTTCTTTATGTGAATCTCTCTTTTTTTTTTTGCACACTGCACCACGGAGTGCAGAGCTGAGAATTGTTTGCACAATAGACCGTGAGGACAGAGTGAATGGTTTGTAGTGTGTGACCTCATAATGTGAGATAAACAATGCCATGTTGGACAGCCCTGGGTTTTTTATTTAGTTCAATCACAGCTCTTTGTGGTTGTATAATTGCACAGGCTCACGTTGTGATTGCTATAATCATGCAGCACTAATCACATGTGAGGAAACAAATTGGCCGGTAGGATTCGCACTTGGTTGGAATTTCTCCCTTTTTTTGGTAATGCAGAAATTGTGGCTTGAGTTCCACAATGTTGTGCTTGGTCTTGGAATGTTTGTATGCGTGTGTGTGTGTGTGTGTGTGTGTGTAGGGCTTGTCCATTCACTCACTGTGGATTATCCTGCTGCACTGTCACATGACCTTGCTTGGACACCGAGTTGAGATTATGGGGCTGTCAAGAGAAGTTGTAAAGAATGTCCAGAGCATCCAGAACACATGCATCTCCTCCCCTGTCTGTCAGACTTCATATTAAAGCAGGGTTTTGTCTCTGTGGATGGCTTTTTAAAGGGATAGTTCAGGGTTTTGAAGTGCGGTTGTCGTGTGAGTTACTTGACACATAGAATTCAACAGCCTGCATTTCACATAAAGAAGTCAGCTGACTGCGCTGTGTGTGTCCCCTGAGCCGAGAATCAGCTTGAGATGCAAAGACTCAGGTCGTTTCTCAATACCCAAGTATGCAAGGATGTACTTAAACCTCATTGAAATGAAAATACGCATCATCACCAAATCTAATGATCACACAAGTATCTAATGACAGAGACGTCAGTGGAGCCAGTGGATCAGGCCGAGGTAACGCTGCTCTGTGCCGGACACTGTGAGCACAGAGCATCCACAGAGGCGAAGATGTTCATCTCCAAGTCGCTGCCAAACTATAAATACGTTATTTCTTAACACAAAAAACACATTTCTGAATTCTAAATTATTAATGTCTTTTCTCAAACGATCTTAAAACTGCAGAAACGACCCCTCTGTCATTGAAACTGCTACTAAAAGCTATGCCTGCTGGAGTCTATGATACCTTATCTCACTGTTTAACCTTTTGCACAATGTAAACCTTAGTCTGTGTTGCTTTGTAAAGGTCCAGAGAGGAAATCAATATTTTTTAATCGCAACACACAGTGATAGAGGCAGCAGGAGACGAACAGATCCTAAGTTCAAATAGGTCAATTTGTGACTTTGGTGTTAAAATCCTTAGTTAGACTTTATCGAAGTAAAGTAAGCTCAGCAAGCATGGTGCGCACTGTCAATAGACTACCAGCTGCAGTGTCCCACTGAGCTAAAAACACAGGTTTTCTCAATGGACTTTGGTGTGCGACAGAGAAAGTGGTGAAAAATATACTGACGTAGATTTAACTGAGCAAACCTTTGCGCTGAGTTTTCATTGAGTGTGAGCTCATCTCTGCTCTGCTGTCTCTCAGCACAGGGGGCTGTTTGTGAGACACTGACTATGAGTAAGTACGTCATAGTCTTTGGATTTGGTCCTGCTACAAAAAGAATCTAAACCAGGCATGTCCAAAGTCTGGCCCGCGGGACAATTACGGCCCTCGGTCAGATTTTGTACGGCCCGCAGCTTTGGTGTTTATACTGTATTATTTATGGCCAGGGACGGGCTGGAACAGAAAATAGGCCTCAGTCATGTGAGCTGGTTAGAAGTTGCGCTTTGAATCCGGAGTCCTGGTGTAACAGGCCATAGTATACAACCAGTCCAGAATAAAGCCACGGTTAAAGTGACCTATGCTAGATTATACCTCAGGTACATTATGGCCTAGGCCGCTTTAACAAGTGTAAATTTTCTTATGCCAGACTATAGCCCTGTAGGCCAGAATATACCCCTCTTGTGTTTTGATTGTATTTACACAGTATATTCACTCACCAATATTTATAAACAGGGTTCACAACCCAGCCATGACGGACAGATTCATGCATTCACCTCCTATTATGTTCTTATCTGACTCCAGATGTGAAAGAAAGGCAGAATTGTTTCATTTGTTCCCCCCTGCGTGGCTTGGATTTGGTTACATTGCCATTTAAAAATGATAATTGTGACAAGGAAAATACAATTATGATTATAAAGCAGTGCATTTGTGTTCACATTATCAAATCTGGCCCTTGTTATAACACGTTTGGACACCCCTGCCTTAAACCATTTATATCAGATACACAAATAAATAAAAATAGTTGCACTGATGCTCACAGTGGGTTTTCCCCAACAGCTCGACTTGGTTACTTCAAAGCAATAGAAAAAGATAAACAAGGGAAAAAATATATTTTCTAAATTAAAACCATGACAGCAAGTACAATAGCTGACTTGTTGTATGTTGTTGTAAAGACTCGTGTTCATCCATGACAGAAGCGTTTGCTGTGCTCTTGGTCAGATGGCAGTAGTGAGCCTCTGGCATTCTTGTGCTCCCACAAACAAGAGCCAAGCTGGTCGACAAGGACCTTTGTGTTCATGGGAATGGAATGTTGTGCCAGGAGAGGAAGCCTCCCGCTGGAATCAGGCCATAATGCAAATGAATTGACAGATGCACACTAATTAGTTAAATGCTGAATGGTGTGTGTGTGTGTGTCTGTTAGTGTGTGTGTCATTTTGTGTATACATTTTTGTTACCTCTGCAACAACAGACGTGATATCACTTTTTTTCACCGATACCGATTTCACAACCTTGAATTCATACTGATACCAGCCCAATGAAAGTCACATATGTGCAGCCCTCACTGTGAGTGTTGGATATCTCTATTTTAGTGAAGTATTTACATATGAGGGTTGATGGCTCATATCAGACAATGCCTTCATGTTAAAAAAAATCTTATTATTTTTTAAGATGCTAGTTGACATAATTTTCTTTTTTCTGCTCGATTTCTCAGGTGCAATGTTACTGCAATACTTTAAGAAACTTTGGGAAGATCTCAGTATAATTTATTTCATCATCGAAGCCAATCCTTTTAAAGAGAGACCAAAGTAAAAGATAAAAAATAGTATCCACTCAGTGCTCCTATCACTGAGAGCAATGGAATTGTAATTGTTTGTTTTTTTTGTCTTCCCCCCAACTCCATTGCTTGTGGCACATGTGTGACATTACACATCACACCTGAGTGCCACACGATGCACGGATGGAAAAAAAAAATATTACAGACCAACCACAGGTCTTTTTTGTGTGTAAAAGAGCTTTAACACTGTCAGTGAATCAGTATATGTGGTCACCATTACATTTAAGATAAAGCATGTTCTGGTTAAAGGCTTGTAAGTACTCTGCGAGAACAGAGAAATGTGTTCTCTCTCCCAGGGCTGCGAGAAAAGAATGACGTCATTATTTGCTTTCATTTGGGAGTTCTTGCAGCTTGTTCTTGACACATCTTCTGGACAGAACTTTCTTCTCGTGTGTCGTCCAACAACTGTTGTGTGATTGGGTGTGGTTAATGCGGAAATGTTGTCATTCCCTATGAGGACTTCTGCACTTGCGTTTCTCGTGAAGTATGAAATGTCCGGGCCAGAACTAACTTTTACTCTTGTTCTTGCCACAAAAAGAACACATTTCTCTCCTGTTCTTGCAGAGTATGTACAGGCCCAGTCCTAATGAGGCAGAACCTCAGTTCTGAGGCCCTGGTTAAAGTTGGAGTTGAGGTTTTGGGCACGGCTGACTATAAATGAATAGGAATCAATGTAGTGCACCAAAAAGAAAGGTTGCATTAACAGGCTTTGACCTGCTTGTATTTCCACAGAGGAAATACCTCTGATAGAATATAAGTGATTAGTGTAGAGAGTGATAGTTACTATTTTTACACTTTAAAGAGTCAGGGGAGCGAGACTGCATTATATCTGTGAAAGTGTGATGGAAAAGTCTCTCTCCCTCTGTGTCACACAGAGAAAAAATGGAAAGCTGCTGCAAATTTCTATAAATACTCGTATCAGACATGAGCCTCTGTGGGGCTCGGCCTTTGGTGATAACAGCTGCCCGCAGTCTTGAGCAGTTACGCTCAGTTTTGGCTGAGCTCCTGCCTCCTCCTATAGATGTGCCGGAGAGGCGTTAAATCTCAAATCTTATATTTTGGAGTGATCAAATAATATGAAGACAAAGTGAAAGTAATGAATAGAGGGTCCCTCCTTCTTGCTTTTGTGTCTTTATCAACTTTATTGATTAAATTGTATTGAATTAACTGGCAAATTGCTTTTGAGTCATATTATCACTCTGCATTTCAAAAAAGTGTTCCCTCTCTATACAACTCATACCTAAGTTTGGGGGGGAAATATTTAACTGCTATATTTCTGACAAATACAGATATTATTATCTGATTTGCAAGTCAAGCCTCAGATTTACGAGAAATTACCACATTTACTTTATCAAAGTATTAACTACTATTCATTATAAGGTTCTCAGATTCAATAAAGATTTCAAAGACCACCTTGTGTGGAATATAAATATTATATAGTCAACTTTAAAAACAAAAAAAGTCTGCTTCACATACATGACAGCATATATGTTTTGATGAATTCAACTTTGAATAATATGGTTCTAATGGATGAAAAACCCAAACTCATATTTAGTTGCATAGAACACAATCAAACATAGAAGACAAAATTGTGATTCTGTTATCATAATCGATGTTAGGACCTGACCCTGTGTGCTTTTTGTTTAAGGTATGACACCGGGAAAGACGGCTTCATCGACCTGATGGAACTGAAGCTGATGATGGAGAAGCTGGGAGCTCCACAGACTCACCTTGGCCTTAAGAACATGATCCGAGAGGTGGACGAAGACTTTGATGGCAAACTGAGCTTCAGAGAGGTGAGACCTCATGGGAAAGCTGAGTCTAAGTGTCACAGTGTACCACAGAAAAAAAACAGCATTTCTATGACATTCACATATGCATTATACACATTATAAACACATGTTACTGGCACAACTAAGTCTACAGGATCATATGTTGTTTCAGTGCCTCATATGTGTTTTTGAACCTCAATGATGTTAGTTATTTACATGGGACTAGACAACAATGAGTGTTTAACTATATATTATAAGACAAAAAAACTACAAATGACCTCAGGGTTATGTTATTGGTGACAAAAAAATAGAGGGCAAGATTTATCATCTAAGATAATATCATGATTTTTGTTTAAAGATGTGCAAATTAGGGGTTGGATCAAAATATCAATTTGGTTACATAATGTTGTCCTTCCTCACACAATACGATCAATCAATACTTTATGGCAAATGTTGATATTTTAATTAGCAAAGGAAGGTGCTCTTAACAGGGTTAGGTAAACAGTCCCTCACTACTTCATGTGTCCTCACGGTGGCGCTGCTCAAATGAATGAGGGAAACTTGGGCGAAAGTTACCTGGCAGAACAAGAGGGAGTTTACAGCGGGATAATGGCGGAGGAAGCTACGTTAAGAGATGCCCTTTACCACATTCAATACATAGATTTTATGCACTTTGTTTTCTGTGTTGTGAATAAATTGAGAAATCCTGCACTTTTAACTTTTCACAGACATTTTGTTTTCTTCAGTTAGACAGATACTGTGATGCATCGCTATATGATAGTCTTGTAATATATTGATTACCACAGAATTGTTGTATCATGACATTATTGGTATCATGGACCAAGTATCGCGTATTGTATCGTGAGGTACCTTGCAATTCCCACCCATAGTCTATATTGACATTGTTGAGTATTTAGATGTCTTTGCAAACACCAATGAAAACACACACTGAAACTCCACACATTTCCTGAATGTGTGTAGCAGAATCCTTCCTTACTTCAGTGTCAGATGACCTCGAGTGAGCCTACAGTACGTGATCACATGACCTCTTGCTAGCATCATCCCAGCCCCCAAAAACATGACAACGCCATCCTCCACAACTGAGTCTTTGAAATAGTTTGATTATTTGCTCTTGCTTATTTGCTGCACAATTTACCTCACGGTATAGCATCTGAACGATTACCCAGAGTGCATTGTTTCTACACTGTAGTTCAATTATAAGTCTTTGAAGTTTTATTTGAATGCTTTCTTGAATGGAAATAAGAGTTGTTTTGCAAAAATTTTTTTTTTCTAAACCAAACCAAATCAAGCCAAAGGTAAAACACAACTAAGGGGGCAGAGGGTGGCAGTGTTGCAGGCAGAGCTCTGAGTCCAGGGAATTGTAAATGAGGTTAAAAAACAGGCAATTAGAAAATAGTGTCAAAGGAACAAAAATGCTAGAGGCAAGAGTCTCAGAGAATCATGGAAATAGGTTTTGTTACCACTCGGCGTGGACGTGACACACTGCCGACTGCGGCTCCAGAAACCAGAGTATAAATAGCAGAAGGAAACAAGGAGATGAGTTGCAGGTGAGTGGCTCAGAAGCTCCGCCCCTCCCCGCCGACCAGTCAGTCTCCTGAAACAAAAGCGGAACACACGACACAGGAAACCAAGATCTTTAACAAAATAAAGGACAGGCACTGACCCCATGACAGAGCTCTCCAAGTGACACTATGATCTTCAATGTTAAAATTCATCGTGGTGTAACAGAAACTGTTAAGATCTGACGAGAGGGAGGGGCAGTTATTATGAAATATATTGCACATACACACGTGTTTTATTGGATTAAAGAATACGAAGAGAAGCGGAGTGAAGAGGAATCAGCATGCTCACTATATGACTCACCTCCGCCAACCTCTCTACCACTGAGTCACAGTTTTTGCATCACATACGAGAAGTATATAAAATGAATAAATCTGACATGGTTTGTTGAGTAAAATAAATAGATATTTCTGCACAGGCAGGCTGTTATAGAGGAGCACTGACATGTTTAAATTGAAGTCAGAGCCACAGTGATTTATAAAAGGTTCTTGTCCTATACCTGAATGAACAGCATCACTACTATCAGCAGTAGCAGTGTTGGACTGACGCTGCGGGGGACCAGAACACATTAAACACAGGTTAACATGGACACTATCTGTTTGGTCGTATCCCTGCAGTTCCTGCTGATCTTCCGCAGAGCAGCGGCTGGAGAGCTGCAGGAGGAAAGTGGTCTGATGGCTCTGGCCAGACTGTCAGAGATCAACGTCTCCACCGAGGGAGTGATGGGAGCCAAAGATTTCTTTGAAGCCAAGGTAAGATGACAGTTTGTACTGTCATTAATGTCACATTTCAGAAAACTCTCTCCAGCTTTCTACTTAAAAATGCAATGGGAAGTCACTCTAAGTCATACAGTAGTTCCCAAATCCATCTGGCCCGACTTTGGCGGGCGTCGCACAGCAGTTGTGGTGCCTGTGAAAAGATGTATAGTAAACAACTACAACATCAACTGAAATTTAAAGTGAATCTTATTTGGTTGTATTTAATGTAAATAATCCATTGCTGTCAACAAATTAAGCCAAAATATGTTGCTGTATTAATTCAATTTCCGTAATTATGTTTCAAATATCAGATTTTAAGTATCTAAATGTTGTGTTCTCATTTATAAAGGTTTAGCATCTTCTCATGAGGCCTTCCCCTATTTGCATGTTATTACACACTTTGAGGTCAGAGCTTGTACGATTTAGGTCAGACAGATCAAGTATTCGCATTTCTCGCTGGTGGATCGTAACCAGATAAGTAGAGCTTCAAAATGCAAAAAGAAGAAACAGGAGCAAGAAACAAAAGAAGAAACAGAGTGAATACCTGATACAAAATGACATGGAAGCCAGCTTTTGATTTTTTAAGGCTATGGTCTTAAACTTTTGATCAGCTGATTAACAGCCTGTTTGAGTTTCAATGCAGTCTTGAATACATTGCCTATTCTTTTTTTTTTTTTCATTTTGAAGCTCTACTTACAATCTGGTTACGATCCACCACCGCGAACTGTGCATACTTTTTTGTCAGGAGTGTATGACTAATGACTAAAACAGTAGGCTGAATAGGCTGCTCACTCCATGACTTTTTTTATATTTATTTGTTTTGTACACTGAAAAAAATGTCTTTCTACATCAGCTGCGACATGAGTACGAAAAATATTGTGTTAATTTCACCACAGAAAAGAATAAATTACCTCTGCAGTTGGGCGCAGGGAAAGACATAAATATATAGCGGGATCAGATATCGGTTAAAAGTCCACTCTTTGTGCGTCCTTTGTGTGTTCTCAGGTGCAGGCTCTGTCTGTGGGCAGCAAGTTCGAGGCTGAGATCCGAGAGGAAAAAGAGGAGCGGAAAAGACAGGATGATGAGAAGAAGCAGAGACAAGCAGCCTTCAAGCAGCTGCAGTCCACCTTCTGCTCCTGACCCACTGAACCCAGTACAGGTCGCACACAACGGCCCTGACATGCTGTCAGAGATCATAGCAACAGCGTCACACTACACTCATACACTTAAACCAGTGTCACAGATATCTCATAGTTTGGCACTTTATAACAAAAATAGAACCATGTGTTTAAGTACATACTTAGTAAGATACTTGAAAAATAACGTCTCCTCACACGACAGGAGCAGGAAATGCTTCTTCCTGCCAGTCTTTCAAAATAAAGGCAGGAATAATAACATTTAAATCATTTAATTTCAAATGCATGAGGAAATATTAAGTGGACGTTCCAGATTCATGCAGATATCATCGGGTTTCTTGTGCATTTCCTGGATCTGTTCTTTGTGTCCTTTGTATAACTGGAAGTTTTCACCTCAGTGTGACGGATTTTAAATGTCATGTTTCAATTCACGTGATCCGTTTTCTCCAACCTTGTCTCCTAAAACGTGCGTCCCCTAAAACGTGCATCCCCACTGCGTCCTTAATTATGTTTGGTTTAGAACGTATTTTCCTGGATCAAAACGATGTTACTGTTTATATGTCTAAAGACGTGCGTAATATCAACGTTATAGTGTTTTAACTGCTTGTGGCGTTCATAACATAGCTGTTTCCTGGTTATCAATGTGGTTAAATTTAGGCACAGTTAATAACCCGTAGTTAGGTTTGAGCACAACAAAAGCACCCGTCTTTTCCACAGCGAGGAAAAGACCATGGGTCTCTTATATAGCGTCAAACATCTTTTACATTTGTCTGTGTTGATTCTCGTTAGTTTTTCTTGTCCTTAAAATCAGTAGCAACTAGAGATTATTTTTCATGAAGGTGTTTTATGAAGGTGCTTGACAGAGAGTTTGCTTAGTTACATGCACCTTTAAATCCTCCTTCTCCACCTTCCTGTGACAGTTTTACCTCAGATACACATGAACTACATCAATACTGGTAATGTGTTAAAAAGAAACACAATGAGACTGCAGAATAGTTGCAGGGGAACGTATCTTTTGGGAGACTTAGTTGCTCTAGTATGATAAAATGAAGTATTAATAGGTCAATCAGTTGCTGGCAATTGCTAATTTGGACCACTGACATGGACTCTAACTTCAGCTGTAGATCTCATAGTAACCAGCCTGTGTTGTCATTGGCTGCACTGAAGCGATTTCAGTCTTTAAAAGGAATTGAAATGTAACCTGATTTTGTTATTGTGCCCACAAATCCCCAGATTAGATGACGCTATCGCTAATCTGTCAAGTCCTACAACCAAGAGAGTTGGTCTGTTTTGTGTGTATTATTTCAGCATTTTGGGAAATATGTTTAATGGCTTTCTTTGTGACAGTGAAATGAAGAGACTGACACTAGAGCATTTCATCAGCTTGTATGCTGTAAGTATGAGGCAGATTAATGACTTGGTTTACGGATAACTTTTGTATTATTGATCCTTTATGTGAATGTCGTTCACGTAAAGAACGTATGAAGAACGTATCTTTGTGAACGACAACAAAACGTTAACACGTTGATATATTTTGTGATAGCTGAACTGAGAGAATCAGTTTACTAATTGTAAAGTGTGAATTTGAAGCAGTTGGTGAACCCCACCCCCTACCCCGCACACATTTTATGCAAACAAAAAAAAATAAATTTATGTATTGGACTAGAGTTCAAAATTGGAGTATGTGAATATTCCTATGTGAATATAAAACAAACGAGAATGAAACTAAAATGAACATGAAATAGATTACTTCATGTGTATGAACTGGACTTTGAACTGGCTCTTTCCAAGTGTGATCTGGCGACACTTTAATGTTTGGATGAGCACAGAACTGTAACTAAAGTCCACGTCCTCATGTTGCTCTCACAGGCAAAACAAACATGTTTCCCATAATGTGTAACTCACTGTCTTTTGTTTCTAAAGCACAATCGACAGCAGCACATGGTAAGATTAAAAATGAAGGACAGCTTCCCTAACGCTGGCTTGGGAGATAATGCTTTTAAGACATAACTATTTATTGTTGTATTTTTTGCTCTAACTTTATATAAAGCAGTCAGCGCATGCAGTGTAGGTGAAATACACAGTGTTAGAAAACGTCTCCAGCCTGAACGCACAAGTGAAGATGAGGTGTACGTGTAGGTGTTGGTTTGACTCACTCACTGCTCCCACTGCTGTCAGGTTTTTATGCTAAGCAAAGCTTAAAAGGGTTAGTTTATTGGAGTGAGGGTTTAATGAGATACTGACACAAAGTCAGGAAATGATATAGAGGTGGCTACTTTGTGGTGACTTGTCTCCCCCAGCCACTTGACAAAAGGCTCACCTTGTTAAAATCTTTGCCTGCTTAAGTCAACATTATCATAACAGTATGTTTACTGCTTTATCTTGCCATGAGATAGTCTTTTTGTGTCACTTTGTAAACATCCGGTGCCAAAGCCCATGGAAAATATAGTGATTTTATCAGGGACAGAGCAGCTGCAGATCTACCACTGCCTTGTTTAGTAACGTAGTGTCACATGGGAAATTCAAAATGAAAGATTTCAAAATCCATCCAGGATTTTGCGAACCTTTTTTCTTCTGAGAGCTACTTTGACAAAATTAAATTGAAAATGGCCAAGAGCTACTTTTACTTCTGTTTTCAACGTTTTTCTCAGTAGTAGTAGCTCATTTCAACCCAAACAAACAAAACAAGGCAATCGGAGATGGCAGACTTCACTCCATTCACGCAACAAGCCTGTAGCGGCCTCTGTTGGTCATATTGGCAAGTGCAAGTGTGGAAGCACAAACAAACACAATCTGTGGAACTGGGAGTGATCTGCATGTTTTTGGACTGTGAGAAGAAACTGGAGAACCCAGAGAAAACCCATGCACACACCGTGCAAACATGCAAACTCCATGCAGAAAGACCCTCGTTCCAACTTTGATTTCAAAATTTGAAGCCCCAGAATAAGATCTACAACTCCTGCCTTGTGTGCAGTGAATCACAGATTTTCTCCATAGACTTTCTTGCTAGGAGTGAGTGGTCGATTGCACTTATCAAGCTTTAGTTTGTGGTTAGAACAATTAAAAAAGGCTTTTTAACCTCACCGTTATCTCAAGATGCCTGGTTCTACTCACAGGGCACAGTGCACAGTGCAGTAGGCACCGATTGTGTGTCAGTATCTCAAAACCTGCTCTATCACTTAAAGCATACTGCCATGCATTTTTTACACTGGCAGCAGACATTGTTTTTGAGACTGCAGAATAGGACATTGTCCCCCTCCTGAAGACAGAAACATATCCTTTTCTCTTTATTTTCCTTCTCCTTTTCACATTAGTGTGCAGAGTTATATCCATGATGCTTGTCAATCATCCCCAAAAGAATCTCTAAAATTCTCTATCCCAGATACTTGATCCCAGGCCTGTCCCAGACTGTGTTAGGTGAAGTCAAGTCTGTTGGGGTCACGTACCACTGCACTGTGGTGATAATAAAAATGACTTGGCTTAATGTCACCAGATTATATTTATATATTTGTGTGTAATTTACATAAAAATACATTATTATTGACACAAAATGAATTCATTTGAACTTTATTTAGGCATTTAACCTAAAAAAAAATGGATAACAGAGAGGCCCTGACCTGAGCAGTGTGTGTTGGTAAATGCTGTTCATGTGTCTGTAATATTGGTTTGAAGTTGTAGCATGTGTCTGAGTTGTCACATTGAATAATACTGTAAGTATCTTAAATGACGTTAATGAAATGTATTTTTTCATGAATAAAATAGTCTATGATGTCATTTGTTGTAGAAAAGACTTGTACGTTGCCAAATATAAAAAGAAAATGTCACTGGAATATATTTTTTGGGCACCTGTAAAGATATTGTGTTGTTTTAATCCCTGTTGGAATGAAAAACTGACTTTATTGCAATAATGGATAATTAAAGCTGATCTTAAAAATACAGAACCTCATTCCATATACAAGAGCGTACAGTTTTTTTTATATACACATCTCTACGTATCTAAGGTTTGTGTCCCAACATGCATTAAAGAAGGATAGTAGTAAAAGTAGTGTATATGGCACTTAATTAGAGTCACAATGAACTGAATCAACTGAAACATTTAAACTTTGAACCCTCAGACTGGCATCAAGGGCCTGAGTGAGTGATTTCTTCATGTGTTATATTACTTTACCTTGGGTACCCTCCATATAGACTTTTGTGTGTGCTTATGTCTGCATGTTAAAATAGTGGATTAATAATTTAAAATGAAGAAAAACTAAAATTATTGAACAGTACTAAACAAAGTTTGAGTTTTTGTCTCAATGTCCAAAATGTCTCTCCTCTCTGCTGACAACGATTGTTGGCTTGGCTTCCTGCAACAGAAATGACTGTAATAAGCACATGTTGGCTTTGACTTGCAACTTTCAGAAACCGCTGGAATCTTCCCGATAGCACAAACCATCATGTAACTACGGTAATGCAAACGTGTCCTTTACGATATGCTCGGTTGGGTTAATTTGACATCAGACTAGATGGTGTTGTTTTCATGCTTGATCACATGATCATGTCATGCATGTTCACATGTCATCAGGGTTTGTCTCTCGTTCCATTACCATCATATTTTGCTTAATTGGTTAGTTACTCACACGCTATGCACTGGTTAATTGCCTCAGGCACAGTCTGCTGAAACTTCCAGATCTAGAAAGTCGCCATAAAGTGCACAACATGTACACTAAATAGCCGCAAGAGGGCTCTCTCACAAATGACACTTTGCCACAGGCTTGAGCTCTCACTGACTGAATGAGTCCACGAGGCTGAAGTTGGACATTTGGACTGGGCCATAATCTCAGTTCTCCTGCTGTGCTGTGAATCACATGTGACATTTAACTTGGTAAGTCATGAGGCCACATTATTAAGAGCTTTGTGTGACACTGACAATATTAAAGCTGGTGTGGGCAAGATCTCCAGAAAATTAGTTAATTGTTGAGTCTCATCTCCAGGAGAAAATTTCATTTTAAGTGAATAAAAGGAGGGAACACAAAGTGGTCCATACTATTAGTGACAAAAATCATCATGGTTAATATCGGTATAACACGTTATTGCTAAAATATGTCTTAATATGTCTTTTAATAAAAAAAACAAAATATGTTATTTCAGGAAGATTTATATTAAAATTATATATATTAAAATGAATCACAATCCAAAACCTTAACGAAACACTGCAAAATAGAGAATATATGTATAAAAACTGTGCAAAACAAACACAGTTAAAAAAAAATCACACTTATAAAACGTTACATCAGTAATTCAAATTTTTTAAATAAAAACAAGAGTCATTACAAACATTTTTTATATTTTTATAAACACCAATAACAAAACAGCACGCTCATCTCGCAAGTTTTCCACACTTTTGGTTATATACCGCAGTTACCATGGTGATTAAAATCAATACAGTAACCTTCACCACTGTGACACCGGTAACCGTTACATCCCAAGTTAATACTACAATCTATCATGATTTATTTTTTTAAACAAATTATTGGTTGTTTTTAATCATTAGTGTTATTGTATTATTCTCTCTAGCTCTTTTAAAAAAATAAAATAATTATTTGAAAGACAATAAATGGACATCTACAGTGTATTGATAGATTTGAGTCAAAGCATATGTGTAGAACTGCCATTCACCAGCAGGGGGCGGCACTGTTAAAGCAGTTGGACATAATCTTCAGTGCAGTTGCCACGGTAACAGTGAAATAATACTTCCAGGCTTGTTTAGAAAATATTTATTTTGTAATGTACACTGTACAGAGGCACTGAAACATATGAAATACAGAGAGAGATCTCATCCTTTAAAATCACAGTTAGTGGAACATTTTTCTTACACAGGTCTGAGGCTGCTACATGATTTGTATTTAAACCATACAGATAACAACACAGTGACTCTTGATCAGAAGGGAAAATAACCCCCAAATACATGCACACTTTCACCACAGCACTTCATCCTGACAAACAAACTTTATTTCTTTGACCTAAAATCATCATCATTAAAAATAATATTGCACAAATCAAAAATAATACATAGATTTTTTTTTTTTTAGTAATCAGCAGTCAATCTGTTAGTTACTATGGAGACCTATCTCATTGATTTAATTGATTCTGGCATATGAAAAGACTAGATATAAAGTCAATGCAAAGACATGGTAAGAAGCACATTTTGAGTTTCTTCTAATGTGTGCACATTGTTTAAGAAACAGAATGGAGTTGCTGTATGTGCACAAGTCAGTGAGGCCAGGACAAAGAAGCACACAGGAAGAGGCAGGACAAACAGTGAGAGAGAAAGCTGAACTACCTGTTGGAACTTTAAATATACAGTACCTCATTTCAAGTTCTGATTTTTATGGTTAGAAGATCTTTGTCTCATAAAAACATTTTTGTATGAAAATTAAATCTGTCTTCACTGCATTGTTCAAGATGCCATTTTATTTGTTGAATGCCGCTCTTACGTTTCTGAAAGTGAACCAAAGTATCAGATTATTGTTAGTGACTTCATCCCAATTTACCTTAATCTTGTCATACACAGCGTGACCACACAAACCTTAACTGAAAAGAAAATAAATACTGAAAAACAATGATCAGATGATACTTTGGATTTTGTTTATCTGGCTCTAGTATGACAAGACTGGATGATGTGTGAGGGATATTTGTAGCAGAAAGTGGGTGTTTTGTCTACTGCCTGCATTTTATTTCTTTTTATTGTATGTTTTCTGCTCTTTTAATCATGTTTTGTAAGGTGACCTCGAGTGCTTTGAAAGGTGCCCTTAAATTAAATGCATTATTATTATTATTACTATTTTAAACTGTGGAGTTGACAACAGATTATTGTACAGTAATTTCACATTTCAATGAGGTCTCCAGGTGTTTTGTGAGCATCTGATCACGCTGTTTTTTTAGTGATGTAGCCATGTTCTGACATCTTTGCTATTAATACGTTATCTTGTCACAATGTTATTTATTGCAAAAAACCTAAAAAAAGTAGTAAAAAATAAAAATTCAATCAATTTTGCAACAGTACTTGTTCATGCTGACCTTCTGAAAGGGGTGCCCTCTACTGGTCAAGCATTGCAGCCCACTTAAATGGAAGTAAAGTAGTAGGAAGCCAGTGGAGGATCATTAAGCTGGGAGCTGCTTTAAGGCCTCAGAGTGAGTGAAATGACAGCAGCACCCATGTCTGTGATACATTTTCATTTCAAAACAAATTCTATTCATTAAAATCAAGAAGTTCATGACAGAGACACCCGGCCCACTGTTACCCTCCCCAGATGCCCCACTGACACTACCGTCTGTCCTATTGAGACCTCCCCTACAGCATCTTTACTCCATCCTGTCGCTTCCATCTCCGTTGATCTGCACGACGCAATCCTTGTTCAAAGGTTCCTTTGAGTGGCTTGTTTCAAATTGCTGGGTGCTCACCATGTACCTCCCCCGAGCATCAAGCAGCAGCGCTGGCACAAAGCAACGGTCAAATTGTATCTCTTGCCGCAGGTAGGAGGTTCTCTTCTGACAGGAGTCACCAGTTCCCTCTTGCAAGGCCGAGAGGAAAACCACCAGCTCAAAGTGGGTGGATGTGCCCTCGCACAGGGCAGGGTAGAGGGGGCTGCTGCAGTCCAGTGGGTGGTAAAAGGTGAGTGGGTAGATGAAAAAAGGACAAGGCTGCTGGCCCAGATTATCCAAGCGGAAGTCCAAAGAAGTCTGGTGAAGGGCCTGACCGTCATGCTCCTCGTAGAGAACGGCACTCACCTTCACATCCACCAGGGGCCGCTGCAGCAGGTTGGTGGCTCTCAGCATGAGGCACTTTTGGCCCTGATGTTGTCCCACCAATGCATACGGGCTGAACTGGATGGCTCCTGCCCTTTTCTGGGGACGTGCGATCTTGGCTACAAATGCACCTGAGAAAAGACAGTGAGTCATGAGTAGTTTTTGTAGAAGCAAGAGAGGAATGGCAGCTAAATGTTCTCTGTTTGTGTCTGACACAAGCTGTCTTTTACAAACTATTCTCTGGTGGCAAAATATACACAGCTTGAACGATGAAGAGAGAGTGGGCCTCATGTTTAAAAGACTACACAGCTACCCAGTCACTGTGAAACTGGGTGCATATGAACAAGTGACGCATGCCGTCTTAGTTCCACCCAAAAATTAATAGTCAACAGACTTAAAAATGCCACCTGGCAAATACAGTAGCAAAGAAGTGGCCAAAAAAGTGTGGAATTGGAATTTAAATTAAACAAAAGAATTGAGGTAGAGTGTCAATGGGATTCAACTAGCTCTGAGGCTGCACTGGGTCCAAATAAAGGTTAAGAAATTAAAGCTCCAGTGTGGAACCTTGTTGTTGTGACGTAAAATGCGTCACTCTGTGAGCAGTACGGGGAAAAACAAACAACTGTTGTGCTGAGAAACGCAGAGAGTCTCTCTCTCTCTCTCTCTCTCTCTCTCTCTCTCTCTCTCTCTCTCTCTCTCTCTCTCTCTCTCTCTCTCTCTCTCTCTCTCTCTCTCTCACACAACTCATTTGGCAAAAAAATATGTCAAACATGAAAGATTCAAATGTTGCATCTGAATTAACAATCTATAAATCTGCCATAAGCACAAGTTGGGATCCAATTCTGCTCACATTACACACAGTATATAAGCAAATGGACACAGGAGTTATACAGTGCTATCATTCATCTATTATCACAGATGAGTTAAATGGATCCTGCACTTTAAAACAAGCCGCCCCAGGTGGTGAGAAAATACAACCAGACCTTTGTTAACCATGACATCTTTTGCATTTCTTTCTATAATAGGAGAAGGATCCCCCTACCATGTGACTCTTCCTGAGGTCTGTGGTTGTTTTCCTCTGCTCAAAGGTTTATTTCTGGTAGCGTTTCCTCGCCCTTGTTGAAGGTCAAGGAAAAATATTGCACCATGTTAAGCCCTATCAAGCAAATTCAAGAATACAGGCTAAACGTCTATATTGATTTGATATGATGTATGTTATGCATGCACACAAAATAAAAATAATGTATTATCCAGCTGCTGAGCCTTTGACAAGTTGCAATTCATTCCTGGTGAAAATGATCACATATTCACCAGAATACTTCCATGGTATGTGTATTCAGATCCTTCATTTAAGTGTGGCCATGGTTTAAAAGTAATTAACTAGTTACGAACTGCACTTACAGTAAAAAGTATGGGTCAACACAGATATCAGAAGTCTCACTGTTATCCATTGTTTTCGAAAAAGAAACTTACACAGATTATTCTTAGCAAATATTACACGTTCTGACCTTTTCAGACCTCAGACCAATTCCCTTCAGTGTTTTAAAGAGAATTAAATGTCATGGTGGTGGAGCCTTATTTTGAAGGTCATAAAGGAAAAGATACGAACACACCAGCTTAATCTTTGTCAGTGTTGTATTTAAAAACCAATGTTTTTCTCACACAATATCGTTGTAAGTTTAAGTTTGTTCAGTTACAACATTTTACAGTGTGTTATTAATGTGTAAAAAAAAACTCACTGCTCTTCTGATAATATGGAACCAGGAGTCACACATTAATCTGCCAAAAGGAAGTTGATGAATTTGTCACACATTTGGTTATACTCATGGGATAAGAAACATACCTTTTTGATATATACTGTATATTGAGGTTGTAGATAAGTGATAATTCAAGGATTCTAACCATTTAACACAAGGCTCCCCTAATCATAAAATCTATGACTACTGAAGTCTATGATATCTTAAGAACATGTTCACCACTTCTTCTGACCATCGGTCAGCCTTTTCTGATTTTGACTTTGATGTGGGAGATTAAGCTGTTTTTAATCTTCCGTTTCCTGTCAAAAAGGCAGTAATGGCAGGATAGAGCACGAAACATATTGTTAAGATATCTTAGACTTAAGCTAGTGTACATTTTATGAGGTGGATAAAATCTGTTATTGCCTCTTTTCCCACACTGGCAGCCTCTGTGTTTGGTTCCCATTTCCTGCACTGACTTCAATCACACTTCAAAAAACCTGAATTATCACTGCTATATCTCAGTGATAATTAGCACAGTGTCAGCACTGTGCTTGTTCAGAAAAAGAAAAAAATAGGACTCAGCTGAGAAGAAGCAATGGACTTTAAAAAGCATGCTGGATGTCATATTTTAAGAAGGACAATGTACAGTGAGCTAGTGATTACTGTGAAAAATGCTTCAGCGTGATTCACGTTTCCTGCATCATGCTGTTCTAGTCTACTAACCCTTATAAGTACAAGTAACTTGTGACTCATCAGATGTGGTGCAAACAACTGAACAGAACTTAAATTGACTTGTCTTTTATTTTAGTTTTGTTAGTCTTGCAGTGTTATTACCTGGTGTCTCTCTTTTTGTTTTCCTGTGTATTCTGTTGACTTCTCTCATTAGTCTCTAACAACCACCCTTGTTGAATTAGCTCCACCTGTTCCTCATTATCACCTGTCGCTCGCCACCAAAAGTAGTTGATGTCAGCAGCCTGCATGCAACTTTGAACAGATTTGTTCACACTATACACCAATTACTCATGAATATTTATGTTAACATAACTCAGTTTAACTGTGTAATTCCAATTTTAATTCTAAATTCATTTATGTACTTCCTACATTTTTATATCTTTATTATTATTGCTATTATGAAGTTTGAAGCATTTCCTGAGTGTGATCTGGTGGGTTTAGTGTGATGGAAAAAATAAATAAATAAGGAAAAAAAGGGGTAACTATGAAGGCGTTCTTGCATGAGGCACACTATATTTCAACAAGACTCCATTATTATTATTATAACTATTATTATTACTACTACTAATAATAATAATAATAACAATAATAATAATAATAATAATAATAATAATAATAAAAAATTTTATGACTGTACTGTAAGTTTATGAACAACCCATTATTTAGGGCTTAACTTCAATATTGTGTCCCACACAATAATAATTGGCCATATTTCAGTCCTGATCTGGCCCTGCCGACAAACGTGGGTTCCTTTGGATTTTAGGCTGATCTGAACAGATTATCTGGCTAAATGATCCTGTAGTGTGAGGGGTTAACAGACACTATTTTATCGTCATCGGACGCATCAGTCTTTCCGATTTTAAATAAACATGTTCTATATTACGAATGAACAGCGATTCGAGCGTGAGCAATGTGAGTTGACCAGGAAATGTTGCATACTTTTCTTTAGAACCGTTACTACGAGCCAAGTTCATTCCTTGAGTCTTCTTCATCCACATTTTTTTTTGCATTTCTTAGTATAAAACATCACACAAACAGCAATTAACTGATTAATTAACTGTTTCTTCTGAAGTCACGTTGAATCATGTGGGTTTCTGTGAGATCCCAAATCCCTGGAATCAATTAAAACATTGAAAATGTTTTGGTGTTGATATAAGCTTATACATACTGTCAAAGTTAAAGCGGCTGTCAGCAATGTCATTGTTTGACTTCCTGTCTGTTGCTCCCATTAGCATAGATCCGCATGTTCAGATATTGTACCTACCAAACATATTTGGGAAATTCATTCATTAAGGATATATGACTATGAAAATCAGAAGTCCTTTATGGAAAAGGGTTTATGAGGTAAAGGGTGTTGGTGACGCACACCTGGTGGTCGACCCTTGCTCTCGACATCATCTACGCTCCTACCTCCACCACGTTTGGTGAAGCAGTTTAACCTCATGAGCAGAGGACCACCTCTGATTGGATCAAATGTTGTGAGATACGAGAAAAGTTTCCCTTAGACTGAGACTGATATCCTCATGTCACTCTAGATCAGTGAGAGCTGTCAGGATATATAATTATTTTACACAGATTTGAACTTGTGCAGATGTGTAGAGACAAGTCTTTAGCAACATGATAGATTTACCTGTGATGAAAGCTTCCAGCATGAGCCCCAGCAGCATCTGAACAGCCAGTAGTGCTATGGCACTAGGACAGTCCCCACTGGGGAACATGGTGCCATATCCAATCGTCAGCTGTGTCTCCAGGGAGAAGGAAAAGGCAGCAGTGAAGCTGGTTATGTGTTTCACACAAACCACATGCCCCTGGGGAGGCGCATCATGATCCTTTACTGCCAGGTCTCCATTGAGGTGAGCCAGCAAGTACCACATGCAGGCAAACAGCAGCCAGTGGGCGAGGAAGGAGGCACAGAAGGCCAGTAGAACCCATCTCCATCGCAGACCTACCAACAGTCCCCACAAGTCCTGCAAGGCCAGCAGCCAAGCTCTGCCAGAGGCCCCACACCATGAACCAGAGGGACACAGAGGAGGACTAAGAGAACAGCGTCCATCTTTGGTGACCAGGCGCTGGTGAGGTGGAGAAGACAAGAGAGGAGAAGAAGAAGCCTTTCCACCCAGAACACTGCTGGTGGATTTGGTTGTCATGGTTAGAGGTGGATCACAAGCAGGGCAGGTTCAAAGTGAGGATGATCCTGCAATGAAATGATGAAAGACACCCAGACATTATTCATGAGAGGTTTGAAGTAGATAGCAATATCAGTTCATCTCTGTATCCAGCATGGCATAGCAGGAAGTCGAATGCTTATGGTGTTTTTTGTTTTTTCATTGTAGAATTTGGAGTGTGTGGTTTATGATGGCCTTTACTTCATACCCTTCCTTAGCATGTCATTCAACAATATTGGCTGTAAACCAAGGTTGACTGTGAAGACGACACCCTTTCTGAAGAACAGACTCAATCAGACTGGCTTCTTATTCTGGTTTGAAATATATTTTCTACAGATGTTATTTTATTCATATATAGTATATTATTATCATTGTTTCATACACGCCATGCATGTCAACATTTCTAAAGGGATCAAGTTCTATTTGAGGCAAAGGTCCCACCAGGAGTTAGAGGAGTTGGTGGTCCTGAGGGACAAGGAGTGCAAATACTAACACCAGCATGGTTCCTGTTTGGGCTCTAGTTTGTGTGGAACCTTTATGCTCTCAGCAAACCAGCCCATGTTCACACCTGTTAAGTAAAACCAAAGTTTCACCACCCTATGTCATCAATGATTGCTCAATGCACAACAATGTGGCAGGTCACGTTGAATTCCTGTAAGCCATAATTCAGGAGATACCCAAATCTTTCCAGAAGACCACTCAGGGTTCTTTGTTTCCATTGCCATTTTCACTCGTCCACAGCTTATGTTGAAATGGCCACTGATGATGTAACGGTTCCCATGAAAAAACCATGTGTTTTTTGGTTCCTGTTGAGAACCAAATTTGCAGGTGCTCCACCAGATTATTTTCTGTGTGAATGCTTCAATATTTAAGCCATTGGCAAAAAGAGAGCAAGAAGTCCATCAAGCAGCAGACGACAATTCCAGACCAAACATCAGATGTTTTGTTGCAACTCAGTTTTATTGTAAGACTATTCAACTTTTCCCCCCCAATTTGCTGGGTCCTGCACACACACAGACATCATGGTGAGTTCCATCTTCTCCATTTAACCATTTGTAAACATTACATTCCCTTGCTCCTTTGAATCTCAAGTTTAAGCTGTGTGTGTAGAACCAGCATGTACATGTATGTAAAATAAACACAACATATGTGTGCAGATGTACTCAGAGCTCCAGATGTATGTTCAGGCAGTTGGACAGCTAGAGTCCTGCTCTTTCCAGAGTTTCTATTTCTATGTCAATATTGTTGCCAGGAGATTAGAGCAGCTCCCAGCAGGGAATGAGTCTGAGGAACACAGCGACATGCAGAGTAGGAATGTGTCCTTCATCTGTGGAGTTCAACTTACTGCACAGCACGGCGCTCCACTCTTCATCTTCACTAGTTAACAATCTACATTTACATGCATGTGACCTTGCGGCTTCTTTAAGGTGCTGGCCGTGAAGTGATTTCGAAAAATAGAAACGAAGGAAGAGTTTAAACAAAACTATAAACCCAGCGTAAACAAAATGAAATAAAAGCAATGTACTTAATTATGGGTAGAAGAAGTTGGAGTAGAATCTACATATATGAGTCCAACAGGAGTATTATTCCATTTTGCTAATTTACTCATATGTAATGACATGAAAGTCGTCCGGTTTTCTGAGGCATGTTTCAGCTTAAACTTTAAAAACAACACTGGATAAATTACTTTTTGAGGGTTTTTAATGACTAACAAATGTAATTGTTATTTTCTTGTTCTAATTTACATTGTCATTTTGAGTTACTGTTGTTAATTGATAGTAATTGTTTATTTGTCAGTGCCTGTTTTGTTCTGTTATAATCATTGCAGCATTGTCCTGGTTGGTTTATTTGAGTGCTGAATTATTAGTTTTGCTCTTTAAAAGACTAATAAAGGAGAAGGATTGGTGATTAGCGACATATCCTGTATATATCAGATAGACGATGGGACAATTGTTACTTGTGTGTCCCCCGTTAAATAAATCAATAAAACAACTCATAAAAAAAAAATCAATGGTCACTGAATATTCACAGGTCTGTCTGTGTTCATGTGCAAATACCAATCAAATAACGACTGTGTGTGATTTAATTTGAAGTTGAAGCAGCCTGAATGTTATATTGATGTAAGGACTTGTGCTGAGGCTGTGGATCTGTGAGGTTGTCACATGATAACCATGTGCTGGCTGGGGCTTCATTGTTCTGGGCCTCAGTCTGTCACTGGATCAGCCAGTCTGAAACCTCACTAACCATTACAATACCACCAGAAAATCAACAATAATGTCAAGTGTGCTGGAGTAAGCATGAGATGAGTTTAGCAATAAGAACGGGACACAGGTTGGATTTGACCAGACCTGGCACTTTATACTATCACCTGAAAGCTTAGGTTGCCAGTTATGCCAGTTATTTTGATTTGGCCCTTGGTTCAGGTACATGATGATACTTTCTGTGGCAGCAATAAGGCTCCAGAAAAACAATCACTTAGAACTAAAGACATTTCAAACAGCGTGTGAGCAAGTCAACTTTACAGATGTTGACAGGTGCTGTGTGGACAGAGTCAGGCCAGCTGTTTCTTCTTGGCCTGACTTCGATCAAAAAACCATGGTTCTTTGCAGATATGATAATTGAAAATGTATTTTCATAAATGTTGCAAATGTAAAGTCATATAGCACATTAACAGTGATGAACATCAGTCGGCTGCTTGTATTATATACTTCCTATATGCAGAGTAGACAACATGCAGGGGAATGCAGGGTGAGGTGAGCAGCTGAAATAACATCTGCCACTACATCTCTACATAGTATTTGATTAAAAAACATTTTCTAAATTAGCTTTTTTGAACATCAATAAGTTTGAGTGTTTGCTTTATAACAACACGTTTGCGATGTTCTGGTTTCAAATACGTTTGAGTTTTGGACAAAACACTTGAGGGTGTCAGCATTTTGAGCCTTGAAAAACAGCGACTGACATTTTTCAATTTTTTTTAAATCCGAGAAAAGTACATTTCCTCATTTCAAGTAAACGTGTTGACCATGGGAAGACACTAAAAGGAAATGATTGCCATTTGGACATATGTATGTGTATTTTTAATAAAGCATCTACAGTATGAGTTCAGCAGAAGTATTATAATTAATACATTGTCTATGAGGTGTTCAGATGTATGACAATTCAGACAAACAGCACTTTGTGTAACTGCTGTGAGAAGCTTGAAGACCCCGAGGGCTGCTGGAATATTTAGGCTGACTGTAATCATCGACTTTTCACATGGACATGGTTACACGTGACGATGTTTAGTTTGCCATTTGTCTGTGAATCCATATGTGTTCACGTAAAAGTAGCAGAGCAACTTTAAATGGGTCCCGGTGGTTGAATTTGAGGAGTGAAGAGGGCGTTTAGTCATTTCTGTCATTATAATAATGAAAACAATAATTATTGTTCATTGTACTTACACACATGATCATGTTTGTTATCTTGTCGAAAAACAGGAGAGAAAAAACCCCTTTAACTACATAAAGTCTTTAACATGCATGTTATATATGTGATCTGACACATCCTGTTTGGTGTGATGGAGTCAGATACATGAACTTTGACCCTTTCATACTGACACTGATCATATCACAGTTGATCACTCAATCGTGTGATGCTATCAGTGCCTCCACTGTACTGTACTGTACTCTACTCACCTGGAGCTGCAGTCAGGGCCACACAGGGACCCTCTGACCTTTTCACCCAAGAGATGGTCTGTGGTCTGCAAAAGCAAGCAACAGGGCTGAGGCAGAAAGAGTGCCACTAGTTCCTTGCAGAACAAAGTGTAAAATCCCAGTAGAGTTCCAGAGCACAAAGTGATTGAGTGTCACCCCAGAGAAGTTTCCTCGTTTTGAGCGAGATGCTCTTTGCTCCTCTGATCTGCAGCTTCCAGCTCTGGGGCGAGAATGATTCAATTGGTCACATTACTCTGCATGGAGCCTATTAGTGTTCCCGGAAGACAGAAGACAGAGGGAGGGGGATAAGAACAACACCTTGTCACACAGTTCATTCAAAGAGCTGCTTGTTGCTGGTTGGTGACCCACAGCTGCTGCTGCCAAGATATTGGCTATGCTGATAAGCCAATGTGTGTGCCTGCGTGCGTGTGCGGAAAAGCATGTAAAAGCATTTTCTTCTTCTGGCTTTACTTTTCTTTACTTACACTTTAACTATAGCTACACAGGACGCTTTGGCTTTCAAGGTTTGACGTGATGTGTGTTCACATTTGGTCTTCTGCCGACATTGGTTGAAATAAGGGCTATCATCTTGAACAATTTTCTCCGGACCTCTACCGCATTTCCTCCCTGAACTGCCACATACTGGATATTTTCTATCCGTCTCTTTCTTGTACCTTTCTCTGCAAACCCTAGAGATGGTTTTGTGGGAAAATCCCACCAGATCAGCAGTTTCTGAAATACTCAGCCCAGCCCATCTGACACTAACAACTTTGCAACATTTAAGAATCACTTAAATTACCTTCTTTTCCCATCTTGACGCTTTTGGCATCCAACTATTCTAATTCAATATAACAATTTATTTATTGCTGTCAATCCTGCTCGTCTTACTATTTTGCCTTCTTTTTCTTTCGACTGCTGACTTTACTGATCCTTTCTGCAGTTTACCTTTCATACAAACAATACTAACAGCTCATAAAATATAAGAATGGGAATAAAACATTTAATGTGAAGTTTACAATACTTATTCCATTTCATACATAGGTGACATCCATTACACTTTGATCCAGTCTGGTAGAAGATCCCTCACTTGTGACTCTCCTGCTGTAAAAAATGTAGTTTGCATCACCCTATTTTAGAATCAAATGTTGAAGCTGTCACACCACTGATTAATGGGTCACTCAGTGTGTGGTGGTTAGCACTGTTGCCTCACAGCAAGAAGGTCACAAGTTTGACCGAGGGCCTCTCTGTTTCCATGCTCTCCCTGTGTACATGCTCCCACTGCCACTCTCGAAAGGATAAGCAGTAGATAATGATTGATTGACTGATACACATTTTTCATCCAGTTTCCTTATTTACCCAGAAGACTAAGAGTGTGTTGATTTGTGACAATAGAACAGTGGAGCCACATGACAGGAGGTTCAAACTGCTGACAAGGTGCTGACTGCTCTATTAGTCTGTCCGATATCCCAGTTCAGCATGGTTCAGCTCATTTTTGTAGGTGTTTTTCATCATTCCCATTTATAAAAAAAGCACTGTTAGTGAGTGTGGGGTGCTAAATTCATTCAATGTAATTATGCTTTTGATATAGTAGTCTACTGATAATTCTACCAGGAGCATCAGGGAAATACAGAGGCCTTCACATACAATAAAGAATATCATTATTCTTCTTCTTGCATAGTAATCATCTGCTGTAAAACATGAGATGCATGACTGGTTTGTACATTTGTACTGCTTTAAAAACATGGCCGTACAAGATAGGGGCCTCAGTAAAGCAAAACCCAAAGTACATATGGTAGTACATATTTTATTCAAAAGCAATTATAAACTTAGAGGTAGCAAAACCGCTGGACTTTTAAATATGAAAATGTTGTTGATGGACAGACAACATTTGCTGAGGTCGTTAAAAGACATGAGACATCTGCCAAGAAGTAAACTATAGCTCCAAACCAGCTCAAAACCAACAGTTGGTATATATTTATTGCTGTGAAATGTGAAAATGTGCCTCAAAGCTTAACTCATTAAGATTTTCAGTGTTTCAGGCCATGGAAAGTGAATAAAAGGAATCATGTTTGTTAAGCGGTTAAATATGGAACCAGTCGACGTGCTTGACAAACTACAACAACATCACTGAGCTGTAACACAGTGACCAGCTCCGACCCTCCCTCTGTTCGACTTCTACACTTGTAT
Organism: Microchirus variegatus; assembly: GCF_963457635.1. Lineage (NCBI taxonomy): Eukaryota > Metazoa > Chordata > Actinopteri > Pleuronectiformes > Soleidae > Microchirus > Microchirus variegatus. The sequence goes on from NC_139804.1 coordinate 20,932,876, forward strand.
AAACAGTATGCACTGAAGGTTTTCCCATTCTGAGGAGACATGCAGGTGCACACTCTTCTTTGGGACAACCTACTGCTGTGAGCAAGTCCTTTTCAAAACTCACACTTAAAAATCCACTCAAAACTAATAAAAAAGACAGGCCAACCTGGAGCACCAGGGCATTTCCTGGAGGCATGAGAGCCAATTTGGCCTGGCATCTGCCAGTAACAGATGACCAGTACACCATGAATAACATGATGGACCCCTCAACTTATGCATGAGCCACACAATGCAAAACACACAACTGCTGTGTACAATAGCTGTATTTTGCATATGATTTTTACCAGTTTTATTTTACAAAATTACAGTTTACAACAGTAGCTGTAAAAGAATGGAACATTTCTGTGAGTGAGTGAGTTTCAGACAGATAAACAGCACCTCCAGCTCCCTCTGGTGTCCTGCAGTGGTCTGAGCACCTCCAGTGTGAGAAAGTGAGTCAGTGTGGCTGCTTCACTGTAGTTTTTTCCTTTAATTCCCTTTCATTAGTCTGAAGAGTGAGACATGAGTCATTAATCTACTGCTGGGAAACATGTCACCCTTCACTTTGCTCTGCTGCCTCCCTCTCTCCCTCATGTTGTTTTCCACCAAAGGGAAGGAAAGTCGACGTGTGAAAGATATTTCTGCACATGTGAGAACATGTAATATATAACAACAAGAAAAAAAAGTCATATGGGAAAAAAGTTTTATGGTGTGGATGGCACGGCGGCTGATGCATTTTACAGAAAAATTGACAAATAACTCCGCTTCATATTTTTTCACCCTTTACCACTGTCTACTGGAGAAAGTGACATGCAGTTTAGGGACATACAGTACCATCATGCTGCCAAAGATGCAGCAGCAGTCCTCACTTATATCGTTGAAAGGCTGCATGGAAAATTCAAACTCCACCCTTCAGAACTTTCAGTGAATGGAGGTCATCTCCCTCGATATGTTTAGAAAAAACCCCAAAAAACATTTGTTTGTCCATCAAAACAGGACTTACATATAAAAGCTTCTACATACAGTAGGATCAGAGTCATACTCGATTGGGACTGGGCGCTTTATGTACAGTATAACCTTTCCCGTTCCCAACGAATGGCACTTTTCCACTACATAGTACTGGCACGCCTCGCCTTGTCTCTACACGGTTTGTTATGGTTTTCATTACTATAGTACCTCATCAATTGTTTTACACGCGACACACACAAACTAGTGACTTGTGATTTGTAAATAAGTTGTTTTCGATGTACTGAATCATAAAATTCAGTTAATTTAAAATATTTGTTCAGTACTTCCTGTATGATCCGGTCATGCAGTGCTGCAGTAAATACACCAGACACCTATATGTTGGAGATTAACGCATGTTTACAGAACTTTTTAACTGATCTGCAGTTTGGCATTGTTCGGTTTGATTCTTGTGTCGGACGTCACACTCGTCGAACCTCGCCAGAGCAGGCACTAACAAAAGTACCCGGTACTATTGCTAATGGTAAAGACAAAAAAATGTGCCAAGTCACGCTGTGCCGGGACTGGGTAGTGGAAAATTGCCATAATACCTAAAAGTGCTAGTAGAAACCAGTACACATAGGAATAATACAACCATGACCAAAATATTGCACACTGCACATTTTTTGGACCGACAAGGAAACAGATTTTTTGCTCTTTCAGCTTATGGAATATATATTTTTTCAAGTTAATGCATAATAGGAAAACTCTAGATAAACCAAGCCACGTGGGGGCAGCATCTAGTGTACTCCTCGTGCTTGTCCCAAAGCCCAGAAGGAAGACTGTGGCCGTTTCTCAATATCCATACTTGCGTACTCCTGTACTTGGTGAGTATGTACTCCAGTCTTCTCAAGTATATACTTCCCAAGTATGCACTTGCATAGAAAGAAACTACCTCAAACACTTTATTTAATAAATCAATTCCCCACTAGTACTTGTATACTGGAGGAACAAGGACAGGAGTCCAGTTGAACAGCACACTTGATAGAGCATTACAACATACTGATTGAAGTACTACTTGGGGGAAATGCATCAAAGGTTCACTAATGAGAATTACCACCCAGTGGTTGTACCTCCCCTGACCAACTGTTGGTGGGTGTGGCCAATCAACTGCTAAACTGGGAGCACCTGACAGATCTCTCATCTTCCCTATTTAGTTCTCGTTGAGACATTCATCAGTGAAAAAGGTCCTTATGGTGTGTGTGGATGGTAATAACTGATGATAGTGTGAGTGTGCGACAGTGTGACAGCAGGTGCACACACACATTTTTACTCATGTATCACATGTTTTGGAAAAAAACTAAAACATCCTCAAATAGCATGAACATAGATCTAAATTCTGAAATGGAGAAAAACAGCTCTTCTGTGACTGGTTGTTATTTTGCGGTTGAGGTACATTTTGAAAATGGCAGACTAGATCAGTTATTCTTATGTGTTTATTACATTTATTTTAAAGTGTGACGATATGGGTGATGACAATACACTCACTGGACACTTTATTAGGTACGTCGGGACATAATAATAATAGCCAACAGCCATGGTATATTAAAAGTCACCTTTCTTACCCATTGTGTTGCTCTGTTTGAACTTCAGCAGGTTGCCTTTACTGTCTCCAGGCCTAAATGTATTGATTGGCTGCCATTGAATTGGCTTGTATTAATAAGAGCTTGAACAGGTGAACCTAATAAAGCGGTCAGTAGGAAAATGCAACTGATAACACACAAACCACTTCCTCTAATGACTTGCTTTGTTTATCTTACTATAGGTAGTATATCCCCATTCCAGTGGCTTTGGGTGGATTCTCAAAGAAAGTACTTTGCCAGTGTATTTTCTCCTTGGTGCTGTGTTTGTATTTGCCTTGCAGTATTTGGTGGATGTGGCCAATCAGCAGCCTAACTGGCAGCACCTGGTCATTCTCTCAGCTTCAGATCTTCTGCTAGAGGCTGCAGACCTTTGACATGACATTTCTAACTCTTACACACTGTTTCCACTGTGCAGCAGCCTGTAACTAGGTGAGCAATAATTTACACAGTACTATGTGACATGTCTGAGCTCTGTGACTGTGCTGTTAACAGTGAACCAGTAGGTGAGGACGTGACAGTCATAGTGAGTAAGCATGTGTAAAGACTAGAATGTGTATTCCTTAAAGAAATACATGTGGAAGTGGAAGCTTTTGCTGCGGGTGCTGTCACTGCAATATTTCAGGTCTTTTAGCACCACCTACAGTCTGTATCAATGTTTTTTTTTTTTACAGATTGACACAGACCATATCACAACATAGACTTGCTCAGATTTGCCATATCTGTACACAGAAAGTGGTTTTCATGGATAAGCACTGACCTTCTCAAGGTCCCTTTCATAATGTTTGTTCTGTAAACTCTGTTTGTGAGCAGCATAATGCAACAAAAAAAAAGACGAAAAAAAGGATTTTGAAGACATTTTCTGGAGATGTAGTGTATGGCCCAAGGAAGAAATTATTCCATTTTCATATGGATCCAGATTCAGGTTTCTGTGTGCGAGATAAGCCAGTATACTGGCACTAAGTCCCATAGTTTTTCTGTTACCTCTTTTACACCAAAATGAGTGCATATAAAACTAACTGATAAATCTGCTGAAACGGGTGCCTGACTCCTAACCATTGCCAATAGAGGTTGTTTGTCTTGTCTGTTTTATTCCTCCAGTGCAGACTTTGTGACTAAAATAGTAGATAGCAAAAAGACCACTTTCATCTGGTTGTCATGTTAACATTACTGACAATCAGAGCTGTTAGTGTGTGTGGTTCTTTTTTGGACCAGTGGAAAAAGGAACTTTATTTTCCATGTCAAAGGGGATTACTCACTTGCATGAAACGTGGAAACATGGATGTTCAGTCTGTGACTGAGTCACTGATCTGCTGTGTATTGCTCGCCTCTGTTCACGTGGGGAGTGTGTCTGACACCATAATAGCCTTGTTGAAAAATAAAATAATGAATTAAGGGAACTGAAAGGACAATAGTGCATTTACCTTAAAATACAATAAAAGACCAATTCAGTGCGTATTTGTTCATATGATCCTCTTGGGACTAAATGTACAAATGTATTCATGAACAGGTGCAAGGGTGCTGGTCATTATTTGTACTTTAACTACTCATTTTATGCGTGCTTGCTTTTATGCCGAGTGTAATTAAGAACAGACAATAGCTGCCTGTTTTCATTTAATGAAATGAATGAGGATCAATATCCAATATGTGTTTAACTGTTTAGCATTTTGAAAGTTTTAATATTAAACATCTGTCTTTCATCATGTAACGTTAATATAAAAAAATAGCTCTATGTACTTTGAAGTTCTCTCTTTCTCTCCCTTTTGTGTGTCCCTCTCTCACTTTGAGTGTTTACAGGTTTGGTGGATGAATGTTCAGTGGTGTCACATTTCAGTCTGTACTCTGGGAAATGTCGCTCTACCTTAGCTTCATAATAGCTCGGTTGTTTTTGGTGAAAGTCAAGAGTGTAAGTAAGTGACAGGGAAGAATGAGTGAAGGCTCTCTGTTCTTCCTGTCTGACCTCATCCTCACAGGCTTTGTAAAACACTAGCTCACAGAAAAAATGCAGCTGCTGGCTCTGCTCAACACTATTTGATGTTTTTTCGTGGGCTGTGATGTGAGTCAAGCAGCAAATCATTTTTTACTGACTTTTGCATTCGACTATTTGCCTTCATTGCTTATATAAATTCTTTCAATGGTAAGGAAGTTCCTTCCTTCCTTCCTTTTTGTAGACCTTTTCCATTGTACACCCTAGTTAATTGCTCCCCCGCAAATGCCACGCCAATACAATGACATGTATGTGCACTTATCAAAGTGAGGACAGATCATAGACATAATGCATTCCCTGGCCCCTTACCCTAACCTTAACCATCACAGCTAAATGCCTAACCTTAGCTCTTACCCTAGCCCTTAACTAAGCCCAATTCTAACTCAGAGCCTAAAACCGGGTCTTTACCCTGAAAAAACACTTGGTACAAGTTGTGGGGCTCAGATAAAATGTCCCCACAAGGTCAAAATGTCCTCACAAAGAGAAGAAAGACGGACAGCTACGAACCCACCACTTTACATGCTTTTCTTATGTATTAATTCAAACATGCCCCAATAATAATAGTTTGAAACTACACATAACACAGAGCTATCCCTTTGATATCCAGCCCATGTATCAGTAGGATTGGCTCCATGATATCTATAACAAAATCTATAAGAAAGCATTTTTATAGAAATAATGATATGACAAGTTTCTTGTTTCAGTTAAAAGAAGAAAACCATTAGGTTTTCCACAAGCCCTAAACTCATGATCATGACTCATTTCCACATGAACATTACTAATGACCCTAGAATTATGTCAAGCATGCTACTGATGTCCCTCAAACCACTGGTTCTCATGGAAGGGGAAAAAAGGTGACAAGAGGGGGAGGAAGAGTTAAATTGCATAAATAATCCAGGTTTTAGTGTGCCCAAGTATTACTATGACCCTACATGTTCTTATTACAGTTCAGGTGTGAACACATTCAAATGTGTCCTAAATCTATCCTCAGATGGGATCACAAAACGAAAACCACAGTTTACATGCGTGAATGTATATTTGTCCTACATTCACCTCCTCAGCTGATGTCCTCTGACCTGCTGCAGTATCACAGTAACCTCAGAGTGTTACACTGATCTGGGTGCATACATTAATCTACTGTATTTCTAGCTACTGTGAAAATTATTGTCACTGATTTCTTTCCTTCAAATTCTTCAGTCTGTCTTCCTGTACAGCCAATGATTAATTTAGCTCCTGCTTTTCTCCTCGACCCCATACAGATCTGGTATCAGTATCTGCCCGAAAGTGACCCTATCATGAGTACAGGTCTGATTGAACATTCTTAATTCGTCCTGAATGTGTCCTCAGATACGATCACAGAAACTACATTCAGAGGTGGTTTGAGTATGCATTGCTGAGCATGAACCCAATCTGTCCTCAGGACCAATTAGAGACTTCTTCAACATCTTCAGAGAATTCTTTCAAAGTAGAGCTTTTTTTTTTACTTTAACTTTCACTCATCTCTTTTTCTCTGACGCTCACACAAATATACAGACTGGTGCACACATACACATGTGGACATAATATGTAAACATGCATTTGTTCTCATGAACAGACATGACGTCATTGTGTATTTGAATATAGGGCAGGGTCACCATATCAGATCAAGGACGTATTTTATTCCCAGATGTGAACAATCGTACTTGGTGGATGTCTTTAAGGACCAGCTTCCTCTGCGGGTTCTTGCTCATGTCAACACAGATGCAAACACTTCTGAATAGTGTTTGTTAACAGACATGATGCTGGTGGGGGACTGAGATTTCATCAACCATGAGCACAAAGGAAACAGTCAAGATGTGGGTTATTACCACTGAGCTGATGAACAAATCTCTCAGGACGGATCATTATTCCAGGTCTAAATAGGGCTTATAGAAATGGAGCAACCCCCTGTCCACCCTCTTGAATTCTTCCAACATTGTACAATAAAGAAAAAAAACCACATTCCCTGTGGCATTTGTCCTTGATAATGAATGATCTACCTCTGAGGTCATAAAGCTATTTTTAATCATTGAGAGCAGCTCCAGGTTTTTGGTAACTCTTTGTCTCTTTAAATGTGAGCAATCGTGGGGAGAGATTCTCTATGGATGTGATGAATATGTATCACTGATGGTCGATTGGCAAGAATCAAAGTAGGCCACTCCGTCTCTGGTGATCCTTACATGTGTCTCGCTCATGAGGCCGACTCTTTCAAAGGCCACAGTTGGAGGCTGAGTGCGTCACAGTGCTGTTACTCAGCTTTCGAAGATTTCTCTCAATGCTGCTTACAAATATGTCTTTTCATCGTGGAGTCATGAGGTATCCAACAGGTGGATGCTTCCTGGCCCAAACTATCTCAGGATTATTTTGTCCAACGATGTTGAACTTACATTTTTTGTTTACTTTGTTGCATCTTGACGTGTTTAGTCTATCACATCCTGCTTCAAATAACACCAATAGCTCTGGCAAGGGATAAAAGAACAGCTGTTGACAGCATGTTGAATCTCTGGCAAAAGCATTTGCTAATGAAAAGGGTGTTGGAGACTACTGATGATGTATTACATTCTTGAAGGGGTGTCCCATCTTGTAGGGATAGATTTCAGTTTCAATTGGCAAAGGGCAAGTTTTGTGGTATAAATGAAAAATGGGATTAGGCGATTCTTTTTGTAATCCTTTTCTTGAGGAAGTTTCAGGTCTTCCTCAATTGCACATGTCAGTTTTGTAAATTATGTTCCCATTTCAGGCCACTAGGTGATGCATTTTTGCTGTATTGCTGGAATGTCAGCAGTTCAGATCCCAGTTTGACCAAAGTCCTTTTGGTGTCTATGGGTTCTCTCCAGGTACTCCCATTTCTAACCACTGTCCAAACACATGCAGATTTGAGTTTAGGTTAATTGGACACTCTAAATTGACCTTAGGGGTGAGAGTGAATGGGTGTTTGTCTGTGTATGTTGGCCTTGCGATGGACTGGTGACCTGTTCAGGATGTACCCAAAGCCTATGTCAGCTGGGATTGGCACGCAGTACTCCCGCAACCCTCATGTGGAGGATACATCTGTAGAAGATGGATGGACTTTCCATTTTATTAAAAAGATGATAAAACACATTTGGAGCCTGGTTGCAGATGTCTGTGATCGTCAACATGAATTTCTAAACATTCTGAACAGAGGTTCAGATTCAGATTTCCACTTGCGAGCTACCAAGCCGTATAGAAAAGGTCATCGCTACCATCAGACTTTACTGTTGTGGGTTTCAGGACTTTGACCACATAGGTTTGTTTTGTTTATGTGTGTAAGTAAAGGAGGCTACAATTTTGTGAAAGCTATTAGATTATTTGGTGTTTGCCATCATGCCTATGCATTTTATATTCCAATTCACCAGTACACACAAACACCTAATGTGTGCGAATCACAGGCTACATGAATGGTTTAAATGCTTTCAGCTGTGGTAGCATGGACTGATTGTTTCTGATAAGAGCTGGAATGCCAGACTGGATACAGATCCCTTTCCTTGTAAAACACTGCGTCTGTGTGTGTGAGTGTGAGGTGGGGGGGCTGTCATGGTCACCTCTGTGAGGGTGACTGGTACAGGCTCAGTTTACTTCTGTGTTCCTGGAGATAAAGGAGGCTTTTGTGAGTCAGGGCCCCCCTTACATCCCTCAGACTCTGAGTTTTTATTTCCCTGTACAGCAGCAGAACACACAGCCATGGACAACAGATTATATAAGCTTGGGACGGACTTAATAAATAAATAAATAAATAAATAAATAAAAAATGAAAGGCTCACTAATAGAGTGTGCACTCTCAATGACAGTAACTTTTATACCATTTGACATTTGAGTGCTGATCTAACTCCACAGCTGTAATCCTTATACCTGAGTATCAGGTCACATTAACATTGATGGCCACTCTGTATAATGTTCTTCTTGATCAGCTGAATAGAACAATATCATAGAAAGTGTGCTGTCATTTCTTAGAACAAGTTTGAGACACAGATATATGGTCCCACTGAAAACATGGCTACCAGAAGGAATTTTAGCCACTTAACAAAAGACTCACTTAATCAAATCCATATGCCTGCTTGACTCTACAATATCTTAAGACTTTATCTTGTCATTAGACAGCCTTTTGCAACTGAAAACTGACTTTTTTGGTTGTGTACACTGCTCAATCCCTGCAACCAAGTCCATGATCGCTGTGAGCTAAAATAATGATTTTTTTCAATGTAGTTTGGTGTTGGAGAGTGAGTGGTTTACAAACTTCAGTTTCTAGCAAGAAACGTCACTCCAACTGAGAGCTACATCATAGACTAAAAATGGCAGATTTTATTATTCAACAGGGGCGGACGGTGTATAGGGGCGATTTGGGCGACGCCCTCCCAACTAGGAGGAGAGAGAATTTTTTTTCCTCAGCAATTCCAAAGATCCTTAGTACTAATATTCCTTTCAGCCATCTCTGCCAGCAAAGGTGGTTATTATCAGTGTTCTAGACATATTATCTGTCATTGTCCAATCAGAATCATCAGATTCAAGTCACGTTTTATGGTTCCGCCTCTTCTGGGGCGATTTGATAGACTTGGAGAATCGCCCGAAAATTCTCCCATTGTAGTAAAGGTTGTGAAAGCTCTCGATCCTTGTTCAGTTAATAAATACTTGACTTAATATTCTGCCCCTGTCTTCATGTGGTTGCTGGACACATCTTGTGTCCTGTTCAGCTATTTAACATCATACATTAGATTCATGTAAATAAAATTAGTTTATCAAGTTGCCATCTAGTGGACACAAGAAGGACTGTCAATCATCTAACAACAAATTTATACTGTCTTGCTTTATGCACTTATTAAATGGGTCACCTTAATCATTATCAGATTATCATCTGATAATGATTAAATTAAAATTTTCTTCAGGAGCCGCCACTGTTATTCAAGCAACTATTCCCAGCCTGGGTCTTAGTGGCGACATGAGTTACAAATGGTGCTTTTCCACTACACAGTTGTAGCACAGCTCGACCCTACATCTTTTGGGTCATTTTCCACGACTCGTCGTCATACCAGGGCTGCTCCACAATGCCGTGACGTTTTATACGCAACACAAAAACTAGTGACGAGCAAAGCAGTTGTTGTACTAAATCATGAGAATCAGTTCATTGAAAATATTAGTTCAGTACTTCCTGCATGATCGGAGCACTGTCCAAATTAATATACGGCTAAACGGGTTGTGAAAAAAAAGTTAAATGAGTGAACACTTCTGCCCGTTTTTCCAAGATTTCACTTGGAAGTTTCACTTTCGATATCTGGCAGGTATCAAACCGTTTAGGAACTACGTTACTGAGAAACTGATGTCACAAACATGTTACACGCTGGTGAATCTTGTCTGTGATTGGACTGCCATTCCGCCGAAGTCCTGAGGGGCTACTGTAATGACAAGTATATGAGTGCAAAGGGCTCTTTTCTGGTATCCATCCATCTATCTTCTACCACTTTATCCTCCACATGAGGAATGAGGGGGTTGCTGTGTCAATCTCAGCTGACATAGGGTGAAAGGTGGGGTCACACCCTGGACAGATTGGCATTTTGAGTTTTCTAGACGGTTTTATGGAGTAATGGTAATGAGCTTGCCAAATCCTGACGGCTATGACAGGATTGTAACAGAGGGGTTAACTGATCTACAGTTCGGTATTGTTCGCTTAGATTCCAATCAGCGGCCGTTTTTGCTTGAAACCTCACCAGAGCAGGTACTTAAAGTATCAAGTACAAGGTTCTATAGCTAATGGAAAAGCAAAACAAACAAAAAAATCCAGTAGTTGAGCCTTATCGTGTTGAGCCATGCTACAACTGTATCGTGCAAAAGCGCCAAAGTCAATACTGACAATGTGTCAACACCTCATACAAGTTTACAACTTTAAAAAACCTGAGCTACCCCTTTAAGAATTCTACTAATCAAGGTACTGTGTTAACACACTCACCATGCAGGGATAAGCTATTCTGTCCTTGATGAAAATAAAAGAGGTCGTGGAGAGTAGTTTGTAGATGTACGATGGTTGATTCCATTGCTCAGCACAACCAACAAATGGGTTATTTCTGGAGTCATAAATACACATGACAAGATGTGAAAACTTGTGCCAATGAGTGGAGAGAACAGTTGCTGAGAGTGGTTGGTGATCAAAAATGATTTCACAGGTTGTGTGGGAGGTGTCTGTCTTTAGTCTGGGTACAATTTCAGGTCTATTGAAATATCTACATGATATCAAATGACTTGGGTCAACGACACATTCAGCCCACTTCATTTCATGAACTAACGGCCTATGTTTTATTTCTAAGCTGGACACTGAATAGTCATAATTAAAGAATAAGCATAAGTCAAACTCCCAGGTGGTAGAATGACAATGTACTGACCATTCAGCTGTGGATACTGGACTTTCCAGCAGACTATCAGCACGTCATTTGTTTTTAATAAACCTTTAAGTGTGTTTTGTTTGTTGGTGGTGCTTTATTGTAAATACTTTTTTAACCCTCGGACAGGACGTAATAACAGACAGAACCACTTCAAATGGGACTGTCTCTTTTCGTGTGATGGTAAACTTTTTCTGCAGTGCCCTTTGACAGATAAAAATGATTTCATGTGTCTTTTAACAAAGAATATAACTGGCCTATGTTTGTGTTTGAGATATGTAGTCTGAAGCCTAATTCACATTGCACAACTTTCAGCTTGATTTGCCCATCACAGACAAGTTTTGTAACTGATCAGCTGTTTTTCTGCTGCTGTGTGTGATTAATCAGACATGATTAATGAGGCTCATAGACAACTCTCCAACACATTGCAAACTCATTTCCAAGTTGTGTGAAAAGTCTAGTGAAAACAGAATTCCCAGGTTCCTGCTTGATGTTAAAACTACAGTTCAACCATCTAGAAAAAGACACCCTGTCTTCAGGTGGAATTAGTTGTTTGCATTTATGCAATCAAATGATGTAGCTTAAAATACAGTAGTTATTTTGTTCTTGTGTATTTTTACCTGCAAGAGCACGTGTCACACCAGCTGGAACGTGCAGCACATCCTGAGTTCACACTGCTGATTTAAGCATATTCGCTCCAGATGACTCTGTGTTTCTCAGTATCGCAGTGTTAAAGGTGCGCTGGGAGATTATTTTGTGGAGCATTTTTTACTGTATTGCTTAAAATCCTCTTCACAACCCGATTGTAACCAATTAATAAATGCATTGTCACAGAGATAAAAAAAAAGGACTGCAAAATGATGCTATGGTGGCTCTGTTTTTGCTGGACAGGTAGGTTCACTTTATGTCTTTGTGATCTTTTGGGAGTATTTGTTGTTTTTCATCATCATGTGAACAAGTATCCATAAAAGTTAGCGTCACCAAAGCGTACCGAATGTTACCGGTGCTGCACTGTGCTCGTAAATCTGTGTTCGTTTTCCTGTGCTCTGGAGGCGGCGCTTCAGAAGGGAGTCTGAAGTAAGGGGCTTGGACTTTTGAATTAAAAATGTAGCCTGCTCTGTTTTTCCAGGATCTCCAACTCTACCTTCAGGATCTCATGTTGAATGTTGCATCTTCTTCTTCCCTTTTCCTCTTTTCCATCTTGTCCTCAGAGGACCGTAGATGTGCCTGGATAAATCACCTATACTGTCTCTTCGCAGTCCATCATGGTGCAAATTATTGCATGTTTCGGCCACAACATACACATAGTTACTTATGTAATTATGTCCAACCCTTTCAACCGATCTGGCACAGTGATGATTTTTCTCCTTCGTAAAAGCATTGGGACACATTCTAATTGCATTCACACTGTTATTGATGTAAAACCCCTAAACTAACACTCACAAACACCCTGTAAAAGGCGTTCAGACAGTGGGTGTCTTAATGCACACGAGGACAGTGCATTAGTGATGATGTTCCTATTGTTCACAGGGACAGAGGGAGGAAAAAAAGGGACTAAACATAGACTGAATGACCACAGTCTGGTGACTGAGACAAAAACAAAACAAGAGTCATTTGAGCCAACAATGAGAATCCCTTCCTGTTTTACTGTATCTAAGCTAAAGCACATATGCTACTGGTTGCACAGTTATTGTCTACATGACAATGCGGAAACATTTACCCCAATGATTCTTTGTGCACCTCCACCGTGTATGACATGGTGCATAATCTACAACATGCCATCAGAGATTCAGGAAACGTCTTAAATTTAAATACTGATAACATCTAAAACGACAGAATTATTGGCAGAAATGCTCATGACTTTAGGTCCACGATGTCCTACTCACAACCATTTTGACTGTTTTTTTTTGCTGGTGAAACTTAAATGAGATATGCTAGCCACAAAAAGTGGTTTGACTGCCCTGCTGCTTCTGTCAGAAAAGCTGAAATGGAAAAATAACATTTATTCTAACACTGCTTCATTTACTCATTCTCATGAACCCTGGCTTACTTCCTGTTTGATACGTGGAGTTCTCTGGGCCTCATTGATTTACTCCCAGTTTGGGACTCCCGCAGTTTGACTTTTCAAGGCGCCATGTCTCTGCCTGCCTAGAAGACAATGTGTTCTGTGTGCTCTGTTTACGTGTTACCTGCTCTTCATTACAATAAGCAATGGGCTGTATCCACTATGTGAATCTCTCTTTGCAAAGAATAAACAATGGTTTAACAACTCATTTGATTTCCCAACTTTATTTCCTCATCAGACATCAAAATACACATTTTTCCACAACAAAAGCATTAATATAAACATATATTTTAGGATTGCCTACTTTTATTGTCTTTTTTATCTAAATGTGTTTGTAGCTGCTGTCTATTCAACTTTGAGACTGCAGTCTAATGTTGTTATTTAGCTTTTCTGAAGCTTTTCTTGGTGCTTTTTAAAAAGAGCTTCTCTCAGTTATCAGACACTATCAGGCACGAGCAAGGGTGAACTCACAAAGCAGAACCCAGTCAAGGCAACAGTTCAGGGTTTTTATTCGGTCAGGCGTCGGTAAACAGAGATGAGTCCAAAACAGGCAACAGTATCCAAAACGGCAGGGAAAAGAGAAGTCAAAAATCAATCACGGTCTAAGCACAGTTAATAGGGAATCAGAATTTAACGCAGGAAACTCCCACACAAGGGCAAAGACAATCTGGCACTGAAGTAGGGGAAGACGGACACTAAATACTCTCTGTCAAATGGGAAACAGGTGCAACACATTAGGGCGGGGCCAGTAATCAAACAGGAGGGAAACTTGACAGGAAGTGGATCTGAAATGAGACAACACATCGTACCAAAATAAAACAGGAACCAATGAATGAATACAAAAACAAATAACATAACTTAAATGGCAGAACGGGACATGACAGACACAGGGAGAACATGCAAATGCGTTGGAACTGGGCAGCGGATATGGGTCTTATAGGCAACAGAGCTAGCCACTACTTCACTGTGTGATGGCCCCACATATATGTTCTCTATAAATATAAGAAAATGCATATTCATGCATGTCTCAACCGACTGCTGTTAGGTAGGCCTGGAGTTGGCACGGCTAGACTCTAGTCCATTAGTGATAGTACTTTGTACCTTGTACTTTTTGAGTATCTGCTCACAACAGAAAGGTAGCCTTTGGTAGTGCAAGTAGATTGGTTATTCACTTGTGAAGCTAACCACATTTAGCCTTAGCTGCCGTTACACGAACAATGACAAAGTAAACATACCTTTTTAGAAGTTATTACTGTTTGTTAGGCCGGAGGCCAGGTCTCTGCTCGTGCTAGCAGCGAAGCATACAAACATGATACTTGATAAGCATAAGAACCTAAAGCCAATTTCCCCGAGCACAAAAACACACCACAGTACATATCACGAGTCAGCCTACTGCACTGACACGGTGAAGACTTTCATTGCTCGCGTTAGGGGAACAATGACAAACTAAGCATGCTTTTCTAAAGAATACTTACAGTTAGTTCCACTGCAGTCTCCCCACGGACAGTTGGTCCTGCTCCCCGTTTCATGTTCAGTCTTCTGCTCGGTCCAGAATTGTACTGACCGAGGTTCACAAAACAGTCTGATGCGAAGTGGTGCGAACACACAAACACACGTTTGCTGACTTTATCCGGCACATTTTTTTCATCAATAAAATATATCCACACACAAATCCTGGCTGGAAGTTTGTGTAAAACACTGTGCTCCGCTGTGCAGCCACTCTTCCTCCCTCGCCTGCACTCTCGTATTTCACAGGGACAAGGAGGAGCTACGGTGGAGCTCTGAAGTACTCTCTGAAGTACTCTGCCTGGCGGGGTGCCAACATTCATGGTGAAATGTTCGATATGTCGTAACTGCGCGGGAGGTTTAAACATTGCGTGTTTTATCGCCTATACTTACACTAAGTGGAACCACTAAAACATGACTGAGTCTTGTTTTTTCACATTTTGGGGACTGGTATGGCCCCCTGAGTCCCAAATATAAGTACTAAAATGATTAAAAAGTTGATTTTGCACAACATGGGCCCTTTAAAGTGAGTACATTTTTGACCAGTACTTTTACTTGTACTTAAAGGGACAATGTGTAGTATTTATGGGTTTATATAACCCAAAATCCACTTTTTTATACATATTATGTGCTCCGGCATTGTCTAGTCGCTGTATAATAGTTGTTGTTTCATTTTCGTAGTGTTTCAAAAAGTCATGAACAATAACATGGTCGCGGGCCGCGGTTGCATAGCCACTGTTAGCAGCGAGACGCCATGTTTCTACCGGAGCCTGTAAGGACAAACGCGAGAGAACAAATCAAGCGTCGCTTTACTTGTAGCGGAAGTCCCGCCTCCACTCTCTCCGCTTCGTCTGCTACGGCCGTGGTAGCTCGCCCTCTCCCTCGCCTCACGAACTTCATCTGCTGACACGGAGAAAGACAACGAGGACGACATTTGACCAGCTGAGAATACCGTAGCGCTCAGGGAAGGGAGGGGGTGAGCAGAGGAGCAGGTCTTTGTTGTTTCAGCCTCTTCTCTAGATGGCACTATGAACTACTTACTTCACCTTTAAGTCAAATTTTATCAAAATAGTGGTACTTATGCCTGAGTAGAAAGTGCCAAAATTAATTAATGACACATTTTAGTGATGATTTAATGGTGTATTTATTTATTTATTTATTTATTTTATTTTGGCACTTTTAGTCCTCCACCACATCAGTAATGTACAAAAGTGTCTGATTAACGGCTGCATTTTGCTCCGCCCCTGCAGCCGCTGGCAGCTCAACTTAGTAAGCTGCAGTCACACTTTTCTACACACACACACACACACAGGGAGAGAGAGAGGGGGAGAAAGAGAGGGGGAGAAAGAGAGGGCACAGATCGACGCAGGACTTGGACCAGGGTTTCGTGGAGATGCTGTCCCCGCTGTGGAGATGGATCATCCTCTGAGTTCTGTCACCTCGTAAGTCCACGCGTCTGAATACTCTTACACACAAACACACAGACACACACACACACACACACACACACACAGACACACACACACACACAGAGGACGGCAAATTGTTCTCTTGTCCCGCTACAAGCTGTAGGGACCAAGAGAAGCAGCTTCTCTCCTCCTGCAGGAGGTAGTTTCCCGTCCCATTTCTCCATAGAATGAATGTAACTAATAAACCTCAGAGCTCCATGTTTGTATCTTTCGTGCTGAGACATTTAAAAAGGAGTTAAACCAGTGAGGATGTGAGTGAACAGTTTTGTTTGTTTGTTTGTTTGTTGTTGTAGATGTTTGTAAATGGAAAAAACGATGTCGTAAACACTGGTAACATGTGTATCCTAAAATTGTAGTGGTCAGTTTCTCGTCTTACTTGTATCAAGACATAGATACTGAAATGTGAAAATTGAAAGTGTGATCATTTAAAGCTGCAGTGTGGAGGAGGTGAAAAAAAAATGCATGGCCACGCATTAGTGAGCATGACATACATACCTCCTGGAAACATTAATAATGTGTGATATTGCTTGTTATATGTTGTTATGAGAGGTGTTGTTACATAATATCAGCTATAACCTCGTTTTTTTATAACGTTTTTTTTTTTTTAAAGAGCAGCCATATCAGCAACTGGCTGTGATACAAACCTGAAAGGACAAAATACAGTGTCACAAAAATGGCAACACACTTTATTAGTCTCCTGGAGGTTATAAAACACATATTTGAAAGGAAAAAAGTTTTCATTACCAATAGAAATTCCCCAGAAATAAGAAAAACTGTGTTTTTTTCCAGGCTCTAGTCTACACTGTATTATGGTGACAATTTGAGCTAATCTGAATAAAACAGGAGATTTGGAGATCTTGCAGTGTATTATGGTGATGATTTTCAGAATAAAAATTAGGAAAACATTTATTTAATTTTTTTTTTTAAATGCCACAAAATATAGAAAAGTATGTTTGAAAAACAAATATAGGTGTTGTATATACTCTTAAGAAGATGAATGTAATGTGAGATATTGAACAATTGCACTCACACCAGCTGTTCATACAGGATGGTTCGTCTAGATGAAAACAAGATTGTAGCTGATTACTTTGAAAGGAAAATTCCACCACTTGTCACAACAATAACACTTACAATAACAGACAAATTAAGCCGCGAGTTATAGATCTTGTTCCCACACGTTATTAATTTGTGTCCACATGTTTCATCTTCATGAACAGAAATGATGCAACATTATGTGTATGCTGTGTACTTCATCTGGAAACTCTGTCAAGCAATACTATCAGACCTGACTGAAGGAGAGGTTGTGTGTATGCAGCAGCAGCAGCAGTGCAGGAGCAAGAACCATTTTATCCAGTCAAATTTCTGTGATTTAGACCATTAATGATATTATCATATTTGAAGTAAGTATGAACTGTATATAGTAATGTACAATGGGTCATGTATCAGGCCTGAAACTGTGAACCTGTCAAGCTCTTTTCTGTAAACCTACACTTGGGTCAGACTGTGATCCATCTTAAATTATTTAGGACGATTAATTCTGAAAACAAAAGGTCTTGTCAGGAAGAGTTCCATGGGGATGGTAGCAAGCCAATGCAGGTCTTTAAACATGTAGTACTCTCAGTTTGTGGACGTTCCTGACAAAAACGTAACAGAGAATGCTGCTTCGTTTTGTGGGAGAGCCAGTTTTAGGACACAAGGTTGTAAACAATCCACTATGAAAGTGGGACGTGAACAAAAGCCAAATCAAAAGCCTAAAATCAGCGTCTGGGGCTAAAATCACCCCGTTGGTGCTGCTGATACTGTATCTGTGTTTGAGGCAGTGTGAAACATCACACGATCAGCATCGGGTTACAGTCTGCTGATTAGAACTGATTAGTGAAACAGTAGACGCGGGGTTGTTGATGTTGGTTGGTGTCGTTAGCGTTCGTTCAGCCTGAGGTCAGATGGTGCTGTGGGTTTGACCTACTAAGTTTATTTTTGTGGGTTTTGATGCCGGCAAACAGTTTAAAGTGGCTGCACAGTGTCATCGTGATGTGTGGTGCAGTGCTGTCCATGGTGCTGTCACTGACATCTCACTGTTGACCTGCATAAGATACTAGGAAGTGCTGATTAATAGCTGGCAATATTTTGATTGATTGATATTTTAATTAGTTATTATTCTGCACACAAACACAAAAACTATCAGATCTTTGTGTTTTCAGTCATACTTTGCTGTTGCCTGTTGCGTTATCCTTACTTGCCATGAAACAAATTACGTCCTGTGTGCAGTGCGGAAATGTCCGAGTGACACACGAGCTAAATACTGCTTGTGTGTAGCTTATAAGCTTAATGTGCATTGTGTGACAATGATTTGAATCTAATGGACATTTAAAAGTCATGCGCCACAGTTTGACGGTGATCAGAACATGCTGATAATATTCAGATTGTATCATCAACATTTGTATCAGGTTAATGTCTAATGCATTAACTGGTTTATCGCTATAGTCCATTACACACCACTGTGATGTTTTGTGGCACTGCCCTAAAGAAAACAAAGTATTTTGGCTATAGCTTTTACAACCCCACATCTTTTGCCCTGCACCTAATGTTGCTAAATAGTATCAACTGCACTCTCCTTGTAAGTCTGACCTGTGGTCAGTGCTGTCTGACTCGGCCACTCTGCAAACTTGCTGGATCATTGTGGTATTTTCTTTCCACCTCAGAACAGTATAATTAAATGATACTACATTTACTTATACCAGTTATACCAGTTTGTAAAGTAAACAGTGAATTATCCTTTCTAATAATCCAATGTCACATTGTGTGTTTATTTTGTCCAAGTCTTAATTCACATTTTAAGAGATTCCCTTAAAAGCGGACGTACATTTTTGATGCATATCTTAATCAGGGACAGACTTGTAGCTGCACATATCAGTCCACGCTCATGTGTGCTCACTCTAAGATTTGACTGTGAGTTCCAGCCCACTACTGGCAAAGAGATGTCTGGAATTCTATGCAAAGACAGATTTGCCTACCTGGATCTACCTTTTCACTTGAACACAGGGTAAAAGTTCATGTGTTTCTTGAGAGGTGCAGACAGAGGTGTGGAGGAGGGGCAGCCTGGGCTCCAGATGTGTGCTGTTGCCTGGGGTTACCTGGGGCTTCTCCCCCCCTTTATTGCACTCTGCCTGCCTCAAGCAGGCCGAAACTATATGGTGTTTTTGCAGTTTAACGTTACAGACAGTATGTCACACGAGAATCAACTTGTTGAGTCGACACATTCCTTAATAATATTCGCTGAACCACAGATCCCTGTGCTCTTTCTGGAGCATGATTACACCCAGTTTTGCTATATCACCTACTTTTTTAGAAACGGTTGTATATTATTTATTCCAGATTCTACTTTGGAGAACAGTTTTGAAAATACATTAGGAAATTTTTTTTTTTTTATGTCACTTAATAATTTGTCTTTTTCGCTGTTATGTGTCTGGTTGTAGCTTTTTTTCCACAGCTGATCTCTTGTTGCAGCTGATGGAGCCTCTGTTCTCACCATAGTAGTAAAGCTTGATGGTCTAATTGCTATCAGATGTGGTGTAGGGTGGAGTTTATATTGAAGACCAGTGTTTGTGTCCTGTTATTCCCGTGATCTGGAAGAAGGAAATGCTGAGGCATCAGCTAAAATTAAAAAGAATTAAGCTGTAGTGAGCAATGCTTTCCTGTTCTTTCCATTTCCAGTGATCAGTTTTTGAGATCCCTGGTGAAGAAATAAAACATAATAATGCTTCTTCTTCTTATTATTGTTATAAAAAGTGCAGGAAGCTATGTGCAGAATATGTTTAAAACTAAACAAAATAGGTTTCAGTTCAGTTTATCACCAGGGAGAGGAAGCTCATCAAACAGGCAATAAAAGAAACGTCAGTTTGTAAGATGCAGCTGGGGATCTTTTTATTTATTTATTCGTTTATTTAACTTTTATTCATGCAGGTGATGTCATTGCGTCTCAAGGGTCTTGTTTTCAAGAGAGGATGACAATAACAACAATATTAAAAAAAGCGGACCCAAGAATTATGTGCTGTAATGAGTGAGGCACCTGTCAAAGATGTGAATTTGTGGATTTATTCATTCACAAAAAGTATACAGATGTTTCACATACACTTCCAGTCCAGATGCTAGTGTGCCTCTCATTTTCTCAGCTCATTCCCTGGTTCTGCTGCAGAGACACACACACACACACAGGACATTAATGCAGTATCATAAGTAATACATGTAAAATAGTTTTAAACTTAATTAATTAAATACCTAAATTACCAGTCTCTCCTTAAAACATAAAAGTAATTTTAAAAATGACTAAAGTGAAATAAGCTCTACATCTTCAGTCCCTACAGCAGCATGTTCCAGGAGTTTGAAAACAACCCCTCCCCCCCTCATATTTCAGTGCAGACTGATGGATGGAGAAAGTGAAAATCCTTTTGGAGTCAAGGTTTTGGCTGCAGTGTATCTTGAGACATGTAAGTGGAAAAATAAGAGGGCAGCAGTTTAGGGAGTGAATAGTAAATGATGTTATTCACTAATGTGTGAGAGGTTAACAACCAGTTATGGATCTGAAAAGTCAAACATCGTGTATGAGGGTAGAACTTCATGAAGTTATTGGCCTCACTCAGAAAACATCACAGGATAAACATCATTCTTTCATTATTTTTCAACTCATGTTGAAAGGAGGTCACATTATGATCCTCGGATACTCCTCAACAGGATGGTAACTTGATCACTGCTCCGAAGATCGTGACCACTTAAGTTGGATTACAGTTTGGGAAACAGGTCTGGTGAATAAGGTGCATGGGACAACGAGTTTAAAGCCACTGCCGCCTTCTCACCTCTTTTCTTAGGAATGACGAATGACATTTGAGTGCGCCAAAATGAAAACAGCTACACAAAGTGGGAGTTTCTGGGTGAGGGAGAGAAACGGGGAGGTGGCAGCAACCAGACATTGATTAGAAACTGGAAACCATAATCCCCACCTCGATTAGCTTTTTACTGATATTTTATCCATGCTTCAACGTTCCCAAGAGGCCTGCTCTCTGTTGTATGTTAACAGCTCCCTGTTATCTGATTGTGTTCCACTTTATTTGACATGGAGTGAATTCATTTAGCTCTTTTTTTTGTCTTCATAACCCCTCAAACATTTTACACTACAGTCGTATTCCGCCATTCACACATTTGCACTGTCACAGCCAATTTGTGGATCTCTTTGTGGATGCCCAGGGATGTTTTGTCACACATTGAAGCTAGCATTTAAACCACCAACCGTTAGTGGACATCCTCTTTTCCCCCCACAGCCGAAGCTGCTCAAACATGCATCTGTTCAATTTTCTTTAAAAGCAGACATTGATCCATCTGTTTCAGACAACTACTCACCCTTGTCCAATCTGTCTTTTGTTTAGAAATATTTTTATTTTGAAAAAAAAACACTGCTAAACAGCGAATGGCATTGTTGCAGATTTGAAACATTGAAGTCTGGTTTCTTTCACATGCCTCCATGAACACATTCCATTTAATCGACTGCGGTCACAGTCACTTTTTTTTCCAGCATTCTCTCATATTTCACTTGAGAATAGGACATAATATCCTCTGATGTGGGTGAGTGTTTCAATGTGATGCTACTGGATCTGAGTGCATGCCTTTGATTTTGTAAATCACATGACTTAAAAGCTTACATAGTGGGTTAGTGTCCTCCTGCTTTGTCTCAGAGAGGAGTTTCTCTGTGTTCCCTTGTCTATTGAGGTATGATAATGCTGCTCTGGCCTGAGTTGTACCACAGGGTTCCATCCTGGGCCTGCCCCTATTTGATTAATGTTTCCCTTAGGTCCACTAATTTACACATTCATACATATTAACCTGGAATAGTACAACCTCAGCGTGGCTGTCTGTTATGTTTTTGTTTTATTGCATCCATACATACACTGATGCATATTGTCTCCTCTCCCAATTTTGTCGGTTTTTGGATTGTATATTCTGTGGCGCAGTTAAAGGGGCCTTGTGAGCGGAGTTTCATCTTCTGTGAACGAAGCCGGGTGTTGTGTGACGTGAGCTGATGTCGCCTACCATGTGAAGCGAGTAGGACAAGGGAGAGTGCGTGCTGTCCAAGCCAAAGTGCATGCAGTTGCGGAATACCCTGTTCCAACTCCAGCGGTTTCTTGGTTTAGTCATGTACTACCGTAGCTAAAATACCGTAGAATTTTAGCTCCCCTGACTGATCTGTTGAAGGGAAATTTGTTCCCTTCTACACGTTTGTTTTGTCTGGTCAGTCTCTTGTCAGTACTGTAGGCTTTTGACAACATTAAATGTGGCCTGTGTTCGTCTCCTGTTCTCAAAGCTCATGGATCAACCTTTTAAGTTGCGCGTGGATGCAAGCGATGTGGAACTCTTTTCAGTTGAATGATTTGGTCATTGAGAGAGAGACCCTTGCACTTATCTGGGCATTACAGAATACTCAGTTCATTGTCCAAATCACAGGCTGATGTGTTGGATTTTATATTTATAGTCATATTGTTTAGACACATCAAAGTCTCTGATAATGATGATGATGTCTTGTCAAGAGCTCCTTGCTCATAAATGCTGTATATTTTCTGGCTAATGTGTGACCCTCTCTGGTCTACCAAATAATTTGTGTCACTCTTAAATTGCTTCTTCAGGCCCTAAAAATGCTGAGTGTTGAGTTGTTGGGGCTCAGGGGCTGGTTGGCTATGCTGAGGTTATAACTCAGTATGGTTCTTTCTTTTCCCTTTATATGATAGTATATATAAAACGAGTATTGTAAATGATGTTATTAAATGTGCAAATAAAGTTAGAAATAAGAAATTAATTTCTCTTAACTAGCTGTTGTTAGTGTTCCTGTTTGGAATCCTTTTCTTATGAGGGGGGAGTGTGACGATCCCTCCCTATCATTAGGAGTGCTCATTTGCTGGCCTCCCCCTCAGGCTTAGGGAGGCGGGGTCATCATTGAGGCGATGAGCTACACCTGGACAACTGCACCACATGGTTTTCAAAACTTTTTCCCCCGTTCATCTCACTCTCACACAACATGAGCGTGAGCCTCAGTGCAGCTGTCTGTTTTGGTTTTGCTTTATGCATCCATACACACTCACACTCACACATCCATACCTGCCTACATCAACTGAACTGATTGTTATTTTTTGCACTAGACCTTGTCTCCATGACCATTTTTGTTGCTACCTAAGAGCCGGGTTGTACCCCTCCAACAGAAACCTTACAGAAGCATACCAAAGAAAGAATTTTATCAAGCGCAGCCACGTCAGACCAAACAGGGAAGTGACTGACACAGCAAAGACTAGAGCCTTGCTCGAGTTAACTCATCAGTGTGCATCTTCTCTGGAAGTAAAAAAAAAACTGCAGTATCCTCTGACACTGTGTCGGAAGAACAGTTTTTGGGACTTTCATTTTGCCCCTTAAAGTGGACAATCCTAACGACTACATTCTGAGTGTGGCTTCCTGTAGGTTTTGGCTCCATTTCAGTGGGCATTTGCTCATTTCATGGTAGTAGAAATGAGCAAATGATACCTCTGAAAAAGTCTGAAAAAAAAGGTGCTTTTGTTTTTCCATTATGGACACAGTGTTTCTCTGTATGCTGGGACATAGACATTTTGGGATTCAGTATCATGCCCAAGGACACTTTGGCATGAACCACGGTTAGGGAACAACCAACTCCACCTTCTGTGCCAAAGCTAACCACAGGTCTAATTTCATTTCCATCTGGAGTTGTGGTTGAGCTGTGGCTTGTTGCTAAGTTATATTTATAGCGATCTCTGACTCTGCTAAAACATCAACCCAGCAGAGGCTGATGAAGCCAATGGTCATGGGCTCAGCTGCTTCCTTATTAAATCACTGTGATAATTAGCGTGGTCTTTGTCAGCACCTTAATTTGATCAGTGGATTAGGACTTTGTGATGAAGCCCCAGAAAAGCAATGTAATTAAAGCAGTATACTAGACCTAGTGGTGAGATTGTGTCAGCTGTTGTTTCCCATGTCGTCATGACTGAACGCTATAGAACTTTCTATAAATTTGATTCCTCTTTGGATGTGTTACTTGGGTGGATGAATCACTTCTTTCATTTTATTGTTTGTTTATAAAGCATAACCATACACTTTCTATCATCTAAACCATACAGTGGTTGTTATGGCCATATTATTCCTGCCATAGTCTTTCCATTACATCCACAATGAATAAAGGCTAAATGGAAAAGATATAGAAAAGGAAAGAAAATGTCAAAATAAACAGTGAATGGAGTTTATTATAGTCACTGGCAGAGCGAGAAGGCAGACAGTTTTAAATTGTAGTGATTAGGGGAGTATTTGTTGGCGAGACACTGTGAATGGTGACGGTAGTTTTCAGTGAGTCAGTTGAAATGGAAAGTTCATTCCGTTTTAGTTTGATATATCATCGTTTCACCCACAGGCAGCGTGAGGCCCAGGAAGAGCTGTGATTGCAAAAGGCTGCTGGGAGTTCTGTCATCACTATGAATGGGGTTACCATCCATCTTTAGCTGCGGTCACATGATAACATTTTTGTTTCGAAATATTTCAGGCCCCTGAAGATATGTTCGTTGCACGTGCTTGTTGTTTTTCTACGGTCTGTTATCTCTACTTTTACTGACACAGGGAGGCTCTCCTTTAACTGTGTTGTGTTGTGTTCTCTGCAGGTTTGTAAGGAGATGGCTTTGCAACCGGCGTCATTCTCTGTGGATACTGCTCATCCTGCTTGTGGTCTGTATTACCATTCAGACCCTTGTCGCCCGCCAGGCCAGGTAAACTCTCTCTAAAACAATACAAAGCCATGTATAACGTGACTACATTGTCACCTAATGAAGTCACCTAATTATTAAACTCAGAAAGGCTTGCTCATAGAGTTTGACCCAAAGTGCAGTTAAATTGGTGATTTAGCAGTATGTTTTTAGCCGAAGGATTTTTACCAAATTTCTTATATTTGAACTGACAGCTTATGGTGCAAGAATGTCAATTCTGTAAACACAGACTAATAGACATAGACCTGTGGGCCTTGACCCTCTAGCCAAATATAAAGGTGCTGTAGGCAATAATAAGTCATTCAAAATAAAATTAACATTTTTCAGTTCAGGCTCATTCAGTTTAAAATAACAGTAACAAAGAAACATGATTCAAATTCTTCTCATATTCTTTCTTTATGTGATCCTTGGACCAGTCTGTGAACCTTGTATAACACATAAACTTCATCATATTTGTTGATTGGTGCAGGATCATAGTTGATATATAAACTTTGTGATGTGCTGGGTCGAGCAGGATTAGCAGGCTTTCAGGTGTAAATTTTGTAATTTAATGCCCTCTTGTGGCTGCAGCAAGTGATTGTATCTGAAGGAGAGCTCAACTTTCTGCTTATGCACCCCTCACGTGTGTGTGTGTGGTTCATTATGCCTGGGTTTGTCAAGTGGAGGGAAGATCAGTTTTGTGTTGTACATTGAGGATAAAACTTGAGATGTAAAACAGCTGACTAGTAAGGTAGAGCTATTGTGTAGTAGAGAAGCAGGGTAGGAAATTAACCTTTTTTTATTCTATGTGAGATATGTTTCATTTAATCAAATATAATATTATATAACACCTTATTTCTCCTATCAGGGTACTGTTGTAGTGTAAATCATGTTAAATACCTTTTCATCACCAATTTGAATGAAATGTAAATTGTAAATTTACGGATTTAAGTTCTGCCAAACAATACTATCAGACCTGATTGAGCATTTGTGTGTATACACCAGCAGTGCTAAGGTGGGCATAACACTGCTATGAGAAATACAGAGATGATAGGCTTAATCAGCTTTCTATGACAATTATTTAAATGTAAAAGACATAATTTTTATGTTACATAATATTATGTTTATATTTAAGAATTATGCAGTAATGCTTTAAACTAATATTTTTTAAAAATAATTCCCATAATCTGTAAAATGTTTCCTAGTCTTTAATCCTATAAAACCTTTATAAGATTACAGGGTTGGGAGTTGTGTGAGCTTCTTATGCATCCAAAGCTCCCGTCAGGTGAATTTCATGGGCAATGTCAGATATTTCAAGGGCATTTTGTAGTTTGAGACTCTACTAAAGTGTGTCCCTGTATTACATTACTGCTCAAATCTCATAATGTGGAGCCCAAATGAAAATCAAGAAGTTTCATGATGCAGACATGCTACGTGCCATGGGAATTTTGCATCGTACTGACTGTGTTTATGTTGTCTTGTAGGAGTGACAAGTCAACGGGGCTGTCACATCTGAGATTCACTGTCAACAAAGACCAGCAAGACGTGAGATCAGTGCAGAGTGACAGGCTTTCAGATCTTCATCATCAGAATGGGGGCCACGAAAAGCCATCTGAAAATATTCTGTGGAGACATGGGGATAATACTGAGAGCTTTGCTTCAAGAAAAGTGTCACCTGGAAAGCCACCTCTGCCAAAACATGGGTACAAACCTGATATTGGGCCTCCAGGTTCTTTGGCCCTCCACAGTACTAGAGAAGGTTTAACAACACACGGAGACAAAAGCCTTCCCAACACTCCCACTCCATTCGCTTTTTTCAAGGATCACCTCCACAGCGCAGCCCATGCACAAGCAACCTGCCAACCTAAGTCTCACATCGTTTTCCTGAAGACACACAAAACAGCCAGCAGCACCATCCTAAACATCTTGTATCGGTATGGTGAAAGCAGGAATTTGACCTTCGCCCTCCCTTTGAACAAACATAGCCAGTTGTTTTACCCGTTCTTCTTCGCCTCCCATTTTGTGGAAGGTGTCAGCAGCAGAAGTGTGAGGGAGTTTCACATCATGTGTAATCACATGAGGTTTAAACAATCAGAGGTGAGCTTTGTCACTAAAGTTGTGTTGTCCTGCCCAATTTAAAGTTTGTTTTACATGTGGAATTTGAATATGTGGATAAATCGCAAGAGCCCTTAATACTGGCCTCAGACTACAGGAGATTTAAAGTTCTGAAAGATCTGGTTGCTTCACGCACCAGAGGGGAATCTTCACAGATAATCTCTAATCATAAAAAAAGAGAAGCAAAACAAAGTCAGTTTATCTTATCTTATATCTTGTCACATGCTGGAAAGCCTTTCCTCCAACTCAGCTGCCCACCTCAAAAGTGCCACTGCAATTCTGAATTTCAATCCTAAATGTCAAATATGTTTGACGGTTATTGAGGCAGCCACAACAGTTGTGTGGGCAGTTTTGGAAGAATGGCTCAGTCAAACCATTCTCCAATTCCTTGGCGGTGGGGGTGGGGGTAAGGGGGGCAAATATGGGTCAAATCTGCCGACATTCCTGTAGTCTGAGATCATCATCAGGGCCATGTGTGGGTCAGGTAGAACTGCATTTGCTGTGTGGGTTCAAAATAATCTCCAGAGGAAATGGGGATCTGTAAATAATCTCTATACAGATGGTCGTCGATAAAAGGGAAAAGGGGAAATGATAGACTATTCCATTTACAAGCCCAACATTAAGGCATAATAGATAATAATAGTAGATCCATGCTGTTGGGCATTGTTATAACACCTTGTTGTCCACTTACAAGTCGTTGAAAACTATTAATGTGCACACTGCATCATCGTAGATGAGTCCTCTTCTGGATGTGATCCCTAAAATAAATATTTTCTTATGTCACAGGTGGCAAAAGTGATGCCTGAGGATTCCTTCTACTTTTCCATCCTGAGAAATCCTGTGTCCATGATGGAGTCCATCTTCATTTACTACAAGAGCATTCAAGCTTTTCATAAGATGAACCACCTGGATGACTTCCTCGAAAACAGCTGGAAAAGCTACAACGCCTCAGTAATCAATAACCACTATGCTCACAATGTCCTAGCATTTGACTTTGGTTTTGACAACAACATTACAGCTGATGCTGTAGACCTGGAGGACAGAGCCAAGATGGTTATTGCTGCCATTGAACGAGAATTCCACCTTATTCTTATTTCGGACTACTTTGACGAGTCAATGATCTTGCTAAGGCATGTCCTCTGCTGGTCCCTGGATGACGTGGTTTCCTTTAAGCTCAACAGTCGCAATGAACGAACTCGTCGGCCTCTTTCGGCAAAAACAGCAGAGAAAATCAGGAATTGGAATGCTCTGGATTGGAGGATTTACCTGCACTTTAACACTACTTTCTGGCACAAAGTGAACAGCCTGGTTGGTGAAGAGCAAATGGTGAGGGAAGTATCTCAGTTGAGAGAGCTACGGAACAACCTGGCAAACACCTGCTTAAAAGATGGAAAGGCAGTAGACCCGTCCCAGATAAAAGATGCTGGGCTGAGGCCATTTCAGTATGGAGCAGCTGTTATTCAGGGCTATAATGTAAACCCACACATCGACAGACAAACCAGAACAAAATGTGAGAGACTAATTACTCCTGAACTTCAGTACACAGAACGTTTGTACACACAGCAGTTCCCTGAGATCGCTGCTAGGCTAAGACGGTCATCGAAGGTAGTTCGTTCACAGCGTCCACATCCGGACAGAACTGACACAACGGGATTGGGCTGGAACAGAGACCCCTATCAGAGACGCTTTATAAGACACAGATTCTCAAATATCAAGAACTTAAAGGCCTTTACAAGTGCCTTGTCAGAAGCTAACAACAGAGAAAGATCATGATGGATGGTAATTGTCTTTAAATGATGATCTCTGTTAATAATATCAGGTACACTCTTAGAAATAAGGGTTCTAAAAGGTCTCTTCTACAAGGGCTGAGGTTCTACCTGGAACCATTTGCTTCTGAAAAACCCTTTCCCGAAGAAAGGATTTTTCAAGGGTTCTTGGTAACACTCATGGTTCAGTAAGAACCATTTTGAACCAGAGAACCCTTTAAAACCGCTTTCCTGAATAAATGGTTTTAAAAGGGTTCTTGGTGGAACCCTCCGAAAGGGTTCCAGGTGGACCCTTTATAAAAAGGTTCTACCTGGAGCCAAAAAGGGTTCTCCTATAAGGACAAGCCGAAGAACCTTATGTGGTTCTACTTAGCACTTTTATTTCTAAGAGTGTATGAGAGCAGCTGGTCCATCTAATGCTACATTTCTATAAAGTATAATTTAAAACCTAGAATATGATTGACCTTATTGATGATGTTGGTGCCTTTTTAAAGAAGTATAGCTGTTTCAGAAATGAATCAATGTATATTTTATGCCCCCCCAGCAGCCTTTAAAGTTATACTATCGACATCCTTAGTCCAACTCTGCACTAAACACACACAACTGTACTTCTTTAATTATACCCTGGAAAGAGTGTAAATTAGCTTGCATATTTAATATTCTTTAAAGATATTTGGAAGAGCCTTATCTGTTTGAGAAGGTTTTTTTTTAATGTTATGTGCATCTTTCTGTCTGTGGTGTCTCATTTAATGAGTTGAGATTTGGAAGACTGTACGCGGTCAGCATCAAAATGCTCCGTCTGCAGTTGCATAGATTAGGTTTTCATCGTGTTTGTCAGGACCAGAGCGACGTACTGTAAAAACCTATTATAAGCTATGTGAATGAAGAATGCCACTCTATCCGATCGCTTTCTTTTGATGTTTTGTAGTGATGAGGATTCATTGAATGTATAATCAAATAAGGGTGCGGGGGGGGGCTTGTGATTAAATGAAATTAAAATATTTATTTAATTAACTGGATGTTTTACAGCCTTGTTTCACTTAAATAAAGCTTGACAAATGAAGTAGCTGGATAAACACATGAAAGCTTCTGTGAATAATGTGTAGTACGTACTGTATTTTTTTTTCCTAAAATCATTGTGTATGCTGAAAATTGATCAATAATACGCACAGGTTTGAGTTGATTGTTGAGATGTAACGCACTGTCACATATTTCCCATTCAGTGTAGCAGTCCGACTTTAATTAATAGCCCTGAGATACATACAGTCAAAACAACAACACAGAATATTATCTCAACTGTTTGCAAATAAGATAAATGTTCTGTGTTTATATAATGCTTTTACGAGACTTGGAAAACACTTTGAGTGCTTTAGAAAACAATTTACACACTCTTTTCTATCACACTTTTTGTATCACTTGCTGCCGGCACAGCCATGAGGGAGAATTAGGTTAGACATTTTTGCCTGTTCCTCCATTTCAAATAAACAGGCTGAAAATGTTGTTCAATAATTGTGATGATAAATAAAAAAGGAATCCAAAGGATTTTTTTTTCTGTTAGACATGCTCAAGATTTATGGTAATGTGTTTCATGTTTCACTATATTTATATCGTGATTGCTCATGGTGGGAAATGAATTCCAGTCCCTCTTTTCTCCACTAGGGGGAACTGTTTGCATTTCAATCAATGTGGGAATTCCTGATTCATTTTTGAATGTTGGAATGAATGCTGTATGAAGAACTGGATGGAGGGATGCATGAACAGGCCTGATCCAATGATAAAGGAACGCTGGGTTATTTTATATAACATCATCATCATGTGGTCCATTGTGAGTCCAAAACATGGTATGATAGATTTTGCTGTTCTATCATGCAAGTGTGCACATTATGAATATATATACTGTATGTATCTCCATTATAAGTTTTGGAATTGGAAAAAATTACCTTATTTCACTCACAAGGAAACAGATGCAGGGATACACAACATGTGTGTATCTATGTTATTTCTCACGTGAGGGCGAGGCTGCATGTTTTTTTTGTTTTTTTTTGTTTTTTTTACTGTTTGTAAGGTTTGCATGTGTGACAGTGATGCAATTAAATAACACAGCACCTTTTATTCTTCAGTCATGAAGATGAGTGCAGCAGTAAATGAGCCTGAGGCCACAGAAGGTAGACTCACTGTGTGTGACAGTGTCACGCAAAGACCTACATGAGCTGTTTGTCTATTTTAGTCTATAGAAAGAGAACACACACACACACACACACACACACACACACACACACACACACACACACACACACACACACACACACACACACACACACACACACACACACACACACACACACACACACACACTACTGCCAAATGCCCCTTTGGCAAATTCTCTACATGTGTCACATCATCTAATGTTGATTCTTCGTGTCTTCCCATCTTCTCTGTGGTTCACAATTATTGCACGACAATTTAACATATTGTCATGTTTATATAAAAAGATGATTGTATAACTATACAATAAACAATTATGCATAAATGCAAAAAAACCCACAAAGTTAAATCCTCTCCAAGGATGATTGCTTAAAGTGCCTAGTGTTGCTTCTTTGCACAAAGACATGTTTGGTGTTTGGTGGTGCCTCAACGGTTCTCTACCCAACCGTATTTACACATTTTCATCACATCAGCTTTCATATTAGCAGAGTTTAATGTCCATTACAGTACAAACATGCAAAGTCGACTACTAAAGATCACACCCAAATACTTTTAATACTTTACTATTTAAATATCTTGTCATGACCCCTGAATTTTCTTTGGACTAAGAGAGATTTGATTCTGTTCTACATGGGTTGGGTTTCATTTTTTTTTTGTGTTTGTCCTTTTCCCCCTCAGATAATTGTCTGCCTTGCCCTGATGTGATACACCTGAGTCTCATTAGCTTTCCCCTCAGTGTATTCCAATCTCTAAGCTCCCCAGCTTCTTTCTTGGATTCTTTTCTGTTTCTTTGTGTTTTATTTCCTGTTCCTGCTTTATTTCTTCAAGTTTGGATAATCGTGTTTATTCCCTCCGTCAACATTTGTAAGTTTGGACACTCAGCTCTTCTTCATTGCATCAAGGCTGGAACTTTGATACGTGCTTGAGTGAAAAAGGCTGCATGGGGGCTCAGCATGAACAGGAGAATAATCAGCAAGATTATTTTATTTTACATTGTTTACTTTCTGTTCACAAAATGACTGGACCCCAGTGTCTGCATTTAAATCATGCAACAGCAAAACCTGAAACATGCTGGTCTTTAATTCTCATCAGCTATAGATTTGTTCTTTTATAATCAATGAGTCATTTCTTAGTTTTCCTTACAAGTGCAATTATATTGGGTGTGCTCGTCCATGTCCCAACACATGCTGTCCCTTATGGTCTATTTCTAGGCCAAGAAAAAAGAAAACAGTTCCCTTTTGACTTGGTCTTCATTCAGTGAGCGAGCACAGTCTGTGAAGATGACCACCTGTGGTGAGCTTTAATATACAGCACAAATACGTCACTCTATCTCTGTGCATTCAGATGTGAGGAAATGTCGCTTCATTTTGTTTGAAAGAGGAACAGATCACTGTCTGCTGTCTGTTCAGACAGGATCAATCAACCCTGATGGCCATTTCAAATCAAAGTGACCCCCAGGTCTGCAACAAAGGCATACGCTGTGGATGAGTGTGTGGGGAGATCTATGTAAGTGGACAGGATGAGTGACAGGTCAGCCTGTCTGGTTGACAACTTGCTGGTCATTTGACATTTAAGCAGATAGGGGAGAAGCAGAAGCAGCGCTGGAGGATATTACAGCTGTCTGTATGTGTGCAGAGGGGCAGTGTAGTGGATGTGGATATGAAACCGAAGCAGATGAAGAGTAATGATAATAGGCCGGCGACACTGCAGGTTACTGCAAATAGAAAAACACACATCTCTCATAAACACCTTATCTGTTTCAAATGAGATGGAGTCACGCTTAATATCTAAGAGGACAACTGAGGGTAGAAAGAGAAATGAAGGATTTGTGTGGAGTAATATCAGTGTGAGGGATATTGCAAAGCATATATAGTAAAGATTTACTCTAAAGCTACTATCTATCCCCACAGGGAAGAGCAAAAGTAATGTACTTTTAATCAAATACACCTGTCTAGCACATACAGAAACACTGATGAAAAAGGGAGAAAACTTCAAAATGACGGTTTTTATTTTAACGCTAAACAATTTTTTTTGATAATGTGAACAATGATGATTAAAATGACCCACATTTGTGTGTAGCGTTTTATGTGGTAGAAGTTGAAGGTTGAATGAGGCCACCATTTTGGACCACCATGATTTTACAATAGCCCACAATGGACAACTGAAGGTGTCATAGATTCTCCAACACACTTGGAAGGGAAGGATGAAGTGAGAGCTGGAACAAAAATTTAGCTCATTTTAAAATACATTTAATACTGGGCCACTCCAGATGCATTTGCAGTGTGTGATCCTCTGTGTTTTTAACACCTATTATTCAAACAAGTTTGCCTTTAAAAATATATCATAAATAATACTCTATTAATCCAAAAAGGTTCATTCTTGCTCACAAAATGTAATACTCTGCTAGTATAAGTTTGTTTATCTTGACAGTTTCAACTGCACTTCCTCCCAATGTTCCTCTGAAGTGGGTTAGTGTAACACCGGAGGTCAAAGCAACATCACGTGACACTTCTGAGGAAGATTACAGGAAGTGCAGTCGAAAGTGTCAAGGTAAACAAACAGACTTACACTAGCCAAAGAAAAGAATGTAGCTTATTCAATACCAGGGACATTTAAACATATAGTTACACATTTCCAGGTCCAGTTTAATACTGCATGCATAATAGCGCAATAGTAATTCTGTGTAGAAATTCAACTTTTGACAATTGGGTCAGATGAACACACTTACATGTTTTAAAAATCCAATATTGGCACAATAATTAGATTTTAATACCAGTTATGAACAATGCTTTTGTTGCTACACTGCAGTAACTGTGACAGGGAGTCTACATGGTTTGTTTCGCCATTTATTGGAGAAGACCTGTTGACCAGAAACCACTGCTCTTCATCACAAAAAATGTCAAGTACACAGAAAATCTTGAAAAGGGTCAGAGTTCCAACTGCCAGTAATGATAGTATCTTTAAAGAACACAGATGAAGTGAATTCTCCTCCCTGACCTTCTTTCTTACAACAACTCTCTTCTTCTCCTCGTCGGCCTCTTGTTTTGGAGATTCAGTTTGAGCAATCTAACTTCAGTCTGTACATCTGAAGCTGTTTCTATTTGTTTTCTCAAATTGGAAGTGGAATGAAAGAGCATCTAAAGCTTTGGTGATGAAGTGACAGACGAAGACTCACACAGATTTCTCCTCAGTCAATTCTTTCTCTCTTGCCTCTTTCTTCTTGTGATTGATCTCGATGACAAATATAGTCAACGGTGATGAAAAACACATAGTGTGTTTTTTGTCTTCCTTTTCACCCATTCTCATTTGTCAGTGTGACAGTGAGTGCTTGGCTCCTTTTCTTTGCCATAATAAGAGCCTCCCACTGAGAATTCTTCAGCCTTCATTTCCCCAGGCTTGGTGTTTGCTGCATGCACTCATTCTTTCTCATTCTCAGCATTGATTTCAGCAACAAAACAAATACATTTTCAGTTTAGATGGGAACATTAACCTCTCAGACTTACCTCTGCACCAGGGGTAATTACTGATCCATTACTCTTTCCTTTTGGTTCGAAAGTGACAAAATATATTTCTTTATTTTATTCTTACTGCCTAAGGACAAGAAAAAATGCAAATAAAGTCAGAGTCTAACTGATTACACTGAAGAAAAGTAGCCTTTATAATTTATATGTCATTACTGAATATTGGTTTAAAAGGAAACACTAATTCATTCTATATACACTCATAGTGTTGCCTGGCCTCTCACTGGACTATATGCATGGAAACTTGGACTTTGTAAGATTAGCAATTAAAATTCGGAAAACATTTTCATTGTCTTTTAGTTGTTAGCCACAAAGTACTGCTGCATCCCTCCGTGCAGCCTCTGCTAAATTCTATAATTCGTCACTGAATGATCTTGCTAACTTCTGCAGAATCGGAATGTAGAACAATCTCTGCATCTTTAGCGGACAGCTTACTGGAAATAGTTGGGCAAACTCACTGAAAACCAGGAAGTGACCATGCATAATATAGTCTATTGGCAGCTTCCATGTGATGAATGTGGGATTCATCACACTGTCTCTGGTAAATTAACACTAGAAGTGACAACGTCCTCTGGGAGAGAAGCAGTTTTCTCAGAACTGTGATCTGTAGCCTGTGCGAGGTGTGTGTGTGTGTGTGTGAATTGAGATGATGTCCTTCACTTGTTCATTTGTTATTTAACCTCTACATACAATGTATGTTCCTTCTGTGCAGAACATTTTGTTGATATACATTTTTTGTTCACATTTAACTCTTGAATCCTTAGGATTACAATGTTCTCATTCAGATTTTTTTTAACCAACAAAACACATAACATTAATTCCTATAATCTTCACCTCGATAGGTATTTACTTAGATATGTACTTATAGAGGACACTGATGCTCAGTTTGAGCGTCAGCAGCTTGTCTTGACCATGTCTATTTGCCTAAATCCAATGAGTTGCTGTGACTGGTTACATAGGAACATAGTTGTACCGGTGTATCTAAAGAACTAACTGGCAATTAGAATGTGCTTGAGGTTGATAATTTTGTCAATCCCCAGAACACCACATCATTTTCTTCTGTGGTGCAACTTTGACCCCAACCCACAGTTGTGATCGATGTTACAATAGTAAACAACGCAACATCAAGATGGAACACAAACAGACAGAAATGGAAAAGTCACTTGGGCATAATACGCGCACCCATCTAATATATATAAGCATGCATCTGCTGAAATAAACAATACGACAGATAACAAAGTCCTGATCAATCAGTTTGAAATCATCTGTGGTTCCAGTGTGAGCAGGACTGTATAGTAAACCTAAGCTGGGCAGAAAATGAAGAATGCCTCCTCACCTGAGACAGGCTTGCATGTTCACTGGCAGTTCTAACACCTGCTGCCAAGTCACTGCAGTCTCATTCAATTACCCCAGGCACAAACTGGAAATAATCAGTTCCCCCAATTAACAGGGGAAGTTATGAACATGTGAGGTGGAGGCTGAGTTTACTTCTCTCTAATGGTTCCCAGATGGAGCGCACAAATGAACCCAAGCACAGGCACACACACACACAGTGCTAAACCAATGTGCTCCTGGAACAAACACATGAAAACACACACCCAGTCTCTCAGTAAAACACACAGCGTCAAATTGTGGCCTCGAGTATTCAGTTAGTTAAAAAAAAGAAAACTCAAAATTTCAAGGCAACTTGCTGCAATCAATTTTTGAGTTTATAGTTTATAATATTAGTTGATGGAACTTTTTTTTAAAAACTCGCAATCTTTTGTTGGGCTGTAAACTCAAAAATTGATTGCAGCAAGTTGCCTTGAAATTTTGAGTTTTCTCAACTTGTAACTACAGTGTAATAAACATCTTGTTCCAAACAAAAATACACATATTTCTTACAGCTAATATTAAAAGTGACTTCTATCCATGATTGTGAGAGTGGATTGTTATTTTATTAAGGCCTTTTTGTGGCCATATTTTTTCAGTTGGTGTAGCGGTGAGGTCACACTGTCTGTACAGACACTAAAACCAAACCTGTGCTAGATAACTCCAGACTATGTCATGAGTTTGGCATTCACATACTGTATGACCAAAGCAGTGGAAGATTGTATGAGTCACACATGATCTCAACAGCAGGAAAATGTCGGGAGAAGGGTGGAACTTCATCACAGTGCACATGTCTAGACTTCAGTGCATGTCTGAAAGCAACAACATTCACTTACCCCGTTTGGGCACAAGTTGTTGTCTTTACATCGATGTCTTGAACAAACATGGTGCAAACAATGCTTAGTGAGCTTGAGAAAAGATGAAGTACTCCACAAAGAAGAACAGTTCTGGAATATCAGTAGAAATGATGCTAATACAAGATTGGTTACAAAAAGTAACACAAGAACACAGATTAAATACACAAAGAAACACTACATAAGTAAAACGTTGGTTCTAAACAAAAACATTGGTTTGCCTTAAGATATACTCTCTGTCCAGTGTTTTGACGTCGCTTCTAATGACTTTGAGTAAAATAATCTAGTCATTTCCTATTATATTTAGGGTTGATCTCATCAGATATTAAGTACTTAATTCTGGCAGCAATAGATTTTGTTATCTGCATCACGTCATCATCATCAAAAAAGGGAAAAATATTACTAAATACTCTGGAATCCAAACTAATTTCCTAATCTCAACTGAAATGCCTCAGTAGCAGCCAACAGGGTGTGCTACAGCACTCTCCTTGTTACAAACTCAATTATGAGTGTTTCACTGGAATGATCTCCAAAAGATGCTCTTATTCTTACGCAGCTATGCATTTTTCTCATTAAAAAAAATAAAAAAATGAAATAAAATAAAAAAGAGGTATTACTAATGTTGTGGGGACCTAAATCTGTTTAGTCACATTATGGGGACAAAAAGCAAGTCCCATAACGTAAATTACTAGATTTTAATGTGAAGATATGTTTTTTAGATTAGGGACAGGGTTAGGATTAGGCCAGTAGTAATTATGGTTAAGGTTAGAGTAAGGGTGAATTCCAATTCCTTGCTTAACCCTCAATCTTAACCTTCAATCTCAAAAATGTGTGCTCCCGCTAGTGTAAGTGATGTCCTGATTCTCAGAAAAATTAAGTTGAGGGGCAAGATTAAGGGCTGTATCGCCCTCAATATTGAGACTTTCGGAGACCACCCTTGGGAGCAAGGGCTACACAGAATGCATTGCGTGTTTTGACATAACAAAGATGGCGCCGAAAGCAAATGAAATGAATATAAGTCAATGCAATGTCCCCCTGAAGTCATGGAAACCATGTTTGTGTGTGTGGGTGGTTGTGTGTGTTAGTTAAACATTGAGATGAAACAAAAAGTCAGTGAGACAGAAAGTGTCCACATGTAGTCACTGTATTACATGTTCAGACTTCAACAGTAAAGACGTTTATAGACATAATCATCT
Organism: Microchirus variegatus; assembly: GCF_963457635.1. Classification (NCBI taxonomy): domain Eukaryota; kingdom Metazoa; phylum Chordata; class Actinopteri; order Pleuronectiformes; family Soleidae; genus Microchirus; species Microchirus variegatus. The sequence goes on from NC_139804.1 coordinate 20,970,715, forward strand.
CAAAGAGACAAACATGTCTCATTATTTCACTTATTCTCCGATAATAAGTCTACTCAACTAAATCTGAAGAAAAATGTCAGTTAAATAATTCTCATACATCTTCGGTCAAAGAGACCAATGAGGAGGAGGTGAAGTTTAACAGCTTCAATTCTCTGAACTGTCCCTTTAACAAACAAACAGCAGTAAAAAAAACGCTGTTAGTCTTTAACTGTTGTTTTCCTCTGCCACACAAACCTTCACTGGTAACATCTTCACTGGATGATGATCATCTTTATCAGCAGTGTTAATGTACGGAAACATAGTGTGTGTGAAAGTGTGCGTGTGTGTATGAGTGTGTTAGTATCAAGCTCAGAGAAGGACAGTTGTCTTCTGTCCCAGTCCAGAGTCACTCTAATTTTCTGGATCTTCTTCTTCAGCTGGAGAACAGAGTATTTACCTGATGACCATTCGAAGTATTTATCTTTATAAAACACTATCCTCCATAATCCAGACAGTATGTCTTTTCCTTTCCTCTGGACAGACTCTAAAACTCCCACTGTCCACCATTTATTGGCTCCAACCTGGACGTCCCAGCTGTGAGTTCCTGAGTTAAAACCATCAGAGTTCAGGACACTCTAGTACTAATCAAACCTCTCTGGATTGTCAGCAACCTTCTCTTTTTCTCCTCATCTCACACTGGTCAGATCTTCAGACAGGATGAGTTCTGTATTAGCAGTGTTTGGGTCCAGAAACATAGGACCGTACGAGACCATGTCCTTCATCTTGTTCCAGATGTTGAAGGCCAGGTGTTTGGCCTCGTCTATCAGAGCTCCTGAGTGCAGCTATGGAGGCTCCATCACGGAGCGCTGTGTCCACTGCAGCCTTGTAGTTGAGCAGGAAGGAGACGTCTTCAGCCCTCAGCTCGTCCTCTGTGCCTCTGACTGTATCTGATAGAGCTCGTCTCTCTCTGCTCAAAGCCTCCATCTTCTCCTTCATCATGTGCCTCTTCTGCTCCTCTTCCTCCCTCAGTGCAGCCATCCTGGTCTCCTCTTCTAGAAACTGAAAGAAGCTTCTTAAATTGCTCCTTCTGTGCCACTGTACGTTGGGCCTGGATTTTAATGTGATCTGCTGTCTGATCAAACGTTCTTCTTGAAGGTCCAGAGTTTCCTGAAGTTGCTCCTTGTGTTGTTATGCAGCTTCATCGATGGGTCTGAAATTGTGATCAATGTGTTTTTTTGAATGTCTGCAGACGAGACACACTGGCTGCTGATGGCCAAGACAGAAGAGTCTGAGTTTCTTAGAGTTCTGACTGCAGAGAACCTCTTGAAGACCTTTGACCTTGTTCCTGTAAGAAGGTCTCACACAAGTTCTTTAAAGTCAGGTTACATAGTGGTTGTTCCTTTGAAGACCTTCTGTTACAAACAGGACAGTCTGGTGCTGGTCTGTCTCTCCACTATCTCTCCACACGCTGTGGCTACAGGACAGAAGGACAGGATCTCTGAAGTCCTCATGACAGACAGGACAGCAGAGATCCTCCTCTGACCTGGAGGCCATTTTGTCTGTGAGAGAGGCTGAAAACAGAGCAGTCAGTCAGGACTACCTCCTCGTCTGACTTCACTGAAATTCACTTTGAGTGTTCTTTGTCAAACTCACCTTCAGTGTGTGGACAAGAGCATGAAGCAGCGTCTTGTCTTATGCAGCATACGGCCGAGCTGGCGCCAGTTTTCTACAAAATAATACAGTTTGCAAGCGGGTCGGGTCAAAGAGTGACAGCGCTCAGACTTTGTTATTAACTTAAACACAATCTTTGAAGCAGCCGGTTATTGTCTGGTGACGAAACAGCCTCTGGGGCAACAGCCAGTATTTTGGGGTTTCCCATGTAGACAACAGATGTTCAGGCCAAGACTTCCATTAACCGTATGCCATTTACAGTGTGATGAGCAATGTGAGATGTGAAAATTGAGTTGCAAATGAGCAAGTGACATTAAGATCATATATTTTCTTTCCCCGAACAATTTAATGTTTGTTAAATTTCTTATTATAACGGCTGTGTACATATGAATGCAGATGAATTAAAACCCAGAAAACCTAATGCATTTCAGACAATCATTTCTGCCTCTTTAGTTCTCCACATGGACAGTTTTACTGCAGGCTACCCAAGCTGATTGGTCCAATCATATCTGCCCCAAGATATTTCCAACAGATTTGGTATTGAGCTGCATGTCATACTAGGCCACACATCCACACGCATGCTCTCGAGGGAGCAGGCCCTTTCATGGCTTATGAAGGGCAATCAACATTAACGACAAGTTAAGTCTTGTCTAAGCTCATCAGCAGCTTTGTTTCCAGTTAGCATCCATGGTGGTAAGTTGTTTTCAGAGTTTTTGTGTTAATTAGTTTAATCTAAACCGTATATGAGGCATATCACGACAAAAACAGTAGTAAAACCTAACAATTAACGGCTTAGCTCCTCCAGAGGACACAGGGTGACAGAGTCAGAAGAGATATATTTTTATTGCTTACAAGCCCTTATGTGGACACTCAATTGTGCACATAAGGAGAGGTGAGGGGAAATGAACATTAATAAAAGGCAGGAGGGAGGTACAGGACCTCCGAATGTAATTGGAAGGAAACAATCGAGAAGTGATTCTGCAGTCGGAGCAGAATAACCTCAATTGCAACAAAAGTGGATGCTATTAAGGAAAACGAAAGGCAGAATAAAAACTGCTGATTATGTAGAAGTGGTTATTATTTTGAGGGAAGGACCATTAGATGGAATACAAATCCACACATGCTTCACGCTGCAATTAGTATTGACCAAAGTTGCCGATGTGCCAGCATCATTCTTAAGCCTTTGCATATCAACAGTGATGTGAATAAACGGCATGAAATTGTGAATAAATCGGAGGTGAAATTTGACTCATCCTCTCTATTCACGTTCAGCATGACATGATTCATTGAAAAACATTGATTTTTAGGACCAGAATAACAACGTACAGTGTGAAGAAATAGGTGAAGTCAGCATCTTGTGATGATAAGCTGATGCTCTGTTGTTAAAAACAAAAACTGCAAAACAACACTGAGGAAGAGTTTCAGGATATCTGTCATGCAGTTTATATTTGAGGAATGTTCAAATTAACTGGATACAGATTTAAAATTGTGTTACAGATGTGAAAACTGCATATAGGTTTGGAAAAAACAGCCATCAATGAGCACAGTAGCAGGGATAAGATTGATAAAACTGTACAAAGTACAAACACAGGGTATGCATACAAAATCTTACACAGTTCACTGTGACTGGATATATAGATAAATCCTTATCATTTAAGGCAACATTTTCTCTTCTGAAATATATTATGTTTTATCCTTTCTCTTCCTCCTGGTGCACCACTGTTTTCCACAGTTATCCAGCAGCCAGTGTTACTGTTTTCTTTAGCAATGGTGGTATAGCAGTGAGCATAGTCTCAGTTAATCATAATTTGATTTCCAGCAGTTCTCATTGAAGTCTAACTGCTGGCAAGAGAGTGTGTTGCCGCTTGTACACTTTCATAATTGTATGTGCATGTTAACCCATCAATGCTGTCTGGTCTTTCCAGATACAAACCACAGTAAAGCTCTTAAGGTTACTTGGAAACATAAGTGACTGCTATTTTAACTCAGTGTTCCACCACCATTTGTGATATAGTTGTTGAATGTTTTGGATTTGAATATGTACTTTAAAGTGTGAGTATATTGATAGTGGTTTGCAGTGATGATGCATTTACGCTATATTTCATGTTACGTCACTTCCATCACTGTGTTTCTTCAGTAAACCAGCAACTACTCGTCTGGGGCTAATGCGCGAGGGAACCACAGCCAACAACCTACCTACAGTGAGACCAGCAGTTTGAATCCAGTGAAACAGACATATTTTTAGAAGTAAGTAGTGCAACTTCCTTGCTCAGTTTCTGTCTTGTTTCTTCTGTTGCTTACTTGGAATGTGTACATATACAGCAACTTTCCTCCATTTCTGGTAACAATGTCAGTACATTGGCAGAATTTCAATGCCAACCGACCTTCACAATATTGCATCATGCAAGAAGAGGTCAGAGCGCTGTCCTGGACCTTTAGGGACGAAAATCCAATAACATCAGTGTCTTATGTGTAGACGGCAGCCACCATCACCCCCGTGTAGTAATTCCATAGCTGGCCACACACACTGAAGAGAGATCCCCCCCAACCCCCCCATCATACTATCATATCCAGGGACAATGTGTTTTTCCAAACCTCATATGTGGAGGTCAGTGAAGACCTAAAGGAGAAGCTGAGTCCCTCCTCACTCCAAGTGCAAACTGCCTCGAGGCACAGGGCATAGAGATGGATTAGTGGTGGGTTCATAAAAGGTTTCTTAAAATACAATTGATTGATATATATAAAATAGGCAATTAATAGTCTACATTAATCCACCTTATTGTGCAGGTCAGATCTTTAATAAGATTGAGGACTGTCCCCCTGAGAAGGATTAAAGTTAAAGCAGCAAGGTCATTCATTTAATGTGTGTTATAATTTTGCTGTCTAAATCATTTTAATTTAAATGCCAGTTTAACCCATGAAGATTGAGATAGTGTGTGTGTGTGTGTGTGTGTTCTGCTCCTGCAGCAGACAACATTCTTCATTTTAGACTGTCCAGTACAAAGCAAGCACTTATTTTTGCTTTACTATTTCTCAACATATACTGATCTAATCTATTTTATAAAATCAAACCATTACCCCTGGGTTACTTACTCCAGGCCCCTTTTATTGGAATTATTCAGTTTTGACATTTTGTTGCAGTGTTCCTTCTGGGTTGTTATTATTTTTCTGTTTTCCTTGTGTCATGTTAGTTTTATTTTATTGTTCTTCCAAGTGTGTGTACCTCTTAGTTTTATTTCTGTTCTGTTTTCCCTCCTGATTGTCCACCTTGCTCTGATTAGTTTCACCTGTGGTCGATTACCTCTCCCTCACTGTGCTCTCCAGTGTCTTGGTCAATTGATCCTGTTTGTTTCCATGCGTTCTGGTTACTGTTCACTATTTTTCAGCTTCTTGATTTTAAAGGTATTTTCCTGTTCATGTTTTAACCTAAACATCTCCTCCTTTCGTGGATTATTTTGACTTGTTTGTATTTAGTTAGAAACGGAGGTTTCCATACTGCTTGGCAGAGACATCGAGAAAGCAGCCAGAGAATAGCAAAAAAAGTCAATCATCAAAATGGACTAATGGTTTGCCGAGATATTTGCTAGCGTAATGCTTCAGTGAGCAACAACCTCATGTCACAAGGCATCTTTACACAGTTTTACCGAATTGTAACAACAATGTCGCAGAGAAAAAAGGGTAAATTACTGATTAGGTTCTCCGAATGCTTCATGTTGATAGCGGTGCCAATATTTACCCCGAGGACTCATCGCGCGATGATGAGGATTTGGTGATACAGCTATAATGTAGTTATGGCTCTGGTGACTCAGATTTAGATTGCATTCCCTTCAAGAGGTATGTAGTATCATACATTTTGTCATGGATTACGTGTTGCATTTGCATTGGAGTACATATCAGTCTACCACAATGCCCTGCAATTAATTGAACAGACTAGACTTATTGTTGCTGCTATTGTCCGTTTGGACTTTGGACACCTGCATTTCATTTTCAAAACGCTATGACAGCAATTTAGTTCTATTTTTTTAATTTTATTTTTTTAGAATTTGTTTATTTTACCAACATGGTTTGTTTACCATATATTATTACTTAATATCTTGTTTGTTTGATGATAGTGACGATGATGATGTGTTTATGTCAGCTTCATCCACCACCTCAGGCCCATTTACTGGTGCTCCTGTAGCCTGTGCTGTGCATCTGCTCCAGCATCTCTCCCTCTCAGGTAAAGTGACGGGGTGCTTCTGCTCCCTTTCCTCCACCATCACCTGCTGAATCTGACTCAGACTCAGCTGTAAGACCACCACAGCCCGAGAGAAAGGCAAAGTGAAGTGGGTCTGCCTCTACTGCATCAGTGAGATAGGAAGAGGAGGAAGACAAGTGACACAATAGAGGAGAAGGACACAAAACCAAAACATTTGAGATTTATGCCAACATTTGACACGATAGCACCATGGTCTCCCCTTTCACTTTTCAGACTATTTTTTTTAGCACCTCTGCAGTATGCACTGTCATCAACAACACAAATGCCAATGCTGCCAAGAGTGCAGGCTGGACTGAAGTTGAAATATAAACTTTTTGGGTGGTTTTCATGACTGTCATACTTTTTACATGTCTTGTATATGTACACCAGCGCTCTGACTACTGGAGAAAGGAATGGCCATATGGGTTTTCCTTCCTCAGTAACAGGATGACACGCAAACGTTTTGAAGCTACCATATTCTCTCTGCACCTCAGCAATCCGATAGGGGATGAGGAAAAATATAGAACACTGCAGAATATGATAGACTATTCAAGATCAAGCCTCTTCACACTGAGATAGTGTCTGTCTGTCGGGCTCTTTTTCAGCCTAGCAGAACATTTGTATTGATGACAGAATGGCGGCGTCTAAGGCCCGCATCAGTACGAAACAGTACATGAAGGACAAGCCCACTAAGTGGGGTTATAAAGTGTTTGTGCTGGCGGATGCTTTGTGTACCAGGGGAAGAGTGAGTCCACGACAGCCCACGGTCTGACCTTCTCCTCTGTATGAGACCTGCTGCATTGCCAACACTCGGTGGGGGCTACAGACTCTATAACTACTAGACCAGCCCTGCCCTCTTTGAGGAATTGGGCAAGAAAAACTTTGGCTGTTGTGGGACCATCGTAACTGATCGGGCTGGCTATGCAAAGACAGAGGTCTTGGCCTGCCCAAAAATGATGAGAGGCAAACTTCTGTTTGCAAAGTGGAAGGACTCCTGTGACGTAAACGTGTAAACATGTTCAATCATCCACGACACCTTCTGGACACATAGTCAAAAGGAGGGTGAAAGAGGCTGGTGTGCGGAGCATAAAAGCTGGGTCTGTGCCCAATGCTGTCCTGTCCCCAGTCTGTCCTGTCCCCATGATGAGTTCTTTGGTCTTATGGATGTTGAGTGTCAGGTTGTTTTACGATCACCAAAGGAAGATGAAGAAGAGAGTGCAGGTAGGGTGGAGTGGTTGGAGACGAAAGACAGTAGTGAGACTTGCTTTGATGTAAGGTTTGGGAAGAGGGACACTGTCTAAAAGACCGGAGGTGGAGCTTTTCACTGAAATGCCATCAATGTAAGATGGTATATGGAGATATAGGAATTCATTGATTTTTGTTCCTGGTATGGTTTGGCTGGTGGGGACTGCCCAAGTCTCGCTAAGTGCATGATCCTTATTTATCCCTGAAGTTTCGAGATGTTGAGTCAATTGGATACTGCCCATCACACATTGCCTCTTGACAGGAAGTTCATAACTGTTGATGTTTATGTGACGTTCCAGACTTGTACATGACTTCACAATGAGCAGTGGGTAAGGCAATGTGTGTATGAAGCTGTCCTGGAGGAGAAGCTAGCTCTGAGTCATATTGGAGTCCATTCACAAAGCTCTCCCGTATGAAAATGCCAGACCAATAATAACCCGAGTCTTATCTCTCCTTGTCTGAAGCACTTTTTAGCCAGAGTTCTCTTTGTAAATACATACAGATGTTCTCCTTCAGATTGACATTTTGAACTACGCTCAGTTGTACCGCAGTGCTTTCTGTTTTTATTCCTGCTGTTGTAAAAACCTCTGAGGCATCAGGGAAGTGTCTCAGCTCTTTTTAATGTGTTTACATAAAACAACAGCAAGATTAAATTGAGCATGCTGTTATTTATCATAGTTTCCAGGTATCTCCGTTTGCATTGTCTCCTTCTCCCACTCTGTCTGATCTGAAAACCATTTTTAGCTGTCTTTGCCTGTTTTTAATTCACAGCACCATGCATCATTATTAAAGCTCACTTCTTTGCTCTTATTATTGTTCTCTACTGCCAAGGGTGTTTAATATCGGAACAGTCTCATTATTCTGTGGCTGCACGTTTAGCAATTACGAACACAATCCATTGGCTCCTGTTCTCCCACACACCACCCCCTCAACCAATTACCTTTTATTATAGTGCTTGTGCTGGGGCTATTTTTTAAATGAGAAACAGACTCGGTAGACTAACATGGCCTCTGGTGTATGTGTTGGCAGCTATGGGGGCTTATAACCAGTAACAGCCTATATTCAGATTGTAAAACATTAAGGGGAAGACTGAGAGTGTTTCCATCTGAATCATTTGACAGATATCATAGCTTAAACACACACTTTTCAACTAAAAGGTCCCTGCAGATCATTGTTTTGGGGACTTCTGGTAAATTTACACGTTGACATGTGGAAAACTGATATCAAGCTGTTTCACTTTAGTCCATCACGTGGCCGTAATGTTCCAAAGTCTGGACAGTGAGTAGGGGTGGGACACAACATTCCATATTTGAGGTTAAAGGTACTGTGGCAAGATAATGCTTAACTAGTGTGCGAATACAATCCTGTAGTGTGTTGTGTTATGTGGCCAGCCAAGGCCAAAAAAAAAATTTGCCTCAAAGATTTACACCTTCATGGAGCAAAGAGACAGAATCATCTCATTTACATAGCACAACCCCCTCCTGGTCTAAGCTGTCAGTGAAACCACACTCTGTATGAGCACAGATACTATATCAGCATGACAGGTGGTGTCCGAATTTGATAAAATAGGGTGGTAGGTGGATAATATGTGCACGTGATTTCAGGCGATCGACAAACTTTGCATCACTAGTCCACAGTGCTGAGTTTTGTTTATACAGGCAACGGTAAAAACTTCATGGATGTCGTCATGGACCACCAACACAAACAAAGAGAGAGTGTGACTATGCTGTGTCAAGCTCTATGGTGAAACAGCGGAACAGAGAACACACACAGAATACCATTAATGGAAGTGTTGTGAATCTTTTCGGATCATTATGAAACTTGGTCAGGACAAATTAAATATGGGGCCACCCCAGTCATGGTAATTATACATTGTTTATAAATGAAGCGACAATAAGCATGAAGGAGATTCAAGTCAAGCTGCTGTTGATTATAAATCATAGTAAGGCTCTCGTTAACAAATTACTTTGCAAGAAAAGTAATTACAAGTAGCAAACAGAGGGCTCCTCCATTCACCCCTTCCCTTTTCAAACCCATCAGCGAACAACAGTAACCTTCACGTACCACAGAGAATGTAACCACTCTTGCACTCTCTCGGCCATTATCTTCTCCTTTGTTGATTTATGCATCAAATTTATGTTTGTGGAGCAGTTCATCCTTGGCTAAGGTCGATATAGAGGCTTATTCGAAGACAATTTTATTTACAATTTTTATTATGAAGCTATTATACTCTTATACAAACATACTTATGGGTAGTATATTATTACGCTGCCAATAACCCGCCCAAATGTTAAACTGGACCTTTAAATACAGGTTTTATTAGTTGTTGCAGAGATTTATCTGCTGAAATAAGATGTTGGAGCACAAATAACTTGAACCCGGGCCTTGTGATGGACTGGCGACCTTTCCAGGTTGTACCTCGCCTTTTATACTACCGGTATTATAATACCAGTCCGGGCCTTTCTGTGTGGAGTTTGCATGTTCTGCCTGGATGTGCGTGGATTTTCTCAGGGTTCTCAGGTTTCCTCACACATGTCCAGAAAATGCAACAGTTAATTGAACACTCTTAGTTGCCCATAGGTTTGAGTGAATGGTTGTTCGTCTCTATGTTGGCCCTGCGATGGACTGCCGACCTGTCCAGGGTGTACCCTGCCTTCCCTCTATGTCAGCTGGGATTGGCACCACCCTGCCACCGTCTTGTGGAGGATAAAGTGGTAGACAATGAATGAATGAAAAAATAACAAAAATAACAGTACAACTTTATCAATAAAGTGGCTTTAATTTCGAGCATTAGGATCAATTTCTGCTGGGCTGCTGTGGGGTCGAGACCCTGGTGTGGTCGAAGTGCTCGGAGATTCACCTCCCACAGGCGGTTCCTGACTGTCTGCACTTAAATCCGCCTGTTGTGCAGACCAACGGTCTAACCGGCAGTTCTGGTAGCTGGGCAGAACCGATCACGGGGTTGCTGGTGCCTCATGTACCGGTCCTGAGCAGCGTGGTAACACGTGGCCAGTGGGCATGTGCACGGTTCGCTGTCGTTCCAGTCTCTCTGAAACGAGTCCACAGGCGGCTGACAGTGGACTGATGCACATTCAGTTATGTTGCCAAAGCTGTAACGCTGAACCCAGCATGCAGCATGCCAATGGCTTGCTCCCTCATGATTTGTGACATATGTGGCATATTGACAAGTGACAAAAGTCCACATTGTGGTGTGCCCTTTTATTGACCAGACCATAAGGAGTGTCTGTGTACAGGTCATGCATATTGAGCATCACTCTGCCATGCTCCATGACTCTCGTGAGTTGAAATTCACTCAATCTGAGATTGTAGTCAATAGGAGTGGCCAAGTGACACTGGACTACTGGGTTTGAGCAAAACAAATCATTACATGAACAACAAATGCATCAAGAATCTGAGCAAATGTCATGACATTCTATTTTTGTTCACCATTTCAAGTTTGTGCGTTTATATTTTTGTTGAGTATACTTTTTGTGGATTGTTGCTCAACAATCCTCAAATGACTGAATGACTGACTGACTGAATAAGTCATGCAACATTTTCAATTTAGGCTCTAGTGTATAGATGTTTGTCATCTCCCTGTAACCATACACCTCCAGCTCTTTCTATTGCCAGTTTATAATGTGTCATCCTCATTGGTAGTGTCAGTTTGTTTTGCTGCCTTTCCTTTGTTTCGGGCAAGGATGGATTTGATTAAGTCTTTGATATGACTAAAAGATTTAGCCTTTACTTTTACTGAGAGGACAACAAGAGTACAAGAAACAGATGGCCAGTTTGTTGGTTTTAACAATAAAGACAGCAAAACAGAGAATGAAGATGAAATGTTGACATAAAGACAGTGAGGTCCATTCCAAAAGAAATTTACTGGTGCACAACATGAGATGAAATTATCAAGCAACATTTTGTTTGGTCATTTATCTCTTTCAAATCAACGTTTAAATACTGATGTATTATTTTATTTCTTGCCTTTGGCTGACTGTATTAAGTTGTTATTACTCAACTAGTTGTTCTTCACTTTCTCCCATTACCTCATTCAATCCAAAATGTTCCAAAATCCTCTATTCTATTCAATATATTAATTTATTGGTGTGGTCTTTTGATTGTAAAGTCAAATTGTTTAATTATAAAAACAATATATTCTCACCTTCACGTTTCTTATTTATATTACTTCTCGTTCCATATTTTTATGCTATTATTCTGGCTGCCGATTGTTCTTTCTCTGGCTTTTATTCAGTTCTTCATTTCTTACAATTCTTTTTCTGACCCACAGCTGCACAGTGTTCTTTCTCTCATTCATGATGCAGTTTGATCTGTGTGAGGAAGATTTCCGAGTGTCACTGCAACATTTCCAAGCTCAGGTTCTCTACCAGAGGTCTGAGAGCCTGAGGGTTGTGCTCATTATCTTAGCTATTCCTAGGACCACACTGCTCTGGACAAAGGTCTCATATGTTATTTCTGGACTCTGTTGGAGCCACGCTCACAGTTTGGGCATTACAACCCATAATGCTGTCTCCAGTTGGACACTCTTTGCCTTTAATGGATCTGGAGTCCCATAGGACGTTAGCTCTGTCATTCTCAACCACCTTTGATAGGTGTCTTCCACCTTGGGCCTGGGACCTCCAGTCTTGGTGCAGATGTTTCTGTACAATATTCCATCCACTTAGTTGTGGTGTTCCATGTATGCCTTCCCAGTCAGCAGCTTGCACCCTGTTGTGATGTGCTGCACTGTCTCGGTGGCATCTCTGCACATCCTACAGCTGCAGTCCTGCCTGGTATGGTAGACACCTTAGCCTCTCTTGATCTGGTGCTTAGGGCCTGGTCCTGTGCTGTCAATATTAGTGCCAATATCAATATATACTTCCTCTCTGCTGGGTTCCCTCTGCCAGGGGCAATCTTCCTGATGCATTCATGGATGTTAGTTGTTTCTTACTGGATAGTGGTTTTGACACTCTCTAGTCCTTGGCCTAATTCCCTTAGTTTACAACCCTAGAGTGCTGCAACCTTACATGCATGGTGATATGTGAGTTTTCTTGTCAGTGACCTCTATCTCTTCCTTTGGCTCGACAGCTATGCCAGCAGGGTACCTGATTGCTAGCAGGGCGTAGGTATTAATGGAGTGGACCTTGTTCTGACCATTCAGCTGACACTTGTGACTCTTGAGGCCTTATCTGGTGTTTTTGGCTGTGGAAAGTCCCATTGTGGCCTCTTAATGGTCCCCATTTGCCTGTGGGATCATTTGTAAATGTCTTGCACTACTTTTATGTGGTTCATGACCATTCCTGTCTCAGCTGTTGTCTTGAGCATTAAAAATGGAAGTTCATCAATTATTCCTTTGTTATAAAATAATCATTTTGGTTGTATCTTTCTTTAACTGCAAGACGTTTTTGTGCATCCATTCAGGCGGTTCCATTCATACCACATTCGGCGTCTTTCGCCTTGCCTTTCGCTACTATATAAAGCAATGTAATGGTATCTATTGGCGTGTGTGAGCTGTGAAGTGCCACATCACATTCAGCAGCTTTTTAATTATGCAGATGCAGCACAGAGCATTTTTCTGGCGAGGATGAAGAAAACAGAGTCTGACACCAGACACCATGGGAGAGATGAGCATACCACAAATCACTGTGAGTTATGTAAAGTTACCATCAAGTTAACATCACCATACCACATCTCATTTTAATATTCTTTAAGTCATTTTACATCCTATTGCTGATTACTAGCAGATTTTTTAAAAGGTGTTTAAGATGAACACAGTCAGTTTTTATGATGGATCCCACTGACCCAAAGCATTGATCATCACATCGGTTTATAACGAGCACACATTCCACCTGTCTCTTTTTTGCTGCTTCAGCTTGCCGACCTGCAAGTCTTGGCAGCATGGGTCCAGCTGAGTGCCAGGTTGTGTGGCAAGCTGTGGAACAGGGCTGGGTGGTGGGGTGGTGGGGTGGTGTGAGTTTCGAAGGCTATGGGGTCTGATCCAACAGCTCAGATGTGGACATGCAGCGACATGTAGCCATTATTCGTGCTTGTGCTGCCATTACTGAGGAGATAGTCAGGATGTTGAGCCCCAGGCTGAGATGTAGTTTAAGAGAGACAAGGAGCACAAAGTTGTTGATGGCTACTGCTGTCTATGCTGTACACAGGTGCAATAGTCACAAATGTGACTACATTATTTATTATCACACTTACTATTAGTCACATGAGGTTGCGCTTCCCATCTGTGACACCTCCTCCTCTGTTGCTTCACTCGGGTGGAGCTAACAGCTAAGCTAATGGCTGGCTCCATGGATTTGTTCTTTACTTTATCATCTACAGTGTAGAACCTGAATTACATCCACATGCAGCTTTTCAAATGCTTTTGGTGCCATTATTGTTTGCTCAAGAAGATGGTTTAGTTTGCTTATGTCATCCATTTTCCACTGAGTGGAATGGTTTGGTACTGGTTTGGTGATGTCATGCTATGTATCTCGCTGACCAGGCCATAGAGCACAGTGCTCACCCCACCAAAAAAGTAAAGGTACTGTTCTCAGTCTGAACACAAGCCTGACCCAGGGCTTTACCATTCCAAACAAACTGTACTGTCCCAAACCAAACTTTACCATGACATCTTAAGTTAACCAGTCCATGGGGTAATTACTGCTGACTGTCAGTTTGTTAAAGACTTTTATGATAGTGTTTTCTACTTCAATTTACTTGTGGAATGCACAGAAAATAAACCAAATGCTGTAACAGACCATGGGCACGCTGCAGTGCTTCAGTGTGGTGCCCAGTATGGACAGCACGACTGATTAACATGCACGCCAAATCGAAGTGAGCTGTGCTTTGCAGAGCTTCTGTATTTAGTGTTGCCCAGTATATCCAACCCAGAGGGGCTGCTGCAGTGAGATTAACAATGTTATTCACGTCCGCGATCACCGGTTAATCAGACTCACCGTTAAGCAAATGGTTGTTCCTCAAAAGAGTTAAGCAACCACTCTATGAACAAACAATAAGAAAACAAACGGTAGCTTGATGGCACAATGGATATTTAATAATTATCAGAAAACTTTCCAGGTTGCAATGAATGAGACAAGACAGCCCAAAATGATGATGCCTAGCCCCACACATACACTCTTCCCTGCTCTCTCCTCTGCTAAATGACTGTCGCTCTAAAAGGCCATTTATGCTAATGTTGTCATTTATCTGCAGAGGGAAAGGGCAAAGCATGTGGAAACAATAATCTGGCTGTCGTTGAAATCCATCTCACGCTTCTGTTGCATTCAAAGGCTGAAGCTAACACAGAGGCAATTCACAAAGATGTGTGACACAAAGCTCAACAACGATGTTACATCTCAGGCAACTATAATGGGGATAAAGACACTGATGTAAGTCACCTATTAGAAAGGACAGGGGAAGCGATGGGGAGGAGGGGACTGTTGCTCTTGCTGGATTTAGTCAAGGACAAAGATTGAAGTGTTTATTATAAAATACTTAATGACATAGAAATGCATACGTGTATAAATAAAGAAATTAATAATTACTTAGCACACTTTCTGCAGTCCAAAAACATTGTAATTAGGGTTAACCACACTCTAAATGAGGTGTGATTGGTTGTTATTACTGTATATTGATACAGAAATACAACACATTGGCTTTAATGAAGGTTTAATTTATATATGTAATAAAATACACATTAAAACCTGCCTTGTTTACAACAGCATATCCATGTCAATGTGTAGTATTGTACATATAAACATCAGTAATTCAAGCTGCCACCCAACTGATTGAATTTTCTGAAATTTTCCAGAGCCACAGGCTGATTAGGATTTATGGTGTTAAATTAGTTGTGTAGGTCAGTCCCAAGGAAGTTATTCATCTGTATGATACAAACTCATTATATCAAGTACACCAGCATAAATTGTGATTGCATGTGCTTTAAGTGTGTCCTTTGTGACCTCACTCCTTTACATGAATTGCAAAGATTTTGTCCTCATTATTATATACATGTACATTCTTAGAACGTTGCATTTATGGTGGTCAAAATTGACATTTGTCATTCAAGCAGCTAATAAGATGTCGCTTTTACAATTCACTATTGATTTGAAATAATCATCTCACTTTGGTCTGATATACTGGATGTTACATTTGAATAGAAATAATATTCAGTTTTGATGATGTTCTGATCTGATCTGCCTCTGTATGCTGCATCCTTCATCTACGAACAACAAGGTTCTTGGAGCAGAATAAACTTCTGAAACTAACTTTACAGTCGTTTGCTTTCCTAATGCATTTCTGCCAATTCGTCTGTCCTGACATAAAAGGGATCACTTCCTGTGTGCAGTGCAGCAATGCTGTTGGGCAACACAAGATTGATGTGGAGCCGAACGGAGGTTTAATCAGCGTTGAATTAACATGTACATGAATGTAACTGACATTATTTTCAAAGGGATGCACTACAGTTTCAAATTACACAATAATTTGACTAGAGAAAGCACAATTATTTAATTCTTGGTCCATAATCTACGTCCCCTAAATTTAGTCCAAATCCACTCCTTGGCAGACATGGACATAAATACCCACCTTGTCAGGGGTAATGAACCACAGTTGTGCCAAATACATGCACAACTGGTGTTGACCAAATCCCGATCAGGTCCACTCAACTGACAATTGCTACTAAGTAGTAAAACTTGATCAGCACCAAACCGTACTGTTTTTGTACCATTACTATTATGATCACTGACACAACTCAAATTATCATCCACATGTTGTTTCTAGCATCAAGCTTTTTCTCAAATGTTCTCTGTCTTTCCTTGTTTGTGATAGTCTTTGTGTTTGTGCCACTTGCTGCTCCTCATTCCCTCTAGACTGAATGCACACCTGCCATCCATCAGCTCATTAGCTCAGCAGTACTTAAGCCTTCCTTTCTCAGTCACTCATCAGATTTGTGTGTCAGCCAGTTTGGGTCAGTCTGTGCTAGCAGCAAGGACGTTCACCATTTTAGACTTTGCTCTGAAGCTCTCAATTGTCACACATCCCCAGCCCTAGCGCCAATAAGTTCTAATATGATCCTCTCACCTTCATTTCTGTGTTGAGGAATTGGTTTCAGCTGCATACCGAAGTGTCTAAGATTAATGTCTGCTGTCGACAAGACCTAGTTTGAGTTACTGGTTTTAAACAGTTTAACTTAAAGGAACACCACATAAATCTGATGGGTTGTCATATGAAGAATGTGAAAGAAGAAACAAAAAAAAAGAAGGATCAGATTCAGAAATTTGCTTTTAGTTTTTGAGGCTTCTAATCTCTTTTTTGTCTGCTTGGAGACCGGATTACTTGAGAATGTGTGTGGTTTAGAAGGAAAAAACGTGTTCCAGATATTTGAAATGTGAGCCCAACTACACACTGTAAGTCATAAGAAAAGTAGGGTAAAAATTAGTCTTTTTTCCTTTCTGCCACCAGGTGCTGCAAAGTCTCTCATCACTGGTCTTTGTCGACGCAGAGAGGAGACAAACAGCAGCTTGTGAATTGACTCATTATATTTTATATCATACAGACACTGCGCTGAGTAAATAATCAGAATTTCACACAGCTGCTCTCATAGCCCTGTATTTGTTTGGACAATTTCACAGTTCATTAGACACTCCGCATATTTCCTCAGCAAACAACTTGCTATCAGGTTAATAATTTAATGCTGAAACAAAATCTAATTTGTGTATTTCTTATTTCCTGACACCTGAAACAGAAAAACATGTAAAATGAATGAATAAATATGAAATATGAAAACGGTTTGCCAGTTAAGCTGCATTAATCCCAGGAGAAGTGAGACTGTAACATGTGCCACCAGGTGCAAAGTGCTGCAGCTTAACAATTTTTAGCCACAATTAAAACACTTGGTTATTAATTTTTATTAAATAATCTGAACTCATGAATTTGGCTGCATCAACACACATAGATTACTGGAGAAGCCAAGACAGGTTCACATCAATGTATGTGTTGAACTGCAGCATAGTAATGCTCACTTTGCAAACACTAAAAAGAGTTCAGTCTGTTTAATAACATTTATAATGTTGCACTCTGGTCATATCAAGAGATATTTAGAATGGATTCACAGTGTAATGCATGTAAGAAGTCATTTGTACTGACACAGAAAAAAATCAGATTTAGATCACTGCTATGAAATGATGGGTAAGAAAGTTAATGTGCCTGCCATGGCATATAGATATGAAATAAAAATATACATCATGCTATGCATGTACTCTGGTTTGCTTGGCAGACTTGCCTGAACTTGATTGCATTTTCAAAATATTTG
Source organism: Microchirus variegatus (assembly GCF_963457635.1). NCBI lineage: Eukaryota > Metazoa > Chordata > Actinopteri > Pleuronectiformes > Soleidae > Microchirus > Microchirus variegatus. Next base: position 20,988,150 of record NC_139804.1, read on the forward strand.
TCAGAAACTGGCTCAACCTGTTGGGTTCCCTTGAGTGGTGATGGAACGTTTCTGCCATCAAAAACATTTTCCTTTCTAATGCAATGGCTTTGAACGCGTTATACTTTTAATTGGCATCTAGAACAAGAACAATCAAAAACATTTAATTGCAGCATTTGGGATATGCTAATTCCCTTGTTTCAAACGGCAATAGCGATTAGAAATAGATTCATGTTTCAGCCTTCATCACTTTGCTATTTACATTTTACTGTGTTGTGGTTATTTGTTTATAATATGGCTTCTCAAGTATGGCCCAAATCATGATCACAATTGTTTTGAACAAGGAAATTAGGAATGTCAATCATTGGTATTTTTTACTTTCACTGTCATCTGTTTACTTAATGTACTACACCAGAGGTCTCAAACCCGTGGCCCGTTATAATGGAGTTATTTCTGTATGTTTTTAGTAATGGATTCATTTTTTCATAAAAACATTGTTATTGTATTGTGTTATTGTTCCGTATCAACATAGACACTTTTAATTTGAAATTCTGTAAAATATCTATCATTATGATATCATGATGGACTTGATAATATAATTTTAAGATCATATCTCCCACCCTCCTATTGAATAGTTGCTTTTTTCCAATTACATTTTTCACTTGACTGGCCCCTTACTTGCCAGACTAGATGCTCAGTGGCCCCAAGGTAATTTCAGTTTGAGAGCCCTGTGCTACATTCTGTAGACAATGACACAATGCCAAGCTGTTAAGAAACAACACATCTATTTTTACACTACTAAATAATGTCCTATATTTATGTCTTAACCTTCAGACTTGGGATCAGATGACATCCAATTTTTTCCACAAATCATATTTCCTGGGGTTTAATTAGTCTCTAGGTGCAGATGATTGTTTTTACTTGACCCACTCCAGTCACTGTACTCCACAACATCTTTTTCTTCCACACTCATAGAAATGATTTGCTTCACTGCAATCAAAGGAAAATATGTGGCAAAAATGCACAGAAAGAGATGCTTTCACTATTGCGCCATCAAAGGATGAGGAATGCCATCACAGAGCAACACAGTTAGGATGGGGATCCTTTTTTACAAAGAAGAAACCCTGTGTTACAAACATTGCTCTTGTCTGCGTGTGGACATTTTGCAGGTTTCTTTTCGAAAACACTTCAATTAGCTGAAGTGTTGACATGAGAAAAGACAAGATGCCTATCTTTTGAAGCCCACATTCAGAGTTCCCACATTATGTCAGCGCTCAAAGTATCAACACTGGAAGACACACTAACGAGCAACCTCACTAAAGCAACTGTCATCCTGAATTTTGAGGAACTTCCTACAACAACACACACTTACAGCAACACTCTGTTATGTTTACTGTTATCATTTTCACCATTTCTTATTTTGGCATTCTATTTGGTCACTTTTTTAAGGAGACACAGACATGACATAGGGGAATATTCTAATAAGTGCACATGACATCTGTATTCAGGAAACATCTCCAGGATGCGCTGGGATGCATCATCAGTGTTGTAACCTGGGGTTCCAGACCAACAAATTTAGAGTTATGGAGTGGCCAGCCCAATCCCCGGACCTGAATCCGATAGAAAACTTGTGGGGTGACATCAAAAATGTTGTTCCTGAGGCAAAACCAAGAAATGCATGGGTTGGAATACCTGTTCACAGGTGCAAAAAGAAGTTCTCAGAAACTTACACAGCTATCTATTCTAAATATTAGTTTAGTTGATTCACAGGGATGCTAAATCCTAAAGATTTTTCAATTTATACAGTAAATATTTGAGTTTGTAAAGAAAAATGCAGACTGCTATTTTTTTTTGAACAGCTCAATATTAGTTTTTCTTAATTTTTCTCTAAAGTAGTTTTCATTTTCATTTTTTCTTCATGTTATGATTTATTATATAATGTGTTCCCAATGCATGGAAATACGAACTTTTATAAGGATTGTGTGCTTTATTTACGTCAAACACACTGCTATTATTTTGAACTGTTTTGAACCACAAATTAGTATTGTGTTTAAACATGGTTTCTGCCAGTGTTTCATTCACATTCAGACTGAGGTGCACTCTTTATTCTGATGGTCTATTAATAGCTGCATCCAGAGGATTAATATTATAATAAATACAGCCATGTGCTTGACACTTCCTTTTGGCTATGAAAATATCGTCAGTTAATTGTGGGTTTGGTTAGAGCCAGGTGACGGTATCATTCTGCACGTCCCCGCCAAAAAATCATGTTCATTGGAATGATCAGAGTCTGAGTTTAAATACTTGGCAAGCCAGTTCATTGACAGCATATTTAACTATACACATGTCCTGATATAGTCATCAACTAATGTAAGTGAATACAATTTCATTTGACAGCCACAGAGTCTGACTAATCACTTAGTTTGCAACAAAAATGTGTGCTTTGTCTCTCCGGGGGCACAACAAATTGTCCTTGATGTCAACACATTTCCCCTGTTTGCTTTGGTTTGACTTCAGATGAGGACACAACGCTGTGTCACAGCACACTGAGACTTCCTTTGTTGTGACCCTGAGGGCACAGTCACATTATGATGCACTTGTGTGTGCAGTACATAGTCACACTCTGAAATGAATGAGGGGACTCCTCTACTTTCATGGGTGGACTAAAGTACTGATTTTAAGCACCTACTGTGTAATGAAAATCAATGGTCACACAATTGATTGGCAGACATGACTGAACTTTATTTTTTACTGCTATGACTGCACTTATTGTCACAATTTGCTCTATTCTGTGATGAATGTTTTGTATTTTTCATTTCCTGTGACTATGTTTTCTTTTTGATTATCTGTGTCTATAATTATTGGCACTGTGAGCACCTGGGGTTGTATGAAATTACATCTGAAGTGTAAAAGGAAGAAGAGAATTGAAGTGACACAAATGTAATCACAGGCAGCAGTACCAGGATACATTATAATATTAGGCCAAATTAATGTCAACAGGGAGTGCTGTTTTTAGTTTACAGGTGTGGCGAGTGTAAGGAGGGAACCAAACAAAGTAACGTAATATTGCTAAAGCTAAAGTTATTAGGACTAACAAGGTCCTGTTTGTAGCCTACTAGAGACTGACAACGCCACCTTGGGACTTTCACCCAAAGATTTACCCCAATAAAGGACACGCAAGTAAATTCTACTCAGGATGCAAGAGACGTGGCTCAGAAATGTAAGAAAAATACAATTTATTGTTTAAATCCTCTTTTTAAAAAACACAATTTAACCATTCACACCAGAAAAAGGAACATGTTTTAAACTGAGGCTTGGGGTGAAATGGGGCTAGTGAGGGGAGGAGTCCAAATTAAATTTAACTCAATCACCCAGGTATGTGACAGACACACACACACACACACACACACACACACACACAGTGAATACCCAAATCCCAAGGGACCACAGCACACAGGGAAAACGAACACCGCCACCCAGGTCACCAGCACCACCACCACCGGCCTCGGCAACTAAAACAAGATAAAGAAATTAATCACACAGAAAACAAACTCAAGATTCTCACAAAGACTGGGCAAATTATACAAAATATAAATTGCACAGAAATAAGAACAAATCAAACAAATAACAAGCGATATAAAGAAAATTAATAAACAAATTAAACAAAATAATAACAATAACGACTGGGCAAATTATACCAACTGAACTACATAAGATTGCCCAAATGAATTATACAATAATTAAAGAAAAGAAATAACCAATATAATACCTAAATCTTAAACGTATGACCTAAACAAATATCTGTAACAAAAAAATAAGAAATAAATCAGATCAATCCAACCAAAATAAATATTGGGAATCAAAACAAAAGGACAAGTGAACAAACAAAACCAAGTTAACAAAATAAAGAAATAAACCTAAACTAAGGCATCAAACTAAAACAAGCCGACACACGACAGTCCCATGCAGTACAGGCAGTGAACGACAATCGGGAGCAGGAGTCACGCTGAGACGCGGCAGAATTTCATGGAGAGACAAAACAGCAGCGGACAGCTGATCAACAGCTGATTGTGACGTCATCCAGATCACATTTCCTTTTTTTAAGCCAGGTTGCCAACATTTATCTAAAAAAATACAAAATTAACACTTATTATTAAGCTAAAATAATATTTTTAAGCGCCGCAATAAAAACAAATCACAAACCTTGTTGCAGAGTATGATGCCCGCACAACAAATCGGGGGAAGAGAGAAAGAGAGAGAGTCGCGCTGCTACCGGCATTCACCTGCAACCACCTCAGCGTTAGCCGTGAGGCACCAGGCAGAATGATGCGGAGAGAGAAAAGGACACTTACCACCGCAAGCGGAACAAACGGCGCACCTTGAGCAAGGCGTGCAAACCCAGTTGCTCTGCAGTACACAAAAGAAACTCCATAAGCATACAGGTAGATGAACGGGAGAAACGCGGAGCAGCACACAATCCTACTCACCAAGAGCCAAACACTCCGACCGGAAGTGACGCGTCGGAAAGGAGTGCAAAGAGTGAAACCGGGGGCGATCTACCATATTTATACGTAAATTCAAATTGACTATAATGCATGCGATGAAATTCATTCATGCTGCTACATTCCATCCCTGCTTCTTGCATCGTCGTCCCGACGATGGACGACTTCCCAACAAAGACATGCTAGTTCCAAGGTCTAAATAAAGCAGACACTGCATTGGATACTGGCGCAGGAGCGACAGCAACCTCCACCTGCCCAGCTGGCCGTGGGATGTGGTGCACATTAGAATGGTGACCAGCAGTTGAACGCATGGTCCGGCGTGGAGCCATATGGCCAGGACCAGGGCCACCACTTGAGAGAGAGACCAAGGGTTCTGATTCCCCAGTGCGTGGTGCTGTCAAAAGGTCACACCCAGAGGGATTGGGGCCTGATAGTGGGACTGGCATTTGGGGGGTCGCCTGGGTCACCACAGTTGACCTGGTGGCAGGCACGGGCCGAGAGGCCACTGGGGATCGTTGCCTAAAAACCAACAAATCATAATCAAATGAGCACTCATTTTCAACTGGTGGTTCTTCCACAGGTGGTGGATTAAGAGGGGAGGCACAACCAGAGGGGTCTGCTCCAACTACAGCCTTCAACATTCTGCGATGGACCTGCCTGATCTTAGTCTGGTCGTCCACTGGCACAATTGTGTACACCGAGCCACTTTCTACAGGTGCCCTCAACACTCGATACCTCACTGAACTCCATCTATCCTGGGTCTTGTGGGGCCCCCTTGCACTGAAATCCCGCAAGAATACCAACTGGCCCTCCCTCAGTGGCAGAGCTTTCACACGCTGGTCATGGACTTGCTTTCGGCGGGCTGCCGCCTGTTGCAAGCGCTCACTTGCACCTGCAAAAGCCACCTGCAGACGTGCCTGGTGCTCCTGGACCCACTCATGGACAGAACCGTCAACAGGAGTCTCAACTCTACCTAACAAAAAATCTAGGGGCAGTCGGGGCTCCTGGCCAAACATCAAAAAGAACGGTGACTCTCCAGTAGCCTGATGGGGAGTCGTATTATAACAATAAAGGACCTGAGGCAAACAGGAGTTCCAGTCCCTCTTTCGGGAGACAGGCAGTGTGCGCAGCAAGTTGTGGAGTGTCCTGTTAAACCGTTCACACTGACCATTCCCTTCAGGATGGTACGGGGTAGTGCGCGACTTCACAATGCCGTACAAACTACAAAGTTGCTGTATAAGTGAGCTCTCAAAATTACGGCCCTGGTCGGAGTGTAACCGAGCGGGGACACCAAATTTGTAAAACCACTCCAATACCAGAACCTTAGCCACTGTGGAGGCACGCTGATCCCGGGTGGGGACAGCTATGGTGTATTTACTAAAAACGTCCGTCATCACCAAGACGTTTTCAACACCATTCTGGGTAGGCTCAAGGGTGGTGTAGTCGATGGCAAGAATTTCATTCGGGCGTGATGCTAAAAGATGGCCCATATAGCTATGAGCTGTTGGGTGGACATCTTTTGCAACCTGACACCTCTCACATGCATGGCACCATTGCGCCACATCCGAGGACATGCCGGGCCAATAGCACCGGGACCGCAACAGTGCCAACGTTCGTTCGACTCCCTGATGACCGTGCTCCTGATGGACGTGGGTCAAAACCTCCTTGGTGAGAGCATCAGGTAGCAGCACCTGAAACACAGGCTCTGCACTATCAGAGCGAGAAACCTTGCGGCACAGGACTCCGTCCCTCTCAACCAGGCGGTCCCACTGACGAAGCAGGGTCAATGTGGACTGAGACATTAGTGCCCGCTCCTCACGGCTGGGACGCTGCTTTTTTCGCCAAAACGGCAGCAACTCCAGAATAACAGGATCAGCCTGCTGGAGGGAACCTATCTCAGAATTAGTGTGCTGTGGCAGAGCTACAATGGTGGCTTGGGTTACCTCAGGCTTTCTCAAAACCAGAACCTGCTGCAATGGCTTGGGCATGGCAGTACCTGGAAGCATGGCTTCCAAATCCTGAGGACCAGGTGGGTACTGACGAGACAAGGCGTCGGCGTTCTGATTGCTCTTCCCTGACCTGTATTTAATATCAAAATCAAAAGAGGCGAGTTGAGCTGCCCATCGCTGGTCAGCTGCAGACAGTTTAGCAGATGACAAATGACTCAGGGGGTTATTGTCAGTGAAGACAACACACTTGTTACCTAGCAAGTACTCTCTAAATTTTTCGGTCATGGCCCACTTAAGGGCCAAGAACTCAAGCTTCATGGAACTGTAGTTCACCATGTTCCTTTCTGTAGGCCTCAAGCCTCGACTAGCGTAGGCTATCGGTCTTACCGTTCCTGCTTGTTTCTGCGAGAGAACCGCCCCCAAGCCACCATGGCTCGCGTCAACCTCCAAAATAAAAGGGAGGGAAAAATCAGCATAGGCTAATACTGGAGCAGTAGTGAGCTTAGCCTTAAGTGCTTGGAAACTTGTATCGCAATCCTCCATCCAACGCTTAATCACCTCTTTCTTAGATTTCCTACCAGTCGTGGTACGACCAAACTCTGCCACAGCCTTATGCAGGGGAGCTGCCAACTGGGCAAACCCTTCCACAAACCGCCGGTAATAACTGGCGAAACCAAGAAAAGAACGCAACTCAGAGACAGTAGTGGGTGTTGGCCATTTAACAACTGCATCAATCTTGCTGGGGTCAGTAGAAACACCTTCACCCGATATGACATGGCCCAAGTAATGCACCTCTTTCTGAAAGAAGGCGCATTTGCTGAGCTTGGCCTTTAAACCTTCGTTTTGGAGTCGATCCAGCACGACATGCAACCGCTCGAGATGCTGTTCAACAGTTGATGAAAACACAACAATATCATCAAGATACAGCAGTAGTGACTCACATTGCTGATCCCCAAAAATGCGCTGCATCAGCCTCTGGAACGTGCTCGGGGCATTACAAAGTCCAAACGGCATCCTGTTCCACTCGAACAAGCCAAACGGGGTACAAAAGGCAGTTTTAGAACGGTCTGACTCAGTCACTGACACTTGATTATAGCCACTGGCCAGGTCGAGGGTGGAAAACCAGCAAGCACCTGACAGCGCATCCAATGATTCCTCTATGCGAGGCAGAGGGAAAGCATCTTTTCTGGTTTTTCCATTAAGTTGTCTGTAGTCAACACACATTCTCAGACTACCATCCTTTTTCCTCACCAACACAATGGGGGATGCATAGGGGCTGCTACTCTCCCGGATTACCTGCGATGAGAGCAGCTGACTGATGTGTTCTTTCACAACCTCATATTCTGAGGGTGGAATGCGCCTATAGCGTTGTCTGACTGGAACATCATCAACCAGGGGTATGTCATGAGAGAGCAGGTTGGTACAGCCCAGATCTCCATCATGGGCTGAGAAGACGGTGGTGTACTGCCTCAGCAGAGACCTCACTCGAACCTGTTCCTCTGTAGACAATGATGACAAATCAATGTCCTGCATCTGGTGCTGTCCAGTAGGGGCAACTGTCTGAGATGACGAGGTGGTTACACCAGATGGCACTTCAGTGACTCCTGAAGGAAGACTTACAACATTTACATCATCTAGTGTACCAACAACAGTGCGGGAATACAACATCACATCGGTGGAGCCCACGTTAACAACTGGTATATAGGTCGTGCCCCCAATCACTCGAACTAGGGCAGGGGAGGTGAGCAAGCCAGCAGGCAAACCAGAGGCTGGGGGTTCAAACAAGACTGTGGAACCCGAATACTGTTCGGAGCAGGTGGCTGCCACGATCTTCACGACGCCACCAGGAATACGCCAAGCCTTCTTGCCTCTGACCCTTGCCTTCCCTGGACCATCCCAAGGGGTCTGAGCATCCACACGCTGACACTGCTGCAGTGCCTGCACAACGGCCTCTGGGGTCCCAGAGAAGCAGGGCTGAGAAAACAAAGCCTCACCGTACTCACCAAAGAGCTCTTGGTAGCACCTACGTATCACATTCATTCCCAGGACACCAGGCACTTGAGCAGGTATACCCCCAGGGGGATCCTTCACGACCAACACCCCACAATTGGACATCAACTTCCCACAAAGTTGTACCTCCAGCTCCAAGTAGCCAATGTAAGGGATAGCTAACCCGTTAGCAGCTCGAAGCTGCAACCAGTGGCATGACTGGAGGCGCTCCTGGCCCCAAGGTTCAAAATACTGGTGGAAAAAGGTCTCAGAAACAGTGGACACCATAGAACCAGTATCAACTAAGCAAGGGACCCTTACCCCACCCATGCCCACGTCAACATGGGGACAGGACGAGATCAACTTGGGAACATCTGGACTACTAAAACCAATATGCGAGCCAGTAGCTGCCCCATCCAAACTGTGGCTCTGCAGTTTGGTGGGCGCTAGTTTCCCGATCCCGAAGCGGGACGAGGCGGCCTACTGTGATAAGATGGGGGTTGTGCAGAAGATTGAGATGCACGCACACCATCGCACTCCCTTGCAAAATGGCCAGGCTGCCTACAACGTCTGCATATTACAGGGTCGGCACGAGATGGACGGCTACTCCAATTAGAGTTCTGCAACCGTGTGATGCTCTCAGTGAGCTGATTCAGCTGCTCTTGCTGCCGCTTTAGCATCTCTCTCATCTCACAAACCTCAGACGCTGGTGGGGAAGAGACAGCCCCCTGATGGCTACCATGAACAACATACTGGACACCAAGCACTGAGGGAACTGAGTGACTGCGGGCCCTCCCACCACCAGGCAAACCTTCGCGCTCCCACTGGATCGCTTCAGCCCTGACATCAAGCAAAGTACATGCAGGATGTCTACGCACTAACTGCTTTAACTCACGACGCAAGGAACTCTCCAGCACATGCTCAACGAATTGGTCTCTCAGAAGCGCGTCGGCATTCAGGACTCCTGTAGGTGCACGCTGCTTCACCCTCTCCATAAGACCCATCAACGCAAGAGAGAACTCCTGAAGAGTCTCTCCCTCCTGCTGCTTCCTAGAGAAAAATGTTTCCTGCAGAGCAACATAAGACTCTGTGCAACCATACAGTTCGCGCAAGATGGCAAGTATACTATCAGGGTCCTCCCTCTCCGCACCAGAACGATGCCTGATCTCCTCTTTAGCCTCACCCTCCAAGTGGTCATACAGAAAATATGCACGGTCAGAAAAAGATAAATGTCGTGCCCTCATACAGGCCTGTACCTCCTCTATCCACTCACTCAACCCTATACCCATTTTCCCCCTAAAGATGGGACACTTCCTATCTCGGGGCACGAAGACTAGTCTCTCTGCTACAGAGACACTAGAAGTAGAAGGGGCAGTAGATTGTGCCGAAGTGGCAGATGACGCACTAGGGCCAGGCTGCTCTTGACGCAGCCGCTCGTTATCAGCTTTTAACTGCGCCACCAAGGCTCTAAGTTCCTGTAACTCTTCCCCCATGACTAACACGAAACTCACTACCAGGTGAAACTACAGTGCAACAGCACCACAAATGTCAAACCTGTAGCAAGGAAACCTTCTTAGGCCAACCTGAAGATCCACTGCTGCTTTGTCTCTCACTGATGCCCCGTGTGCCTACCGAAAACAACAAAAGAAAAACAAAAAAATGTTAGGTCACAAATTAAACACAAAATGAACACACGTCTCTGCTGTTAGAGTAAATCCTGCTGACAACGCCAGGTTTTGTGGCGAGTGTAAGGAGGGAACCAAACAAAGTAACGTAATATTGCTAAAGCTAAAGTTATTAGGACTAACAAGGTCCTGTTTGTAGCCTACTAGAGACTGACAACGCCACCTTGGGACTTTCACCCAAAGATTTACCCCAATAAAGGACACGCAAGTAAATTCTACTCAGGATGCAAGAGACGTGGCTCAGAAATGTAAGAAAAATACAATTTATTGTTTAAATCCTCTTTTTAAAAAACACAATTTAACCATTCACACCAGAAAAAGGAACATGTTTTAAACTGAGGCTTGGGGTGAAATGGGGCTAGTGAGGGGAGGAGTCCAAATTAAATTTAACTCAATCACCCAGGTATGTGACAGACACACACACACACACACACACACACACACAGTGAATACCCAAATCCCAAGGGACCACAGCACACAGGGAAAACGAACACCGCCACCCAGGTCACCAGCACCACCACCACCGGCCTCGGCAACTAAAACAAGATAAAGAAATTAATCACACAGAAAACAAACTCAAGATTCTCACAAAGACTGGGCAAATTATACAAAATATAAATTGCACAGAAATAAGAACAAATCAAACAAATAACAAGCGATATAAAGAAAATTAATAAACAAATTAAACAAAATAATAACAATAACGACTGGGCAAATTATACCAACTGAACTACATAAGATTGCCCAAATGAATTATACAATAATTAAAGAAAAGAAATAACCAATATAATACCTAAATCTTAAACGTATGACCTAAACAAATATCTGTAACAAAAAAATAAGAAATAAATCAGATCAATCCAACCAAAATAAATATTGGGAATCAAAACAAAAGGACAAGTGAACAAACAAAACCAAGTTAACAAAATAAAGAAATAAACCTAAACTAAGGCATCAAACTAAAACAAGCCGACACACGACAGTCCCATGCAGTACAGGCAGTGAACGACAATCGGGAGCAGGAGTCACGCTGAGACGCGGCAGAATTTCATGGAGAGACAAAACAGCAGCGGACAGCTGATCAACAGCTGATTGTGACGTCATCCAGATCACATTTCCTTTTTTTAAGCCAGGTTGCCAACATTTATCTAAAAAAATACAAAATTAACACTTATTATTAAGCTAAAATAATATTTTTAAGCGCCGCAATAAAAACAAATCACAAACCTTGTTGCAGAGTATGATGCCCGCACAACAAATCGGGGGAAGAGAGAAAGAGAGAGAGTCGCGCTGCTACCGGCATTCACCTGCAACCACCTCAGCGTTAGCCGTGAGGCACCAGGCAGAATGATGCGGAGAGAGAAAAGGACACTTACCACCGCAAGCGGAACAAACGGCGCACCTTGAGCAAGGCGTGCAAACCCAGTTGCTCTGCAGTACACAAAAGAAACTCCATAAGCATACAGGTAGATGAACGGGAGAAACGCGGAGCAGCACACAATCCTACTCACCAAGAGCCAAACACTCCGACCGGAAGTGACGCGTCGGAAAGGAGTGCAAAGAGTGAAACCGGGGGCGATCTACCATATTTATACGTAAATTCAAATTGACTATAATGCATGCGATGAAATTCATTCATGCTGCTACACAGGCATTTGATTTACTTGCAACATGAATTATTAGGCGAAATAAACTCTCGTCATCAACAAATCCTGTGTGTGGAGGATTTCTGACTAACTGCTTACATCAAGGCATAAATGTACTTTTTTCTATTCTTAAAACTTAGTGAAACATAGGCTTTGCAATTGTTTATTTACAAAATACATTATAAGAAACTAAATTATATCATTACAATTCTAAAATGTGTGCTGAAGTAAAATCTGCTCAAAAAGTGAATTAATGGGAAAATACTTTTGCTGTAATTGATCTATAATTTAGAAGCTGTGCCTCTTCAAGATCATTTCAACACTCTGAATTGGTTTGAAGCTACTGAGCTCTGTTTTCCTGAAATAGGGCACAGATGCAAATACAAGTCTCCGCAGGCACAGTCAAACACAGCTGGGCACATTGTGGACAGAAGACAGGGTTTATTATGAGTAGGAGGGACATAGAATCTATTACAGTAATGACCAATCCCAGGCGCTCCTCATCTTTTGTCAAAGCTGAAATGGAGAGAGAGAGGAACACTGCATGGTGTCTCTCAGAGAAAGAACATTAATCCGTATTAATGAAGTCCTGTTCTGGGGAAGAAGATAAAACAATATCACACCAACCCAAAAATGCCTTAAAAATGCTGTAGAGGTACAGTACAATTAACTGATGTATTTGCTGCAGACAATTAATTTCCTGGCACACTAATGTAACCATATGGCTTTTTCCATCTCTGCAGACTAATTTATGTCTTTAAAGTACAATACATATGACTCTATTTGCAAAATAAAGTACTCATTTTGTCTTATTTAGTCCTAAGCTGCCCTCTTAAAATCTTCTAAACCAAAATACGAACTGAGGATTTTCAGAAAACCCTAATTTTCTCAGCCTCTGTCACAGATACAAGCAGGAGCTATTTTACTAGCTGGAGGAAAATGGCACCAGCCCCAGTACTGGTACTGAGCCAGCAGGAAATAAAATCCAATAGCCAATACTTCATGTTGTGAAGTTGAACCTATGAGCTTAGAATGTCAGTGACTGCTCAAACATGTGCTTCTGCTGACAACTAAAAACTAAAACTGCAAATGTCATTGACTTTCTATTGCCATCGATAAGGCAGACCTCTGAGGGCTATATTTGGGGCTAGAACAAAATTCAACAGCCAAAAAAAAAAAAATCACAAATGCATTTACTGTTGCTGAAGTTGGGTTTAAAACCCCCAGTTTTGGCTTTAAAGTCATTCGGTAGAATTGCCAAAACACTGCCAGTGTCGCTTTCTCCCTCCTCATTTAGACACACAATAAGTTCCACATACTACTACTAATTATTTCAAATATACTTATGGGTGATATATTCTGTGGTTCATTTATCAAACATATCACTTTTAGAAGTCGGTATCATATTTGGTACTACAAATAATCCGATTCATTGTAATTTCTCTTTTTGGATCACATTATATTTCCATTTTTATAAAATTTGAGAACCAACAAATTAACATGAAAAACTAAATTAAACCTAATGTGGGGAATTGTTTCAATATCTGTTTGCTTTGGCAAAATGTTTTGCTGTGTTGGAACAGACAGAGTCCCATAAGCTGAAAAATAAATTTAGACTTTCTCAGCCATGAAGAGCTCTGATACAAATAAATGTTCTCTGTTATGGTGGCATGACCCTCACAGTCATCGCTCAGGAAAGACCGCTGCTTATTGGATTTCAGGATTGATCGCTGCCATGACACATCTTCCCTCTTGCTCTTGTTGTCTTTGCTAGCCTTCCATTTTTCCATCCCTGAAGCGCTGTGAGTGATGGAGGCACTTTGTGCCGCTTTGATGTCTCCACAATTTTCTCCTCCATCCTCATTTTCACACACTTACTGACAGCTGTGTGCTGAGAATGGAGATCGAGTTCATGTGTGCTCTGTTTCATAGTGTGAGGTCATGTTTACATGATCACGTTATCGTAACACAAACATCACCACAGCCAATTAGAGAAATGAAATCACATTTCTCACATGGAAAGATGAGTATCATAGCAAATCACTGGTATCTGCTAATATGAGTAAAGTTCAGGTCACAAATTATACCAATTGGAACAAGTGTCCTTCTGCATGGAGTTTGCACGTTCTCCTAGTGCTTTTGGGTTGTTTCCGGGTTCTCTGGTTTCTTCCCACAGTCCAAAAACATGCAGATTTAGGGATTTAATTATTTATTTCATATAGGTGAATGTGAGAGTGGATGGTTGTTTCTCTATGTGGCCTAGTGAAGGACTAGCAACCTGTCCAGGGTGTACCTTGCCTATCGCCCTATGTCAGTTGTGAATGATGATATCTGCAATCAAAAGAACAAATGTTTAAGACCAAACATTGGAAGATTTGTTGTGGATCATTGTTGGGGTGTTTTTTTTATGGGGAAGATGTTGATGCTATTAGGGAATGACCTACTACTAACCCTAACCTAATGCTCTCTGCGCCTAAACCTAAACCCATTCATAACCAGGTTATGGCTCATTTCCTCATTTTACACCTAAAGTGACACGGACTATTATAACGCCATCTGGTTGATTTGCAAAGCTTTGTAAAATTAAATGTTCAGAAGCATAACCTGTGGCTTGCAGACATATATAATGGCAACATGATCCTGGAGACTGGGTTGGCATGCTGTGGATGGATAGACACTATCAGGAAAAAATACTATTATACATTATATAATAATAGTATAATAGTACTATCAATCAATCAATCAATTGATTGATTGATTGATTATAAAGGATACATGTATAGAAAATTGAGTGATATGCAGTTTTTACTCTGCAAAGAGTTTTGCTGGTATATGACTTCTGATATATCTAGGAATTAAAGCCCCAAGAGCAGTATCACATGAAGGTCATGTTATTTACATCTGAAGACACACACAGAGAGTTGGGAGTATCATGTCAATGTTAACAGATCAGATATTATTGATTAGAGGATTGAATGGCAATATGCCAATGCATATTCATGAATGTATTTGTTACGGAAATGTTGTATTGATATTGTATAAATGTAAAAGTATGACCTGTAGTGACCTAAGATCAAGGGACCATTTTCTATTTGTTTTACAACAGTTGGAGACACAGGGGTTTGAGTCGTAAACACCCTATCTTCCTCTTTCCCTATGGGGGGTCTACCTGATTCCCTCTCTTCTCTCTTCTTGTTGTTTTTTATGAGACCAAAGACAAATTTCCACATCGTGGACAAATAAAAACTAACTAACTAACTAACTAACTTCCCGTGGGAGGGAGGAAACCTTTTGTTCTACTCTGTCTGTGTGGGGGGGTCGTTAACACACCCACCAGACAGGTTAACTAGAGAGATATTCCATCTTACTGGCAGTCTTCGCGGGGTGACTGAATCTGCAAGTTGCTTCGTGATTGCTCTTTCTGTACAGAAATAAACTCTTGTTTGATTCCTGAGCTGGCTCCAACATCCATCTTTTACCAAATTATCCTGACAGTATTGATTAATTGATCTGCTTAAATGTTATTGTGAAGGGTTTCATTTACCAGTTGGGTGAAGTTGTTGTTAGCAAAATTCAGGTCAGTTTTATTTCTTTCGGGTTTGTTGCTGAAGCAAAGCCAGAAATGGCACTGTATTGGATGGCCACTAGTGGGCAACTCCACTGATCAGTTTGAAAGTAAGTCTATGGGAAGATTACCCTAATTCCCATATCATATATAATTCTCTATACATGTCTATGATAAGCTTATCGTATATTGCTAGTGTCAGGTCTTTCATAATGGAGTATGTTGTCAATTATGTGAATTGTGCTCCCATTTGGTGGAAAATAGATGATAAAGTATGGTACAACATGTCACCAATCACAATTCTGGGCTTCAAAATGGGAGTTGGGTTTCTCATGGATGTGATAGGAATGATTGCCACTTGCTTCAAACATACAAACAGAGTGGGGGAATCTGCCTCATTGAATGAAATTGTCTTTCTTTGATCCATGGGAACAGAGACAGGTTTAACCCAGCTTCGGTCTAACAGATCAAGAACAAGGTTCTGTTGCAGAGGAGTAAAACATTTGGCCCATCTACTGTGCATGTGGACTAGGCCTTCAAATTGGCTAAAACCCGTAAAGTGATCATGTGAGCTACAGTATGTGGACTTATTTTGAGAAGAAATTAAGAAAAAAAGCAAGTTTAATCATCTTAAAAGGTTCAAAGTTAAATTGTATCTGACTGTGATCTCAGTATCAGACGTGGCCTGCGTTTAACCTTCCTGAAGAACTGAGAGTAACACAGAATGTTCATAATTGTAAAATTAAGAATTGATTTTATTATGTAAAGCACTTGAAGCACTGCTTCAATGTATATTTGTATGAAAAGTGCTATTGAGTCTCATTGATTGGTTGATTGACATGAAAAAGCAGTATTGAGCCACCCCTACTTAAATGCACCTTGAGAGCAGACAAGTAGCAAGAGGCCACAAATCCAAATTGAACCCTCCAGCTGCTCCAGATGATTGAAACCTCAGGTTTTGGGACCAGCTCTACCAAGTGATTTATTCAAGCCAACCTCCCCCACGTCTTATTTAGACTTGTCCAGAAATAAATGTGAAACCACTTGGTGTCCACAGGAGAGAGGATGAGTATCATCTAACAAACGGTGGCTCTGGGCTTTCATTGTCTCCTCAGAGTCACACAGTCGGCTCTACTCCAGCAGATATCAGGTTTCAACACCTAACATCACTTAAAGCTCTCTGCTTTTTCTTTTCTTTGTTACCTTTTGGTCTCTCTGCTTCTTGCTCTCTGTCTCTAGCCTCTTTGACCTTGTCTGTAAATTGTATTGGCTTCATGAAAATGCTGTCCTTTATTCTCCTCTGGTTACTGTTTCTGTCATCTTGTCTTTCACAAAGCAGCACTCATCCTAAAGATTTGGTTTTACATGGTCATAAGAGATTGTATTTTGCAGCCTCCTCAGTTAATCATTAATCCTGTGATATACTGTTCATTTCTTCATTGACTGGCCTGATTGCAAAAACATATTCACCCCAAAGGCAAGCTAGCAGTGAAAGCAGAGTATTGCTTTCAACTGTGTGCGTGTGTGTGTGTGTGTGTGCTGGTGCATGGGTCACATTGACAACCCTGGGGACTTTTTTTCCCTGTCTGATTTATTCTGGTGTTACTATGTATTTTTTCTAACTTGTAACCAATCAATTCAACTTTCACAATGGCTGCATATGGCACTCAGTGATAATGCAGCTTACAATCTAATGTGCACACATGGAATTCCAAGTTAATATTATTTTCATATCACATGTTCATTTAATATTATCATTTGCTGTATGTCATATGTAGCATACAACATTTTATTCATTGATTATAAGTGCCTTTATTTTGAAATCTGGGGAAAGGAGAAGTTGTTTCTACATGGCTCTCGCATGAGCCAGACCTGCAGCTCTTTACCAGGAGAGACCATCTGTGTTCAGATGAAATATTTACTTTATTAAAGACTAATAAAGATGCCTCCAGCATTTCCTTGTCATGGCATTGTCAGCCAATGAGGTAATTTGTTTTATTTTCATGTTGTGCTTCAAGAGCCATTGTTTTCTACATGCTGTGCATGTAATTATTGTGTTAATTTATCATTATTTCTGCTGTGTTTATTTTTTCACGGTGGACTTTTATTTGATTCCAACAAACTAGTTCAAAAAGCTCCTTGTGTCGTTTGTGTGTCGAGGGAATTGCATCCCTAAAATCTTTTTGTTTTCTGACATGCGTCCAAAAACCATTTTGTAGTGGTGAAGTGGTAAATTTTAAGCTCCCACTCGCATCCTCACTGGAACTT
Organism: Microchirus variegatus; assembly: GCF_963457635.1. Classification (NCBI taxonomy): domain Eukaryota; kingdom Metazoa; phylum Chordata; class Actinopteri; order Pleuronectiformes; family Soleidae; genus Microchirus; species Microchirus variegatus. The sequence continues at coordinate 21,005,733 of NC_139804.1, forward strand.
GCCTCTTGTAATTGATAATGGATCCTAGTTGATGGGACACTTTATCCATTACCCATTATGTGCTAAGTTGTAATGATTGTGCAGTGGCTTTCAGGAAAAAAGAAAGTATGTGTATTGATTTAAATTGTGTTTGAAGGTTTTGATTGCTACATATGATTTTGAGAAATTAAAATTGAAGTTTATGAATCCAGTCAGAATCGTGGATGATTCGAATCGCGATTCCTATGTGAAAGGAAAAACAAACAAGATACATTTTATCTTGTTTGTTTTTCCTTTGGTGGCCCCTCAGGTATCAAAACTTTGAGAACCCCTGATGTAGAGGAAAGAACAAGAGAACTTATCCTTGATCATATCGTTTTGTCTTTTCCATCAGTATTTTCTGTTTTCACATGATCCATAATCCACACACATTTCTATTTTCCAACTTGCATCTTCTCAATTTATTTTCTCAGCTGCTGAAGAGTGACTCAGACATGAAACACATATCTGTATTGATTTTTTTTCAACACCCCCCCCCCCTCTCTCTCTCTCACACACACACACACACACACACACACACACACACACACACACACACACACACACACACACACACACACACACACACACACACACACACACAATCATTCACAAGTATTTACTTTTAAAGTTTTATTCCACCCAAATAGTATTTGCTGTAAGCTACTTGTAATTCAACTCGGTTAGGAGTTGCATGTTAGGCAGTCTGTATGGGTTCCAGGCCTGGATGGTGGATCATACATGCTGGTGGCTCTGGAAGCTCATTCATTCTTCTGATTACCTAGAGGGGGCAGAGCAATACTGTTTCAGTAATAGCATAAAGTGATAAGGTACAAAATTGAATCAGGAGGATCACTCAAAGAGAGTGGTGGATTATTACTGTAAAAAGATAGGTACAATCATAGTTACAGCCCGGATTTGCGAAAATGGAGCTACATTATAGTAGACTGGCCTTATTACAGGATTCAAAATATAGGCACATTTGTACAACATTGCATTTTTTAAATTGAATCTAAGCTAACTTAAGAACATTTATTAATCCTGTTTTTTTTTTTTTTTTTTTTTTTACAACACTTAGTTATTAGTGGTGGGCTTTACAGCAGACACCTTCCACAGAGACAGAGAGTAGTCTGCAAGAAAAGTACAGTAACACATTTTATAGATTCAATAATTCGTATTCTTCAGTTACTCATAATGGGTACAGGGGAACAGAATTACTTTCCTTTCAGAATACAATAAAACCCAGCGTTCTCAGAAGTGGCTGGATTTTTAGCTTTGAAATATTAGGGCTTCACAAACAAGGTAATGGTGCAGATACACACCAAAAAACAGCATTAATTGGAACTTACGGTCTATGGGAGCTTTAATGTTTGTAAGTAGACCTTCATAACACACATATAAGTGAGATAGGACTATTCTATGGGATCTTTAACTTATACAAAAAACTAGTGTTCATCCATTTCACTAAGTGGCGCTGTTGCAAAAAATTAAGGGGCCTCATTTTACAGGCCTGAAACTGCTGCCTGCAAGCCTGCAGCTACACCTTTTTTGGCTGCAGGGCCAAATGTGACAAACCAAAGAGCAGCTATACTCTGGATGAGTAGGCAGACTTCTCTGCTGCAGTCCCTGTGCTGAGGATTAGAATGATTTAAATCTTTAAATGTAGGTCACTTAGTTACCCACTTTTCCTACACTCACGATTTTTTTTGCCTGAACCTTGCTGCTCATTGCTTGGGAGTCTACCTTTTTTTACCTTATACGTGTACTGTATAGAATGTGTCAAAAGTAAGGATTAAATGACCAAACAAGATATTTTCATTTTAGTCAAAGCTCTTATGAAGAACAGAGTATAGTATAAGTTTAAAAATGTCATGCTTCAAGGTGAAACATGAAACATTTACCTACCACTTAAATATGTTGGTAATGTTGCTCACTAATTCCATAAATATGGGATAATCTTGAATATGTGGAGAAAACATCAGATCTTTTTCCAGTAGCTGATTTCAGTGTTTTAAAGAATTCAATGATTGAGCGAAAGTATCATTACTATTATTTAAAGTGTAACAACACACAGCTGTTTTATCCAGAAATATAAATCATAATGAAATGAGCTGTCATAACCCTATACTCACTTATATCATAGTGTGGATTTTTAGACATTGCCTGCCAGTCTCCTATAGTATAGTGGTGTGTAGTTCCTTAGCATGTCTTGAACAGCTGGAAAACAAAACAAATTGTGCCCTTTCAATTATTTCATCATCAGTGTCATTGAGAAACTAACTCTGGTAATTGGCAGAAAAATGCAAGCAGAGGTGCAGTCTACGCGACGTGTTATGGGGCGAATAATTGTCCCTCAATCCTATTGAAAAAAGTAATAACTGGGCTCAAGTCAATAGATTCTCTGAAGAAGGTTGGACCTGTGTTGTAGTAACAGCTGTGAAAACAGTGGTACTACAGTATTTTAGGTGGAAATAATACCATTAGCCCAAGTATCATTATTTATTTTAGTAGCAGCAGCAGACAATTGTAATTATAGTAGTAGAGAGAGCACTCCAAGGAATGCTTGATTGAAAGCAGCATTATCTACGTTCTCCTCGCTCCGCAAGGCAGCTTCCAGCTCGCTTGCCTTACGCGCCTCACAGAGGAGTTACTGAATATGTCGGTCACGCTGGGCCCAGTTCTGCTCCCCCTGTCTTCGGTCTAGATCTCACCCATGGCAACTGAGCTTCGTTTTCTCTTGCCCAGATAACAATGTAGAGAGGTAGCAATGGTTAACTAAAGCAAGTTTCACAATGTGTTAGGGAATCTACATTTGGAGCTAAAAGCTATATTATGTAAAATGTGTTTATTATTTCTTACCAGTGGTTAAACATTGCTGTGTAGTGTTGTGGGTTGTGTCGAGGTGAACTGGGACCATGTAGTGGAAACAGATTGAGGAAACTCAATCTTCTGGCTCTGCGAGAATGGTGGGACAATCAACTCATTTCAATCAGGTGTGTGTGGCACTGACTGGCGCTGATTAAGCCCAGGTGTGAGGAGTGTTCATTAACCCTGAGTCTCCAGTGCTCTGTGCTGACTCATTGTCTCACCTTCAGAGGTTGTGAGAGGTTCTCCCTGTGGCTTCTTAAGTTGTCAGTGTCTGTACAAACACCAACTTAGAATTTTGTATGAGTTTGATGTCAATTGCCTGTTTCCCAGTGTGTAACTGGTGGTGCTGGAGAGTTTGTTGTGACTTCAGCCTTTTGGGTTGTCAAAGGTCCCCCGGGCAGCCTTACATTTCGTTTTGTGTTTTCTTGGTCTCTTGGACAATTCTAGTTTTGAGTCAGTTGCCTTTCCCCTTTCCAATGTATGGCTAATGCTATTTTGTGGTTATCCCTCTGGGATAACTTTGAGACACCTCTGTGTCCGCACCTGTGTAGAAACTTCATCCACTTCTGGCCAATAGAGTGCTTACAGCCTACAGAAAACATTGCTGTGTATCTTGGGAAACAGTCTACATGCACAAGGCTAATATGTTTTTTGGTAATGCCTATCAGCTACCAGCATTTTGGAGGTGGCACCATCTTGCCAGCCTCTGGTCTCCATATTAGCTTTATGTTTGCGTATAGTCCCCAATTGCTTCACAGGTTGGGCAGGTTTAGCTTAGAAGAATGGGACAAATGACTTTCCCACCGACAGATTTCAGCTTTCTTGACAGCTTGTGTCCACCCTTGAAGCCTCACTGTTATTCTTGCAGAAGCAGCACTCGTTATAGGAAATCCCATCGCAGCTGGCATTCAACAAACAGACTGCTGGCTAAACTAGTCTCTTTAGAGTTTATGCAATCCTACTGCCAATATGAAGGCAGGGTTAGGGTTGGATGTGGTTCCGCAGTGCTGCATATTCCTTTAGCCTGTGTTAGTGTTTCATCTCAACCCTTCCTCTCCAGTAGTCTGACCAGGTTCATGTAGTCATGTGTTACAACAGGGGCCTTGTGTATAAAATAAAAAGAGTGCACATAATCACACAATTTGAAAAGTATGATTTGTATTTGTAAATGAACATACAAATGACTCACCCTCTCTGGTGTCTTCTTCCTGAAGAACAATGGCAAATGTGGCAGCAAAGAAAGAGGAAAATAAATGTATGTTCATACATCACTTATCCGTGTGAGCTGAAATTACAGATCATTTCAACAATCTATAAATTTGTCACACATCATGATCCAGTTACACACGCATTACGCACAGAATAAGCAGACAGAGCTCAGAGTTACACCATGTAATGTTTAATTACTAACTGGGGAGGGAGGAAGAGGGTGGCGGTGATGAAGATGCCAGTGTGTCGGTGTCTCCAGTGGCTGTCATGCGTGGACCTGTATCACCTGTCTCTTCTCATGGCGCAGTGGTAGCAGAATACATTTTTTGCAGTTATTTTGTTATCATATGGATTAAAATGGGATAAAAATGTACTCGATGTTCAAGTCCCATTTTCTGACAACAAAATACAGTATTTATTTTACATTAAAAAGGTCAATACAAATACTCTGTCATTACTTTATATTTAGTTAAATTAAGAGGTTTTAAGGTTTATAATATAGCTGGACACAGACCTCTGTGAACCACTACAACTTTGGTCTCCCTCTTCCTCTTTGACTGTGCAGAATTGTGAATGTATTGACCAATCATAACCTTCATGAGAAAAAACAATTGCTCTCCTGATGTCATACAGGATTGTATCCTCTAGAGGGAGCTGCTGAGCAAAGGTGTAAACATTATTTCAAGAATTACTATTGCTATGAAGACTTATGCTAAAATATATACAGCACGAAGCAGAGGCTCCGACAAAGCCATAGCACGATTAGTGTAGTGAGGACCACCCAAAAGGTCCTCACATTAAGAAATGTCCTCACAAAAAAAGGCTGTGTCTCAGTAACTGGACCTCACAAGCATAGCAAACTCACACACAGGCACATACACTTGTGCCCCTGGTGTACTCGTGCTCAGTTGTAATTATTCTCCTGTGGAGTTGTAGGACCTGCGTGCCTTAAGGTAAAACCCTACACACTCCAGCAGTGATGTACAACAGTTGGTGTCTGACATAGTGCCAAACAACACCACATTAATCTGTTAGCGCCTGGAGACTGCGAGTGATCTGAAGACAATGACGTAGAAATCTGTGCTAAAATCACATTACCACAGGACTGCAGCTTTATCAGATTTCCTGCAGAGACTATTTGATTTACTGTCCAGTATTTGTCTCATCAAATTTGAAACTTTTCCATACCTCAGTGTCAACACAGTTTCCACATTTTCCACAAAAGAAGAGAAAGCTTTGGAGCAGATATATATTAATTCACCTGTAGATTAAAAATGTATTTTATTTCCAGTGTTTTTGCAAAAATAAATTAATCCAGTGCTTCCTGTACTGGATATAACCCTACAAAGAGACAGCAGAATTCACAAACTGCAGTTCCATTAACCCTTTTGTCAAGAAAACATCCACACACTACACTGCTACCACTAGACATTAGATGCAATGCCTGCCATCTGTAGCTTCAACATGCTTGGATTTACTGTGCAGCAATACATGCAAGTAAAATGCACAGTGGATAATGAGAATCCAAGTCTAACTATGTAAGTCAACATTAGTGTAACTGAAGCAATCATATATTATTTGAGGAGGGTTCTTCTCTGATACATCCTTATTCCATCTGGCCTCCTATAACAAGATATTGTAACTATTATAACACAATATGGACAACAAGCTCCCACAGCTCTGTTGTTCTTCCTGTATTTTCCCTCTCTCCTCAGATTTTCTACACCAAATAATGACAGTAAAACTACACCCCCTGCTGTTCAGGAAGTCAACAACTACAGAAGCAATTTTGTCACAGGATTATCCAATTACAGTTGTTTTATTTTCCACAAATACAGTAAATGTTTGTGATTTCACCTCATGGTTACAATAAAAATGTGTCACTACTGAGCAATTCTTCTAATATAATTATACAATCGGGGAAATCCAATAAGTTACAGTGCATGATTCATTCAAAATGAAATATTTCCAGGAGTTCTCCAGGCATAGCAACTTTGAACTTCATATTCTCCATATAATATCACTCCCTCCTTCTCTCTCTCTCCCTCTCTCTCTCTCTCTCTATGTCTCTCTGTTCATATTGGTATGCAGTAACATTGAGCATCTACATTTTAATGAAATTGTAACACACATGCACAAACACAGTATGGCAAAATGCCAGGGTGAATGCTTATGGCTCGCTCCATCAGAATCCATAGACATTTATAATCAGTCAAACAGATGGTCAACTACAGTACTGCAAACACCCCTGTCTGTCTGTTTGCAGTACTGACATAGGTGCCCAAATGGGTTTTATTTTGGTTTTTTTCTTGATGACCACTCAAAGCTGCATTATTCTATGGTTTTACCTTTAAGCCATTGACACCCATTCTCTCACACATTCATTATTTTTTGTTATTACACGTCTCTCATTCACACACTGCCAGCACTGCTGACAGGAGTAACGGCATGAGTGTCTTGCCCAGGGACACATTGGCATGTAGACTAGCAGAGCCAGGAATCAAACCGTCTACCTTCCATTTGAAAGATGACCTGCTCTACCACTAAATAACATTCTCTGATTAATAAAGTGTATCCATTCATCTGTTAGGAGCCTCAGCAGAATGTATGATATAGTTTAGGATACTTCCTTGTGAGCTCATGATGATGCCATGCACCAAGCTACTACAGCCCTCTCAGCGAGTCTCTCAGGGTCATGTCTCAGGATAAATCAGAATAGATTCAAGGCTGTTTTCGGACTGATCCAAATCCTGGATGAAAACCACACATCCCCTCAACCATCGATTGGCTGGCTCAGACTGTCAGAGCTGTAAATAAGTCTGCAGTAAATTCTATGAGAGCTATATCCAATGTACTTTTGGACTGGTACTGAGGTCAAGTTTGGGATTTTTTTTTTACTGTGGTTGTGAGGTACACACTCAGGTGTGACCAAAACATCCAACGCACAAAATGCGACACAAGATTGGGCTCATCAGATTGAGAAGAGATTACAAATGAACATTATGTATGAGTAAGACAGGAACAAAATTGAAGCACTATAAATTACTTTATAGTGCTTCTCTCTAGACCTGCTTCCTAGACTTTACATAGTCCTGTACTGCTTCAGAAGCATGCTTCCTGCATGTTCAGTGAGCAACACTTTTGTGAAAGAAATCTACTGCAATGTTTGGCTGACCTTGACTGTATGTCTATTCATATGCCAGTTTCAAAATTTTATCTATTTTGCAAATCATGTTTTGTTTTGTCTTTGAATAGCCCCAAAATCCCTTTGTGTACCCCCTGGGTGTACAAGTACCCCAGTTTGGTAATTACTGCTCTAGACCGTATACTGTTCATCAGTGACATTAAAAAAACAATATTTGAAACCATCTTTATATGCAACTTGATAGCATTCACATTTTAAATGCTGCAATGCTTGTGTTAGGTGTAATCTGTAACAAACTGATAAAAAAGATCTTTGATCTCAAAAGATCTCCATGAGGTGGTCATGTATGCAATGGTGGACAGTAAAAAAAAATACATTGCAACATGACGCAATCAAGGTCAGGCTGTGTTCCATCCATCTATCCTCTACGGCTTTATCACAACACAAGGGTCGCTGGTGCCAATCCCAACTGACATAGGGCCAAAGGCAGGGTAAGATAACATTATTATCATCTCATCTTGCACATCGGCATATGAAAAGCATTGCCTTTGAACCACCACATGTTATAGTGTCATATGAAACCAGTCTGTGGACAGGATCTGGCCTATGTTGCCCATGTATCACAAAGGCAGCCTTTCAAATGACCTAAAAGTGTTGGGGCATCTTTTATTATAACTTTGGCTTGACATTATGTCATGCTGGCTGTGGGTTAGCATCTGTTATAGCAACATAGCAAACAGCAAATAGCTTCTTCTACTGTAGGTTGATTCTTGGCAGTTGCTAAATGTGCATTGCCATGAGATAAAGAAGGAGAACATTTTTCAAAATCTCATAAGTGAGAATTGACAGGACGAGAAATATCATTACAGCCTTATTAAGTGTGTTACAGGTGAGGTGCTCTGTGTCTTTCCCTGCGCCAAGAGCTGCCAGGGGCAGGCAGGTGCAAGCTCTGTGCATAGCTTGGACATATATGTAATAAATAATGGATGACGTCTCTAGGGTTCACCTCAGCATATCTGCTGTTATATTCCAAGCCTCCACCATGTCCAAGGTCAACGGAGTAAACAAAAACACACAGAGGCAGGCCCTGAAGATGCCACATGTCAGATGTGTCAGTTATTCTTTCGCTGGCATATCTGACTGAAGCAGTCAGTGGTAGTCTGCATGAGCACAAGCTGAAAATCAAAAGCCTGATTAGAAAGAATAGGAAGAAATAGAAAGATAAATGCTAACTAACATGACAGTTTGATTTTGCATTGTGGTGCTGCACTTTGGGTCAAAACATGCAGCCATCAGGGTATATGACTCCACTTGTTAGTATCAAAGAGTTTATGGTCTCACTCACTAGTTTGAGGTCTTTCTTTTCAATACAGCATGAAATTATGAATCCATTTAGAGTAAAATAGCTCACAAAGCATGAAGGATGCACTGCAATCTGACACATGGACATGCATTGGACATGATCTCAGGAATGGATCTTCCTTTGGTTACTTCTTGTTTCAAATGATGCATTGGGTATTCATCAAAGATGGTGATCACCTCACCACCACTAAATGAACCATCAACCTTGTTCCCCCTGCTACATTCTGGCTGTAGCTTCAACCCAATGAGATTGTGATTGGTGAAAGATATTAGCCAGAATGTTAGCCCCCTTGAATAATAATGGGTGCAGCCAGACTATTACAGAGCACTGTGGAGATCTGGTCTGCACATGTGAGACTACACACATCAACACAATCTCTAAAAGCACAATCACTACAAAATGTTGTTGATTCATTCTCTCTCTTTCTCTCTCTCTCTCTCACACACACACACACACATATTTTTTTCTTTGCTATTCATCCCAACACCACCACATTGACTTCCAGTCATTTGGAAAGCATTATCCTAAACCATAACCATTACCAGAGTTCACATCTTAGCCCTTAACATAACCAGTTCCTCTTAAATGAGATTCTGTCCCATTAGGACCAGGTTTTTGGTCACAATGAAGACTACAGGTCCTGACAAGGTCAGTGTTTATGCCAGAAAACGTCCCAAAGAGGCAACAGATACAAGCACAGAGAGAGAGAGAGAGAGAGAGAGAGAGAGGAAGGGAGGGAGTCTGCTCCAGATCACCACAGGACTGGGGTGCCTGCTGGATGTAAATCACCTCAGACTTTCCACCACACAGATCCGATGCCAGGCAATAAATTGGGGGCTCAGTGAGTGTGTGTGTGGTGTGGAGGGAGGGGTAGACCTCCCTATTTCACACAACAGTGAGATTTGGTTTCCTCTGCCTTTCGCTCAGTTGCCTCCCTCGCCTTTGTGTTTCTTTGTCTTCTGTCCTTTCCAGACGGCTGACTTTGACTTCCAGATGAGATCATACACTCTCAAGGGCACTTTATGCTCTGGGATATAAGGAACAGGAGACAGCAGGGAGGGGCGGGGGGTGAAGAGAGGCATCGAGCAGGCAGAAAAAAAGGGAGAATGTGCTGAAAGAGTCATGATCACTAGATGTGAATGAACAGAACCGACAGGAAGAGTAAAGGAAGGTGGTAGACATGGAGGTGGCGATAAAAATAGAGACGGCTGCTACAGAGACATGAAGTGGAGAGGCAAATTGGGGAAAGGAATTCTTTCAGTAAAGAGACACAAAGAGAGGCTTGAAGGTTTTTAGCATCTGACAAAGAAGTGAAGTGTGAAACATTTCATAAAATTGTACTTTTCATCAGCCTGGAAAAGCTACAGCACGTATTCCATTTTAGAGCTTAGAGATGTAAATCCAAGGCATGATTCCACCTTTCAGTCATTATTATGGAATAATGAATCATTGTCACTGATAAATGTAGAGAATTCTTGACCTGGAACAATAATGTTAGCTCATGACACTGAAAATTCTTCAATAGGAATTAATACTGCACACGATATGAGGGCTTTTCCTTTCAAAAGACTGCAGCTCATGTAAAAACCTTAAACACTCAAAGCCTGCAGCTCCTCGTGTGACGACCTCACTCTGCCATTACTCCCTGACAGATTAACAACTGATGAAGGAAATCACTCAACTGAAGCGATAAAAGCTGTTTATCTTATTATTTCATGTGGGCTGATCACATCATGACCCAGAGTGATTCATTAATACCATAAGAATTTAAATGTTAAATGCGGATGATTAAATATCAATTGTAAATTGCAGCTGTTGTTAGGACTTATAAATATAATATTGGTCACTTCACTGCAAGAGGAATGCATAATTGTCACTACAAGAAACTAATCACTCAAACAGTTTTATTGCATTTATACATTCTATTACAAAACATTCTTATATGATTTTGAATGCTGGCTTCTCAACTGTGGGTGTGGTTTGTTTTGTCTTGATGATCACTCGATGTGCATTACACAACAACAAAAACAACACCCATACACACAGCACAACTATATGCAGTGCTTTTGGGGTCGAGTGTTTTGCCCATGGACACATCGGCATGAGGACAGGAGCTGGGGATTGAACCTCCAATCTCTATATATATAGAGAAATTGGAGGAATTATATATTTGAGAAATTATTTTCGGTATGAACCATATTATTCTCACATTCATGAAGTTTCCCATAAATTTATGAAGATATTGTCATGCTCCGCCTTCGTCTCCTGCATTCATCTCTGCATGCATTCAGTTCACCTGTGATGGGAGCACACCTGCTCCCAATCTGATCGTCAAGCACCTACTTATTTCCTGGTTCTCCAGTCACTCGTGGCTAGATTATTACAGACTTCTGTAAACGTCACAGCTTTCTTGAAGATTACTTAGTTCTCTATTTTTGTTTTGTTTCTCAGCTCATGTTAACTTTACCTTGTCTGCCGCCTGGATCAGAATTCTGCCTTCACATCTGTTTCCTGCATTAATTCATGTATCTGTTAAAGGTCCCATATTATCCCCTATATCTCCAAGTTAACCTAGTTCCCTGGTGTCCTAATGAACATGTCTGTGACATGCTTTGGTCAAGATACCATAAGGATGAAGCACCACAGCAGTTCTATCACCCTCCCAAAACAGCCCTGTTCAGAGCGCTTGGTTTAATAGTATCTCTTTAGGTCCACCTTAAAAACAAGTAAAACGAAACTTAAGGGACAGGAAATGACATCAGCCACAGAGGCTACTGGGAGCTAACAGCTGTTAGCATTTGGAAAAGTGATCATTTGCAGGCTCTAGCAGGCACATTGCTGTCATATATAACATGTATCCACTGGACAGATAAATCCTCTGAGACTGGAAGTTTGTGTAGGACTCTGTGCTGCACTGTGGAGCCTAGAATAGAACATTTCGTTTACTTCCAGTTTTCAGATACTGTTGCCCTCGCCGTCACTCTCCCTTGTTTTACAGACAAAGCGGAGCTCCGTGAGACAACAATTCCAGGAATTTAGCGCATTGTGACGTCCCAATGAGTGCGGAAGTCAACATTGCATTTTCAATCTCCTGTACTTAGACTGAGGAAGACCACAAAAACCTGAGTGAGTCATAATTTTTCACACTTTGCCGACTGATAGGACCTCCAGAGTCCCAAATATAAGGGTTTAAATGATTAAAAAGTTGATTTTGCATAATATGTCCCCTTTAACTCATTCTTAATAATCTGTTCAACTGCCTCCAGTCTTTGCCTGCCTGCTCTTGGGTCCAGCACTCGCCCTTAACAGATATATTCTCTCTCTCTCTCAAGCAGTCTGTTATTAAACAACTAAATAATCAACCAACCTCCCACCTGCTGGGACAAAACATTGAGGCTTGGAGATGTCTGTGTTGCTGCTGGGGCAGCCTGAGGTTCCTATAGGTTGAGAGATGTTTCTTTAAGACAGACGTGATCAAAATACACAATGCCCCTGAATGACATGCTCGAATATTCAAAATGATATGCATTATATACTGTATATATGCCTACTTTATTGCCAATATTTTACACCATTTCACATTTCTCTGTCATAAACCATTAATATTAAATTCACTTTGATTTTAGACCTGAGCCTCAGTCATTTGATAAGAAATGCAGTCCACACTGGCTCATTAAGATCCAATCCAACTATAGCTGCACTCAAACTGTTATATTTTATTAGCATTTGAAACACTCATCATTCATGATTAGCTTTTAAGTTTTACTCTCGCTGTCTTTAGTGTCAGAACCCGTCACATTTCTGTTTTTCTCCAACAATACATTTCCACAGCAACTGCCTTTCTATATAGCAATTTTTAATGTCACTTGGACTGAAACGTACTGTATATTATTGACTGGTAAGTATATCTTTAAGTTTTTTATCTATAGTGGTTACATTGAGTTTATCATAGATAGATGAAGAGGAGTTGTCTGTGCCACTGTCTCTGCAGTATTTTGCAACAAGGGTGTGATGGGTTGTTCATTAATAAGAGTAGTTTCTTCAATGACCTCATAAAGGTCTCTAGGTTCTGACCAATAATGGTCCAAAAGTTGTTGAAAGCACATGAGGAGGACGTGATTCATTACTGCACCAGGGTCTTTGCGCCAGTCAGTGCTCGGGATGCAATAAAAATATTAATAAAACATTTATAAAGCACTTTACAAAACACTGTTACAAAGTGCTCAGCAAGAGACACAATAAATGGAAACCAAACGCAGGCATAGTGATCAGAACATAAAGCAGACATAGCTAAAACAATTAAAGCAATACAATGAGAAACAAAAAGATTACATCATGGAGGCATTAAAGGTTTTGAATGGTGAGTCCTCTAAAAGCACATTTATGTAAATATGTCTTTAAGAGAGATTTAAAGGAGGATTATGAGCTGTCCAAAACAATTTTGTTTAGGTTAGTTAATCCACAGAATGGAACACCTCAGATCTCAGCAATGTCTGAGGAATGACAAGCAAGTGGATGAGGTCCTCAGGTTATGACCGGGGACACAGTGTTAAAATATTGTGTGAGACATGCCAGTGTGTGAGACGTGTGACAATGATGTGACAGAAAAGATGCTGAATGTAGTGCAGATGCTCTGTGGGTATGCAAGTGAATGAGTGATTGGCAAAACTGTAATAGAAAGCACTGTGAGTGGTTGTAAAGAGAAGAGGGTGGGTACATTATATTCTGTAAATACAGAACATGTTCAAGGAACAGTTATCAACAAGATGTATTGTTTTTCCTTCTAAAAATGACATGCCATCTCTCATTTCTCTCAACTCAATACAAACCAAACAACGGCAGACCTGGCCCATTTTCATTACATTTTGATACCCTCGGCAAGACATCCATTAGTAGACTGATCTTTTCCTTGACACTTTTTAAATAATACTTTCAAAGGTAACTTTATTGAACGTTGTTCATCCTCTGTCATGTAATCAGCAGTGCCTATTCAAACCAGTCAATCACAGCTGTGCCTCCCTGCATAGTGTTCTGTTTGTACAGCAGTAGACTTTGCGTCACTGGAAATTGTTGGTAGACTCAAAAGAAGAAAGGGAGTCTGACTATAGGTGATGCCCTCAATAACTTTTAAGTTCACCGTAACCTCCCACAGGGTCATGTTAAAAACATCTATTTTAGGGCACTTGGATGGTCATGACATAAATATGTGTGTGAACACTGAAAGAACTGAAGAGAGAAGTCTAAATCACCCATATTTTCACACACCCTCCTAATCTTTTTGTCTGAAAATTACACTTCACACTTCTGACAGGTGTAACTGGTGTGTTTCCTGAGGAGATACCTATGACAACCAATTTGGAGAGTTATTGAGGTCTTGATTAAACATAACTATGACTGACATTTTTATTGACCCATCTATCCACCCTGATGTCAGTCCTACATACCAGTCCTACCAACGTATGTAGCTTTGAAACGTTTCATCGGCACACCTTTTCCATGGTGTAAATGTATTCTGTCAGGATCAGCCTATTTTTTTTTTTTTTTTTTAAACATCTGAGAAAGTGGATGTAGTCAACTGATTAATAAAATAAACATTTAGTTCCATTAAAGATTGTATTTCAGTTCTCCAGTGTCCTAAATATAGATTTTTGGACTGAGTCATAATTACTGTAATTTGGTTGTGACATTGTGGACTCTCTCTTTCCCTTGCTTGTCATGCACACAGATAATACACTACATGAGCAGCACTACTTGTGTAACAATATCCTGTCTCACACTTGTCAAGTGCATTGCAGATCTTACACAGAGATTATGATGTAGTGTCATTTGGTTGTTTACTGCAGCATTCACCATTCACATGTCAGAGATCAAGTTTGATCCTCATAAAACGAGCTGCTTTTCTCTCTTCATCATCATCCTTTATTTGCAAAACTACACATAACATGACACAGTAATAATAATAGTAAAAACTCTTTAGCGAGAGAACAAGACAGCAATACAAAAACATCAGGTAGACAACACAGCGATGAAAGCACGTGCAGTACGTTCTCATTCCCTCTGCATTAGTGTATCTGCACTAATGCAGAGGGAATGAGAAAAGGTATTTGAATTGCAAAAAAAACAATCAGCTTGTTTCTAGCTTTTGCCAGTTATTCAGTTTTTGAGTTGCATGATATCTAAAAGTGAGTTTTCCAGTTTCTATGTTAATAAGATTGGGTAATCCTGTGACTTGGTGTCGTGAGAAGTTGACTTTTGGGTATTTAGACCACACAGATATCCTGGTATTTAACCATTAATTGGCTTTGTAAATGTATGTGTTACTAGTTATGAAACTTATGGCAGGGTAATAAATTGCATCGAGTGGGTTTATCGTAAAGACTGAGGAATGCATTTAGATAATGTCACCCAAGTCCAGCACAGATAAGAAGGTTGATTGAACGATTTGTTTTCTAGAATTTCAAGGGTTAAATGATTTGTTTAAGAAGACTATCTCAGTGAGACACAGTCACACAGATGGAACATCTGGAAGTCTCCAGAGACTATAGCCTGCCACCACCACAAGTGGGCAGTACATTACAAAATGATTGGGGCGTTTATGGGACAAAGTGCTGGTCTCAGATCTGATGCAAGTACATATACCACTTATATTTAGGAAAAGTGTAATTATATTTATAAGATAAAGGTGTTCAGTGTGTGGTAATTGCTTCAGCAGGGAAATTATTTATCCCCTTTCCTGTAGCTTCCCCCCAAATGGCTATGCCAACATATTTATTTATTTATTCATTCATTCATTCATTCATTCATTTATTACTTCGCACAAGCTACTTTTATTTTGTCATCTTGGTTTCTCCAGTCCCATGTCTTCTACCTGCCATCTCCTCACCTAGGTACGAAATATGCTTTAGTGACAGGTCTCTAATAAAACTGATGCACGATGTCTGGTCTGTGGCCGTGCTCACACACTTTCAAGTTGTGTCCCAGCTGAGGCTGCAACAACACTACTCCACTTTTGTTAAGTAATACCCAATTCACCTTTTGACAACTGGAATACTGCACATTGCTGTTTGCAATATTCCTTTGTAGGTGTATCAACAGGTAAAATGGGTTAAGTGGGCCATAGTGTTTAAAATATATCATAGCCCAATAAAGCTTTGTGATTTTGAAGAAAACATATCCCATTAGCCAAGGTAGGAGCCCTTTTTCAAGTATTTCAACAGGTAAATGTGATGAGAAGGCTATAATGTAAATGAAAAGCTCCATCAACACTGATTTTAGTATAATTTTCACAGTCTCATAACAGACATCCATGCTCTTGTTGTTCACCATTATTGTGCCTTGTCTGTAGTATTTTCCGAAACTAATCAAATAGTTTTGAAATTCTGGTTCCTGTTTACATGGATAAGAACGGTCATGTGATGTGAATACAGAGTTAAAATGCTCATCTAAATGCAGATTGTCAGTTCATCTATATCCATAGCCATAATACAGCCATAGTACTATGAACGTAGCCTAAGGGGCTGCCTCCTCAGAGGCAAATTTGAAGGCTGAATGTGTCACAAAGCAAATGCTTTGCTGTCCCATTCCAAAGGCTCCCCCAAATGAGACCGACATGTGTGTCCTTCCAACAAATGATCCAGTGGGTGGCACCCACACTCTCAATGAACAACACATCAGAAACACTTTCTTAAATAGAAGTTGCAGGCTTCAGCTCAGCTGAAAAGCCAATAATATATGTTATGTTAATTTTTTTGATTAAACATTTCCTTTTTTTGCTGTTGCTAGTTGCTAGCAGCGAGGATAAACATAAAACTTTCACTGAATAGTCTCATTTTGGTTCAACCTCTTTTGCAAACAAACCACGCCATCTTTTTAGGGCCACAAACATGCAGGCAGCCCCTGCATTGAGACACAACTTCACACAACTGTCCCACTTTCCACGGTTTTTATCTTGGGTGACAGACTGTAGACACAACCCATGTTATTGAGGAAGGCTTGCTTAAATCTCATTGTCTGTGCATGTTTTAATAGTCACCTTCATCAATGACAAATGACAGTTCATTTTGGAAAAATAGCAGCCATTAGAAAGTAATATGTTAGTCTTGTAACAGATAAAATAGCCACCATATGATATAACCTGATAAGATATAGCCTGGTTAAATAACATGTCTGTGAAGTCATTAATCCTCAAAGCTCTTGCAGGGATAGATTTTTGGTGACTTAATTTTATCAAGCATATGTTTTTGGTACACCACAGAGACACTCACATGCCCGTGCACACACACACACAAACACACTCCTCTGCACTTTCTTGCAAAGTTTCCATTGTTGCTCATCAGGGACAGACCACAATGAATTTCAGCCATCCATCAGAGGAGTTGGACTTAATAACCTGTGCAGTATGTTTGTGCCTGTGTGTCAGGGCTTCTTGTTCAGTGTCAACCACAGTTTATTTTTATTGCTCTGAAACGAGCATCTTCTCAGCCTCGCAGGTCCTCTGTGATGGAACAGCCAGCTTTTGGCTGAGGGTGACGACCCTTTTCAAGGAGGCCATAGAGAGGCATCAATCATGGGCTGTTCAGCCTCCTTTCTGTGTCTCAGTTTAACAGTCAGAGGGGATGCTGTACATTTGGCATGTTGTTGCAGCAGGCGCCGTCTGGCCCCTATAGCTTCCTCATCAAGTTGATTGATTCCCTCCATGTTGTGCTCAGTGCTCCTACTTCTGATTCCAGAATCATCTCACCAAGTACGAAAGGACAGATGAGGCGTCAACAGTTTAAACAAACTTGATTCACTAATGTGTTAAAAGCTGTATTGGTGAGCATTACATCTTTATTACAATAATCCGTCCACTGACAGGTGAGCCATATCAGGATGCTGATTAAAGGGCATGACTACTACACAGGTGTGAGTTGGACAAAAAGGCCGCTCTAAAAATGTACTAATACAGGAAACACCTACATTGGGCACTGAACATATTTACCTCATGCAGTGGAACACATAGTTTGCATAGAGTTGACCACTTTATTGATTGTGGCCTGGGGAGTGGCCTGCCTGCTATCTTCTTGATACAGAGTATAGTGGGAATAGTCTGTGAAGAAGATAACATTTCTTGAAATTGAAACACACCATGGGAAGATTCGCTTTTGGCCAGTCAAGACAGTAACAGACATACAGGTCAAGACCCCAGTAAGCCCAGCGAGCACTCAGCTGAGCGTACATGTGCACAGAAATTCTACTTTCATCAGCTGTCTGGGTGGCTGATCTCTGATTTATGAGGTCTGTTGGATGCGCTGTCAAATTCTCTGAGAAAAAGTTGAATGTGGCTAACGGTGCTAAAATAAGCCGAGGTGAAATGAGTATACATTGCCCCCCATTGTCATGATCCATTACACTGTTTCACTGTAAACATTTGAGTGCACATCACCTCAACTGTAGCACAGACTGTTTGGTTCAAAGAGCCTTCATGCAGCAAGCTGGGTGAAGTGAAATATAGATGTGAGACATATGTCAGCAATGCACACCAATGAGGATTGTGTTCTTCAAAGCATTAATCTAGCAACAGTACATAACATGAATGAATCATATTTATGGTGTGGATGGAGGTCATCGGCCCCTCGTTTTTAGCTTGGCTGATATTAACTATCTTGTGATGACAGCACATCTTTTTTTTCCACCCAGTCTGAGTGTAAAGCCAAGTGTTTTCACTAAGTGGAATAGTTCAGTTTGGTGTTTTTTTGTGTTTCCATTGGAATAGTACGGAAATAACTTCCCCTAACAGTTCATTTCTTTGCACCATTTTTTTATGGTACCAGGGTAAAATGGTATGGTACGGTCTGGGTGGAGCTAGAACGGCTCCACCTACTACAGTCAGCTGCGACAGAAAAACCTAACTCCCTTGTTAACAGTGTTTCTTCAACGATCGCAGTCTCTTCTCAAACACCTACAGAGCAGAAAAAAATGGATGCATGTTGTGTTGTCTGCTGTGTCGTGTTCAATGTTCATCGTCCGTTGCTATTGCATCGTTACAATGTCACGCTACATATGTCGCTGATGTGGTCATCGAGGCACAGCCCGCACCGGCCTTCTGTGTAAAGGTGCTGTTCTTAATCAAAATGAAAGCTTGACCCAGGGCTTTACTGTTTAAAATCATAACATACTGTACTGAAGTGTACCATTATGGAAACATGACATAAAGGGTCAGAGCTCAGATCAGGTGTTCTGGAAATGTGGTCCTCATTGGTGGTGATCTGCTGGCAGGGGTGAAGAAGCACAGCACTTTGACCAACTGCGCGACCTTTGGTAAAAAGACTGCAATATTCAGCTCCATAAATAGAGAAATATGGAACTTCTTTATTCCTCAAAAATGTAACAGTCTGCAAAGTGCCAGATGGGAACTGCTGTGAAATTTACTGCCAGTCTCCTCAGAAAAGCCCCATGACTTAAACATATACAGTGTGCAGCAGTGTAATATGAGAGTGTCTTATCTGGATGCTGGACCACTGCTCACTGTGGCAGCAAGCTCAGTGATTGATTATTATTCCTGTATGTCTCTGGCTACAATCAGACATAGAAAAGGAATTGTCTGTTCCCCTGTGGTCTGGACGCTAATGCCACATATATACATAAACATGATAATGCAGGAAACGTTACTGAATAAGAAAGAATAATGAGAAATGCCCCAGAGGAACCTGACTTAAGCTGTGCCTCAAGGAGAAAGGAATGAGAGCAGACAGAGGAGGATTCCAGTGTCACTGAGAAGCAGACGGAAATTTGGACTCATCTATTTCGAACAAGGATGCTACATTTGATCAAATAAGAATACTGAAGGCCTTTGCACGTGAACAGAAATTCAATTTCAACAAAACAAAGTTGTCAAAAACATTCCCTAACTTTTTATAGTAGTCAAATCAACGACAGTTAAATCTGTTAGCTTCATTCATTTGAATAATTTCAATGTCGTGTCATCAACTACACACTACACAAAAACTGTCTTCCTGTCAGAAGCAATACTTCAATACTTGATATGAATAAATATAAGCCATAAAAAAATGCTCAGTGAAATTCACTCATATAAAAAAAATATTTCAATGTGGATAAATTGCACAAAAACATTGCACAAAAACAAGGCCATAAGAGGCAACAACCACAGTAGCAGCTCTGCGATAGTGAATACTGAAGCTCTGAGTTGAATGTCAGAACCACATGGTGACACCGACAACATGAGCATGTAAGTAAGAGATTTTTCAATAGCTTTCTTAACAGAAACAGTTCATTCCTGATACTGTTCAGACTTCCCCAGTATAGTTTTCTATATAGTTTTCAACTCTGACGTCATGTCTTGATATTGATTAAGTAAGCTTTGCATTTAGCTGAAACATCAGTGGTATTTAGAAGATCACTTTGGAACACTTTTCATTCAGTCTTGCAGACCAAGTATTGCAGAGTAATCACAGAACTGAAATAAACACATTTCCCACCCAGTTCCATCTGAGCTATTTCTTGGTTATTTTGGTTTCCTGCATTGTTTTCTTCCTCCCTACCATCCTGCCTCCTTCTCTCTGATTTTGCCTTCATCTTCCCTCCTCTTCCTTTGAAGGCCTCAGTGTAACTAGAGCTGGAGAGGTCCACATCTTAACATTTCCCTTGGCAAAAATAGCCTCAGACTTCAGAGGAAGGAAACCCAAATGAAAAACCAAAAGCGTTTTCATCCCACCCTCCCGCTTTACCCTTCCTTCCCTTCATGACGTTGTTTGTGTGTGAAATATCACTCAAGCGTGACTGTGAAATGACTTTATCTTTAATAAAAGCATGACTGATGAAGAGAAACATGAAAAACAGCATAGGGAGCTGTCAATTCTCACACAAGTAAAAACAGCCACAGGACAGAAGTTTCTGAAGGCAAATTGACAAATTACCACATGAAGTGATTTATTATGAGCTGAGTTTGGATTCATTGTTGATTGACTGATTAATTACTGAGAAATCCATCTATCAAGGCTATGTTCACACTCTTTTCCCTTCTCCTCCTCTCAGTTCAGCTCTTGTTAATATTTCTGTTGCTCTCCCTTTGATGTCTTCTTTTCAGCCACTCTTCCTCCTCTTTTCTTTGTCTCTCATTTGACTCACCACCCCCGTTCTCCTTCCTCCTCTCACTCGGGCAATGACTGCTCATAAAATATTGAAGACAAGAGTCTGAGCTGTTAATTGTGTTGCTTGCCATCTGTGGAAGCAGTCACAAGTTGTCCTCAGGACTGTGCAGTCTGTAAGACCAGTTCGTATGTAGCATTAGCATGCAGCTTGACTGGATAGGTCGAAGTACGGATGTGTTTGGGACATAATAAGGCCTCGTGAGAAGCGTCATCGTCTATTTTCCAAAGAAAATTATAAAAGAAGACCTGAAACTGTTTACTCTTCAGGAAAATGTTATTAATCAAGCAATAATAATGCAAATATTCCCATAGACTTCAATTCAAACAATATTGTCCTTGGGAGAAAAAGCAAGATGTCCACTTTTTATATCTTCGTTACCAGTGGTCCATACACCAACTGGACTGGAAAGTGTTCTTCTACAGTAAGTATATGCAGTCAGCATGTATGGTCCATACGGACTCAAACTAGAGGTGTACATAAGGTTGTCTGCATAGGGTCTTTGTGAACCACTGAGTGATGAAATGTACATCTGGCAGAACCTGGTGGAACACTGTGCTCATTCGAGCGTGGAAAGTTTGATCCAGCCCTTTGACCTCTTTCACTATTATTATGTGCACAGGAATGTTCTTACTGTCTGCATGAAATAAGAGCAAAATTACTGCCAATTGTTTTTATATACGGACATTGGTTTGATGCATCATACAGAGAGTGATAAGAGATACTCCCAAAAGGTGCTAAAAAAATAATTTCCCAAAAGCAGAAATGATTGTGTCACATATGGAGGGCAGATATGGCTGTGAAGATGGTAAAAAAAAGAAGCCTTGGTTGCAATAACTAAGGTAGTGAATGTTGTGTCATCTGAGATTCAGATGGTGCCACGTGTGAAAAAGAATAGTTTGACATGAAAGTATCACAGGCCCGGGAAAAACAAAGAAAAGATAATACAAGGAACATTACTGTAAAGCTCTCACCTCTCAGGGGGTGAAGCTGGAAGCAATTACTGGACTGTCATTGTAAAGCAGGATTTGTGAAGTCATTTTTGTCACAGTTGTTATGATATTTGGAATGTCCTGTTTGCAATGTGAATAACGAGTGCAAATGGAAGAACAATTTATTAGTCCTTAGGAGTGGAAGTGACATTCTTACATGACAGTATATATATGTTGTGATGTACATATGCATTACTAGGGATGCACCGAAATTAAAACTGTATTAAAACCGAAAATCAGAAAACACTTGGCCCAAAACCAAAACCAAAACAACGAAATAAATTATGATGCCAATTCTGTACCATGAGTACAAGAAAAATTATGCAGCGGCAGCCCAACTCACAGTTTACCCCAAAAATGTTGCTAATAAAAAAATGCTTCGAATTGTCTAATAAATTGTATATTTAGGGATGCACCGAAAATTTGGCGGCCGAAAAATAATAATAATAATAACATTCCAACAAGATGCGAGTACACTGGAACAGCACCTATTAAATGCTGAGCGTACGGCTCAGATTATGAACTCCCCTCGACATTCATTTCAAAGCAGAGAACATTCTCTCTCTTTGAGCAGTTAACTAAAGAGGTCAGCTCATCTGATGCATCTGTTATTCCCTGAATTGCAGCGTGTCTTCAGTGTTTTATATTGATCAATACCACATTTGTGTGTCAAACATTCATATTGGTTGAGTGCATTAAGCCAAGACTAGTGCTGAGGTGCCATTTGTGAATAAGGTCTAGGGTTGTTTGTTTGTCCATTAAGGTTTCTCACTTTTTAAATTGTAGATCTACACATGTCATGTCATAAACACCAACAAAATGTACTGTTTTTTATTTTTTATCAGATCTTATCTAATGCCAAGTGTGCTCGCACACATGCATGCATAAATACACACTGGTTTTTGTGACCTCTCTAAGACCTTTTATCTTGTCCACATGGGAATCAAAGCCTGGATGGAAACTTATTTTTAAGTCTCTGGTTCAGGTAAAGTTAAGATTAGGTTAAGGTTAGAGTTTGGCATTAAGTGTTTATGGTTAGAGATAGGCATAATGCGTTGAATTGGCTGTCCAGACGACGGGAAGGCAGTCTAGTGTTCCAACAAGAATAGCAGATCAAATCCTGGCCGAGGCTGATCAAGACAGCTTGTCTGTGGTTGACTCTAAACAGCTGATACTGTACAGGCTGAATGAAGATAAAGAGGCTGTGCGTGTTCTGCAGACAGTTAGCCTTCAGCATCATGAGGAAACACACATTTGTCCACATTAAGATTAAGTGGCATGTCACATGATCTGCTTTTTGAAATATGATGTTGGGAATTCTAATCAGAATATCAGCATCTCCACTTCAGTTTCCTGTCAACATTTTCCTGTAGAGTCACATTTGTCTTTGTCCATCTGTCACTGTGCAGAGTATATCACAATTCCATAATGAACTCACTGCAGTGAGATGCTGATGACTTCAGAACAGGGAAAACGTGTCACAAAGTCCATAAGCGTTTTTTCTTTCATTGAGACAGATGGCATTTCAGCCCTCGGGTATTCTTCGAGATCAAAATAAATGAGAGACAGGCCACTCCCTTATCTCATATTAGTAACATACAGAAGTTCCACTGTTTGGGTGAGAAGCAATCCACGCAGCCATTAAGAGGCTTGAGACTCTCACAGCAGGAAAAAAAAAGTCAGCACAGATGTTAGGAAACAAACATTATCTTTGTAAATATGTAGTCGAGTATGAATGTGTGTTGATATTGAGCCTCTGTTTTAGGAGCTGATCTGGCTGTTTGATCATTTGAATGCTGTCAGTATTGTATACTCCTGTATGCAGTGTTCAAATAGGGTTGCCTTCTGGAATATACTAAAGCTGTGTTTCTACCGGCTGGAACGTTTGGTTTGGTACAGTATGTATTTTTGTGTTTCCGTTAGGAATAGTACCATTATACCCAGCCCCAACCTTTCCATTTTTCTGTAACCCTCTCTTGGGGTACCAGAGTAAAATAGTACGCTATGGTCAGCCCACGACAGTCGGAAGATTCTGTTTACCATTCCAAACCATATTGTACTATCCCAAACTGAACCGTACCATGATAGAAACACAACATAAGGGTTTTCAAGATGTTCTCTAATCAACTCTCAATGCCCTAATTATCAAACAAAAGTTCACTCTTGAATGCAGAAATGTACACATTAAGTACATCGTAGTATAATGGCAGTAAAGTCTAATTTGCCTCTGATAAAAGCTCACTCTGACTACAAAGAGACAGATGAGACGGGGGTTAATAATGATAATGGTCTGGTGTTCAGCAGCCCTAAAAACCACAAAAAGGTTTCCAACATGTCACACATGATTGTGCTTGTGACTAAAAGCCACATTATACTTTTATACAACTGCGTAATGCGTTATCCAACTGCGGAGACCCCTCGAGCCCTCATAGTTCTCTGTCGTGCCAGATAGGCACTGCAATTTCCCGCCCGATCAGTAGGGGTCACTACGCAAGGTTGTTGTGCTTGCAGCTACAGTGAGCAATGGCGTCCGAGAGAGAACGACTGCTGATACTTTTGAAGCAAAAATCGAGACGTGAAAGACTGTGGAGACGTGTCCAGAGGTGGTTATGCACGTCCACTAAGTGTACCGAGACTGACGGCAGGCCAGACGAGCGACATGGACCAAAAAACCCACTTCAGATACTTCCGAATGTTGGCTGGCACATTGAATGAACCTCTATGCCGTGTGCTACCTCATATTAAAGCTATACTTACCTTTCTTGAATGTCTCACAGCACTTAGTAAAAATTTAAACATGAACACCTCCGCCTCCCTCAAAGTTCCACCCTCCAGGGCGGAACGGCAGCGGCTATGAGCATGCGCGATTCATTAGCAGCCTGGAGAGTGCTCAGGTTTTCCCCACTGCTCTAGACTGGGACTGCAGAGGTTTCCGTGCTTTGGGAGGTGATCCCGGTAACACACGCTGCTTGTTGAGCTCAGTAACTGCACCTGAGAGTCTCCAAACACCACAAAAAGTCGTCAGATTTAGCGACAGTCACCACATTGGCAACACTGCTCTGTCAGAGATGCACACGACTTGCAAGCTGTGACAGCGATCAGCGAGGCGCCCGACAGATGACAGGGACGAGGCATGCGACAGAAGACAGACAGGTAGCTCGGCCAATTATTTTATTCGGTCCGATTATTTTAATTGGTCTTACTTTTATCATAATAATATGATAATTAAATAATAATTAGTTTCAAAACATGGCTGTTACGTTTTAGAGGGCCATACGCTTATTAGGAGCAATTTAAGATGGCAAAAGAAAAGTATAAAAATGCAAGAAACATAAGTATAGCTTCATTCATCATGGCAGCCACTGCATTTCCTTTGATTCTGCCCAGAGACTGGCTGAGGACCAACCACCGCCCTTGCCGTCTCTGTTGTCCCTTGACAGAGTGACGGACACTTAAAAAACATTTTGTGCAGCCGGAGACGACGGAGAGGCTCTTCAACAGTCTCTCCGGCGACGTAGAGGGGTCTCCGTAACCGACGTAGAGCACTTTACACAGCAGTATATGTTGAGCTTAACAGTTGCACTAAGTTTTGCATTCGTCACCTTTGGATCTATCTACTTTTTACCTTGAGTTGTCTTTGGCCAGTCAAAACATATATCAGTGCAGCAGACACTATGGTTCACAGAGGAGAGCCTGGAGATTCTCAGCTGAGATGCAAGATGAAAACAGAAGACCTGTTTAACACCTGTTAGTCATTCATGTTCTGGTGCCAGTTGGATTTTAATCTCAAATGTTACCCATAACCTCTCCACTGCTCACCCAACATTTCACATTCAACATTACCTCTGTAACACTGTTAGCTACTTACAAATATCTTTACTCATTAAGTATTTAGTAAATCAATAGAGGAGATAGTGATGCTGAAGATGGTGGTGATAAAGAAATGTGAATGTTTGCTTCAGTGGCGCACAAATATGAGGTTTACCCTTACAGGCTCAAACTGTGATGTGTGGTTAAAAGGCCATCTCATGTATCAGATATGGCTGAAGGGAACACAGCTCTCAGGTTCAAATGAACAACTCTACTTCCTGTGGTTTGATTTGATCCAGTCACAGAGAGAGGTGAGGTTTGGGTGTGCTAAGTGTTTCTCAGTGCAAGTGTGTGTGTGTGTGTGAAGACGTGCACAGAAATGTATCCCATATACACAAAAACATGGACGTACATCTGAGAAGTCATTACCAAAAACATACCGTCTTCCTGGATATTAGAAAATCTGATATCTTATTTTTGTTTGGAGAAATGCATATATATATATATATATATATATATATACTCATATATATATATATATATATATATACTCATATATGCTCATATATATACTATATATATGAGCAGCACAGTCTTCACTAAAGGTTTACAGATTTTAGTAAATAATCTTAAAGGACTCATATTATATCCTATTTCTACAAGTTAACCCAGTTCCCTGGTGTCCTAATGAACATGTCTGTCATGCTTTAGTCAAAATACCATAAGGATGAATCACTATAGCAGTTCAATCACTGTGCCAAAACAGCCCTGTTCAGAACGGTCAGTTTTAGGTGCCTGTCTCTTTCAATGCAAATGAGCACACATTTGATGACATTAGAGGCATATGAGCTTCCCTTGTTGTCTTAGAGCAATCACCACTGTATGGAGGTATTTTGGAATGTGATTAAACGCCTCGGTCGTTCAGATGGGATTGTGTCTTCAGCATCACTTGTAGCGTGACTCGAACGACAACAACAACAATGAAGTAGATCCAGAGAGACACAACCACATGCCCTTGGCACAACTCCACAGTCTTCTTCATTTCTGTGGCTTCCTTGCAAAAGAAAGACAATTTGCGCCCCAACTCCACATAACCATAGTCCATTTTGTTGTAGACCATTTTTTCCAGGGCGTGGCCTGTAAAGTTATAAATCCATGTGGAAGACGAGACTAGACGATGTCAATATTAAGGCCATGCACAGATCGGCTCTGATCACTTGCAATATATAATGTGAAGAGTTGGTGAGGAAGATCAGATTCTCAGACAGACACACACAGTCACTAAAAACAATACCTGACTCCCACTCTGTGGGATGAAGTGATAAGGTCAGTAAGAGAGAAAATTAAGACTGTGACTGCCAGATCTTAACCTTAGAACACCATTGCCGGGCGGTTTTCACCCGAGAAAATACATTTATGTGATTTTCATGAAAAACAAGTTTTCCTCTTCATTATTTTTTCTTTTAGAATTTTTTTTGTTCCCAAATTCCTAATTTTCCAGTAATTTTGGAGAATTTTTAGATGGTCCCTCATGATGGTTTTCTTTCATTTTGTTGGACATGACACAGTTTAAAATAGAAGAACACTACTCAAATTTGTCATGTATTGTCATGTTTTGATATATTTTGATGACAAGTACTTTTTATTGGGTGTATTTATTATCTCGGGTAAAAATCACCAGGCGTTAGTGATGGTGTTTTGAATTTGAGTGATAGTGTTCTAGGGTTAAACACAACAGGGAGACTGGCCAGGTGCTCCCATTTGTGTTAATGCACTCTGCACACAGGTACCTGTACAACAAACAGGCAGACAAGAAACATGGGAAACTTGATCACAGCAGACTCTGCCAGAGCAGGAGGGCCTTAACATCATGTTTAAACCATTTACTTACTTTCGGTTTCTTTGCTCTCAGGGGCCATCATTACTTTCTTGGAAGCCATCTTATGCAGGAGAAAGAGAGATTAGGACAGCACATGCCATTTTGTCCATGTTTCAGTCATCCGAGGATTACCTCACAACATAGTTTTGTTATTTTAGTGAATAGCTTTAAAATACAATTCATCCATTCAACAGGTTTAGTTCAAAATAAAAACAAAGTCAAAAATGCAAATAAGCCACAAAATGACAGGTTGCAGGATTTAAAATGAAGCTCTCTGGAGAGGCCGTCTGGTCTGATGTTATTAATTTAAGCAATACATTCAGACATGAAAGAGAATAAAACAATGCAGTGGAAAGATGCAGCAACACAGAACAAACCAATGCAGCCTAACTCTTTTATCAATGAACCTGTCTGATAAACAACCCTGAGAATCTGGGAGTATGAAACTACAAAGTCAATCAAAATCCTGAAAGGCAGAGAATCCATTACCTGCACAATGACATCCAGTATGTCACACATATGATCAAAAACTGTGTCCATTGACCACTGTGGTATCCATGTGGTATAGTTTTGTGTGTGTTGAAGACAGATTTATATGCGAACTGTGACATGAACACTTGTGTGTTCAATTATGTGGTGTAAACTGATGATGCATTTCTGTTTTATGTGGTAGTTGTGCTGTGCAAATAAAAACACACTGTGTGCATAACAGTCCATACATCACACACAAAAACCCACAACTCCTGTGCACAGCCCATAGTTCATCAACAAGCTGAGTTTGCCAGATAGATGAAACCCGTATTACACGTCTGTTCTTACTCTACACCATCGTCCATGGAAAACAAATTTGTTTCTTTGTGTTATGTCTCACAACGATGTTTGACGCAAATGGCAGACCCAAAATTCAGTTTACTGAAGTAAAAAAAGATTCAGTGCACATGCAGGCAATCCAAAACACCAAAAACGGCAACATCCCAAAAAGGAGGTCATACAAAAGTAGCTCTACAGGCATACAATGGGAAAAGAGTTCAAGCTGGGCTTGATCAATAATTCCAAAACTAGCTTCCAACATGATGTGATCTGAGCCATAATGACACTTCTACACGGTCTGTTTTCAGCCTTAGAGAAACTTGGCATGTGACAAGAGACTTTGACCAAAAACAAAGCAGTTCAGAGAGCAAGAGAATGTTCCCATTGGCTTGTCTATTAAGCAGCTCTCGACAGAGGCCCCTTTGTTCAAAACATTGCTATTGTAGCATCAGCTATAGCTGCCTATATGCTGCAAAGAAAGCACAACTTGACATGATGGGCACAAGAAATATACATATTACAAAGTAATACTGCAACAAACATAAACCACCATTAAGGTGTTTTTTTATGTGATTTATTCATACGTCAATATTTTTTGAACCTGTACCCAGTTAATGTCAGCTGAGCAATGTTGCAGAGGGATATTGTAGAATTTTGTCTTTCAGAATAAGGTACATTTTTTCCAAAGTTTTGCTTCTGACAGTTATACATGAACCAATGAGAATGCATGTTCATGTTGCACAAAAAAATGCTTAAATAAGCAAACTTGGATTGTTACAAACAGGCAGGACCTTAATCAAAAATTCAAACTGTCTGTCAGACATCCTAAATCAATCCTGGTGGAGGTGTTAAAGCTCTTGAACACTCAATACTCCATGTAATATTGCTTACTTTATTGTGTTTGAGACTTTTTATTTTACATTGACGCCTGAGAGGTGGGGTAAGTCTAGGTGTGACGTAGTGACAGTGCAGTGTTTTGCACCAGAGGTTACATACTGGAGTTTAACTTTGGTTGTTACCCATGCATTATGAACTGTGAGTAATTAAGTCTGCAAAGATGCCGACTTATGGAAAGTGGCCATAAAGTGCTCAAGTGCCCATTCATTCTTCTTGTTGGTTTCACAATGGGACAGGCCTACATCCTCACTAACTTACCTAGATTCTATGAGTGAAGGTGGACATTGGGACAAGGTCTCTACTCCACACCATTGCTGTACAGTTTATCCAGCAGGCAGATCTTGTGCTTTGTCTCATTGCCATTCTTCTCCATGCACTCTTCTTCCAGGTGTCTCCTCTCATTGTCTGCTAAAGTACAGGCTTCAGGTGTGTAGTCCATATCCATTAGTAGAATCCCCACCATTTGGAATTCCCTTGGTCCTCACTGTACCTGAGCTCAGTCTGCTGTGGAAGTTCAGTCAGACAGTTGATGTGTGCTCTGGTTCATGCACACAAATTGTTTTCCCAGCTTTTTTTTCAGGAGCTCCTTCTTCTATTGGTGCTATTAGACAACCTTTGGCCCTGACCTTCTTGCAAGTGGTCATCTGAATCTCACCAATACCCAAGTGTGGTTATATAAGGCGCAGATACACAGTCAGTGTTGACTGTGCCCCTGTGTGTCTACAGCCACCTTAAGACAAGTGAAAACATGGCAGCAGCAGGGACACAAGGATAAACACATTTTTAGCCAATTGACAAAAGGCTTGCCTAAGAAAATCTATTGAAGAGAAGGGTATGCACACAGCTAAGAAACTTGAACCAACCAGCAAATTAAGTACAATTCATTATACTGTATATAAATTTACTTGAGGTATAGTCAAACAGTGAAAAAGTACTATATCTTATATTTATTAAAGCTATACTTACCAAGTGCTGTGAGACATGCAAGAAAGGTAAGAATGACTTTAACTCAAAACTTACTTATGTCATCATACAAACATTTATCAAAAATACCTGTGCTTTGTAACATTAAACTAAAATGCATTTCCTCTCAGAGAAGTTATGAGAGGAATATGAATCAAGGGTCACATGATCCAGGCCACAGAGTAGCTGTTCACCATCCACATCATGTAAATGGGGCACTCGGGCCTCCAGTCCATCATTCACACACGCACACTAAGTGCTTTTAACGTGCTTCCTGTTGTGAATAGATGTGAGAGCTGCAACACTTCCAGCAAATCAATTCACCAACTATTAGACATGAGTTTAGGTCAGTGGAAGGAAAATGGTTTAGTACTGCTGGTGCTCTGCAGTGACTTTTGTGAGAGTGCATCACTCAAAACTGCATAATAGAAGGTTCTTCCGTGCTTAGGTTTGAGATCAGTTGTGACTTCTGTCTGTACTTTGATATGGACCCCTGCTAGGGTCAGGTGTGGAAAAATTAAAATCGTTTGTTCCCTCGGTTTAGTAAACCGTTCCCCCGGTTTAGTAATCCATTCCCTCGGTTTAGTAATCCATTCCCTCGGTTTAGTAATCCATTCCCTCGGTTTAGTAAACCGTGCCCTCGGTTTTGGGAATCCGTGTCCCGTTTTGTATGCCACTCCTTTGACACTTGAAAACAAGACAGTGGTAGTCCAGCGGTTAAATAGGTGGACTTGTGTCAAGAAGATCGTAGGATTGAATCCTGAGGGCGTCAATATTATTTATCTTATATATTGTATAAAGCATTTTGAGTATGAAGCATTCTAAATACGTAAAGCATTTTGTGTGGGGGTGTCTTTAAAGTCTCATTGGCCGTCTCTGTTTTATGGTCTCTCCTCTGTCAACCATACAAAACCAAAAGACAGACATTCTTCTCTTTTTGTTGCTGCTCTTGTTGCTCCTCTTGCTGCTGCTCTGGGTCCTGCTTTTGGGCCCAAGGCCCATGGCTCCGGCCATGGCCTCCGACATGCGGCTCTCATCCCGTGCCGCACGGACAAAGTCTTTTTTGCAGAAGCTGTGCCAGTTTCACACTGGAAATGTACTTTAATTTGCTGGTTGGTTCAAGTTTCTTAGCTGTGTGCATACCCTTCTCTTCAATAGATTTTCTAAGGCAAGCCTTTTGTCAATTGACTAAAAATGTGTTTATCCTTGTGTCCCTGCTGCTGCCATGTTTTCACTTGTCTTAAGGTGGCTGTAGACACACAGGGGCACAGTCAACACTGACTGTGTATCTGCGCCTTATATAACCACACAAGAAAAAACGTGGGGTATTGGTGAGATTCAGATGACCACTTGCAAGAAGGTCAGGGCCAAAGGTTGTCTAATAGCACCAATAGAAGAAGGAGCTCCTGAAAAAAGCTGGGAAAACAATTTGTGTGCATGAACCAGAGCACACATCAACTGTCTGACTGAACTTCCACAGCAGACTGAGCTCAGGTACAGTGAGGACCAAGGGAATACCAACTGGTGGGGATCCTACTAATGGATATGGACTACACACCTGAAGCCTGTACTTTAGCAGACAATGAGAGGAGACACCTGGAAGAAGAGTGCATGGAGAAGAATGGCAATGAGACAAAGCACAAGATCTGCCTGCTGAATAAACTGTAAAGCAATGGTGTGGAGTAGAGACCTTGTCCCACTGTCCACCTTCACTCATAGACTCTAGGTAAGTTAGTGAGGATGTAGGCCTGTCCCATTGTGAAACCAACAAGAAGAACGTATGGGCACTTTGTGCACTTTATGGCCACTTTCCATAAGTCGGCATCTTTGACTTAATTACTCACAGTTCATAATGCATGGGTAACAACCAAAATAAAACTCCAGTATGTAACGTCTGGTGCAAAACACTGCTATTGTAACTACGTCACACCTAGACTTACCCCACCTCTCAGGTGTCAATGTAAAATAAAAAGTCTCAAACACAATAAAGTAAGCAATATTACATGGAGTATTGAGTGTTAAGCATTGCTGTTGATATCATTTTCTCACACTCTGGTTTTTTCAGGGACTTTGTTAGGGGGTCAAAGATTCTGGAAAAGAAAAACAGTCCAGGCATTGGATATCATCAGCTTCCCTCCTTTTCCACAAAACTCTACACCATCCAAGAAGTGTTGTTTATCTTCTAGGAGCTACTCCCCCCCCCCCCCTCATACTTATACAAAAGGAAAATAAACTTGCAAGTTGGACAGTGCACAGGATATTTTTGTTTGTTGCTTTCCTGCCACCACTTTCCCACACACCTGTCTCTAAAAATATGTGTGAAGTGTCCCTTTGTTCTAGAATTCCTGCTTTCCACTGAGATCTTGTAAATGATTCATTCTCCTCACCTGGCGTTCCCGTCTTTCTCCTCACATGCAGACAAAGCTGTGCAGATTTTAAAGCCCCTTCAAAACCTCACAAGATAACTCTTTAACATTCCACTGACCACCAACAATAATGATAATTATCATTATTATTATTATAATAATATAGGCACAGTAATGTGAATGGGTATTTCCATTATTATTGTCATTGTAATACTCAGTCTGATGGTGAAAAGATTAAACATAACTTTTAATAATAAGCTCAGCGGTTGCTGTTTTTATGTTCATAAAAGTATGACCATAAAAACAACAACCACTGTGATGTTTTTATGTCGATTTTTATCTCCTAATTTCATGCAATTTTATGTGTCCTTGTGGCACTTCAACTTTTATTATTATTATTGTTGTTGTTATTATAATAATAATAACAATAATTCTTATTTTTTGAAGTAGCAGTCGTGGTAATACATACAGGTCTCTCTACTCTTCACATATCTCTAATATGCAAACTAATATACTTTCTGAACAGTTTAAATTATATTGACACTCTATGTGAATGTGAGAGGACAGTTAAGTTATGTAGTTGCTTCTGTACGTAAAAATATTGAAGAAAGCAAAGACAGCTCAATGGTTACCTGATCATTTCTTTCAATTTTATACACATTTTCCTCTCTCTCTTCCTGCAGCCGGAAGCCTCAGGTCTGCAGGCTAGACTGGGTGTGTTTATGTTATTTAATCCAACCTGCCATTGAGACTTATCTGATCAATACCTCACACTATATGCACAGATGAGTCCCAGGTTTATTAAACTGCCCAAATTCAGTCACAGAAAGTAAGTTGAATTCTTGCCTCCTCTTCGACTGCAGGCATGATCATCCAGCTTGCTATGCTTTCCAGTTGAGAGCTGGAAAATCGCAGGAGATCTAAATAAATCTGAGACTTGAAGTGGTTAGCATCATGAAATAGTAATCAAGAGTTATGATGTGGGAGTTTGGGAGTTTGAAAAATTCAGAGGTGTCTGGCAAACAAGAAGGCTGCGATCACAGTGTAGTTGTTAATAAGATTCATTTCCTTCAAAACCTCT
This sequence comes from Microchirus variegatus, assembly GCF_963457635.1. NCBI lineage: Eukaryota > Metazoa > Chordata > Actinopteri > Pleuronectiformes > Soleidae > Microchirus > Microchirus variegatus. The sequence continues at coordinate 21,039,281 of NC_139804.1, forward strand.
GGTAATTTAACAGTTATTTGTGACTGAATTGTATATGAGTAACTCCCACAATAGTTGTACAGTAGGTTCTGAAAGATTCAATACCTAATACATTTGATGAAAACTTGACAATGGAGTGCTGAGCAAGGCTTGTGATGTACGTGAATGTATCTTTACTGCACAAACCTAAATTATGTCACAAGCAATAGATTACCTGGTACACCGGGAAGGAAACAGAGCAGGGATGTGTCATGCATCTTTTTATTTATTTTTTTATAGTCAGTGGTGCCTAATGTGTTGAAGTTGATGTAATGAATGTACAACATCTCCCTACTGGTGTTTGAAAATTGTTGTTGAACTCTTCCAGCTTATCTGCTTCTCCACTTATTCCAATTATCTTTAGTTTTGTATGATTTGACCAGTTATATGAACAACTGTGCATAATGAGATTGCAGTGATATGAATAACATTGGTGGTATTACATAATATGAGCTCAACATAGTATCAAGAAAACACTGAATACAGTTTGAAAAAAAACTATCCCTGTTCATTTGGTGATATAAACTAAATAAACATGGATGTTGACTGGCCTGCTGTCGCCTTCATGTATTTTGCCATTACTGTCTTAGCTTTGGCTCAGCTCTGACAGCCACAGGGTGCAGTTTGCTCCAGGCTATATCACTGTGGTGGTGCACTGCAGGTGTGCACTGGCACAAGAAAGATGATTTAGCCACACAGGATGAAGAGAAAGTGTGCAGCAGCTCGGTTATAAGAAGGACATTCAGATTATGCAGCATACGTTATTTATGTAACTTTATCTCCCCTTTCTGAGAATCAACTTTTTTGTTACTCTGAATTAGGAAGCCATTTGTCGTTGTTGAGGATTCTGCACGAGTGTGACATGAGGTGTGGCTGGCATCCTAAATCTCCTGACGAGGCAAACCTGCTTCCTGTTCCTCATCTACTGTTGTATAAAAGCCTGGTCCTCACGCAACCACTCAGCCAGATAATTCTGTCAAGTCCAGTCATGCTATGTGACTCTCTTTGCTGAATGTCATTCTATACATTTTTGTGATAATTGCCTTTTGCATTTCTTCTAGGCTGCCTTGTCATGCCTCCAGTCTTTTTGTGCACTGTGTACTAATTGCACAGTTACTCAACTCAACTCGACTTTATTTCTAGAGCACCATTAAAATGACAGCAGTCGACCAAAGTGCTGTACGTAAACACATAAATGAGAAATGAGAATAAAAACAATACAATTACAGTAGACATATAATTTGCACGCGCTCACTTATTAAACGCTAGAGAGAAGAAGTGGGTTTTAAGGGAGGATTTAACAGTCTCTAGGGTCTGGGAGGTTGTAATATAGAAGGAGGAGACTGTTCTACAGTCTGGGAGCAGCTGCGACAAAGGCCCTGTCACCTCTAGACTTAAAGCTATACTTACCTTTCTTTAATTTTTACACTTTTCTTTTGTAATCTTAAATTGCTCCTAATAAGCGATTGGCACTCTAAAATGTAAGATAAACCCATCAGGTTTTTAAACTCATCATTATTTAATTCTCTTTTCACTCTGCAGCTACTGTGCACAACAAGTAGCGCGTGTTGTCGGGATCACCTCCCAAAGCACGGTAACCTCCGCAGTCCCAGCCTAGAGTCAGAGTAGCGAAAACCTCTGTGTCCAGGCTGCTAATGAATCGTGCATGAGCATAGCTGCTGCTGTTCCACCCTGGAGGGTGGGACTTTGAGGGAGGCGGAGGTGTTGTGCTATGAGACATGCAAGAAAGGTAAGTATAGCTTTAAGTCTGGTTTTAGAAACCTCCAGCAGTAGTTGGTGAGAGGACCTTAAGACTCTGGTTGGGGTATGGCTACGCAGGCGCTCAGAAAGATACAGAGGGGCCATACCATTGAGGGCTTTAAAAACAATTAATGGAAAACGAAAACATACCAGGAGCCAGTGGAGGGCCGGCTAAGATTGGCGTGATTGCCAGCGAGAAGTCGTGAGGCAGCGTTTTGAATGAGTTGAAGGCAGATGAGAAAGGATTGGTCCAAACCAACGTAGAGTTACAATAATCTGACCTAGATGTAACAAAGGAATGGATAACCTTTTCAAGGTTAAGGTCTTGGCTAAGAGGCGGAAAAACTTGAAATAAAAAATGGCAGTCAAAAATGACACGGAGGTTCCTTACACAGGACTGAAGAAACTAAGGGGGCCCAGGATATCAGCAAAACAGGCTGAGGAGGTGCTTCCTCCAAACAGGATCATCTCTGTCTTGGATACACTCAGATTTAGAAATTAGCACTCCAGTTACAGCCAACACGCCCCTACCACCTCCAGCAGCCTTCTAGTTTAGATGTATTTGTTGGATACTAAAGTTCAGGGTTGCGTTGGGCTCTTTACTACAAAAACCTAACAACTGCTTCGATAAAAGTGATTGCACAGTGTAATGACAATAGCCAAACAGCACCATCTGTGTTTGTAATGGTCCCCTACCAACTTCGATTTCACTACATTTTGCACCTCACACAGTGAAGACAGTGAGACACAGTTTTCAAGGAAAAGTCGAACACAACCATAGTTGTGAAGAAGAATACCTGTGTCTTTATTGACATCTCGCAACTGCTGTGTCTTTTCAACAAACAATAATACACATAGAACTGCTATTGACACAAAAAAAAATATTTTTCCTCTTTGGGAGGACAAAGATGACAAAAAGCCAATGTTGTTCATACATTCTACACAAGTAGTTTCTATTCCTCAGTTTAACAGCCACCTCTTGTAAACCACTTAGTAATACAGCTAATGGAAGCTGAGACTGTAAGATAAGAAGACATTTTACAACAAACTTTTTAGGGTGGATAGATGAAAAGGAGAACAGTCTCCTGTGTGTGTTGTTTTTGGAACGTGTCACTGCAGCTAGTATTTGTCTGTTTTTTTTCACCTGTGTTTTTTCTCCTCATGCAGTGATTTGCTCAGCGCTTTGGCATCTGCTGCTAATTCAACACGCTGAATCAGCCAAAATGGCGCTGATGTTCCACTGCTGAAGGCTGATGTGTGAGACACATTGCACCAACACCAACACTAACGCACTGATGCAAACTGATGGCCCAATACTGGAGCGTCGGCCTGGTGGATCCCGGCCATCAGGGAAAAAACATCACTGAAAAAATCTGTAAAACATTTATCAGCACCACTGTGCACCAATTACTGCTATAGCACGACTGAGACATAAACCAAACAGTGGTGGTGTAAACTTGCTTCAACATCGACAAATGGCGTCAAAGGAAACTTTGAAAACAGAAATTAACAGCAAAAGAAAAATATTTGAGGTTCCAGCAGCTCCTCCTATCTTAATACTCTACTCAACACACAGCGTGTGTCAGTGCCTCCAGCTGTTGAACTAAGACATATTTACATATTCAGTAGTAGCACTGAGCTCAGTTTTCCCTTTGCCAGCAGCACAGTGACACACACACACATCCATTACACCACCTAACTCAGATGTTCAGTGTTTTTGTGGCTTTGATATTCATACTTGCATGAAGGGAAGTAATGGCACTTGTCCCTAAGCATCAGTTTGACATTGCAGATTCTGTCACCACGTGTGTGTGTGTTGGTTCGTTAGTCAGTGTGTATAATGAACCAGGTTGGTGCAGTGCCAACCCTCAACACACACACACTCTCTCACACATGTACTCTTACATTTGCATGCAGACTCTAGTTACACACACATCAGAGTAATTACGTACTATCAGCTGATTTGGTTTATATTTTAAATTTACTACAGCAGCTTTATCATGATCATGTTAGAGACTTCTGCAGGAATATCTCTCCCACCCCCATATGGTCCATGTGTGTTTGTGTTTTCATGGGGGGGGGGGGGCATCATCTCATCTCTGTCCTGTTCTCCTTGTACCACTCCTCTCATGAATGACAAACAGATTGTGTGTGTGTGTGTGTGTGTGTGTGTGTGTGTGTGTGTGTGTGTGTGTGTGTGTGTGTGTGTGTGTGTGTGTGTGTGTGTGTGTGTGTGTGTGTGTGTGTGTGTGTGTTGAGAGAATGAAAGATGGAGAGATTGTCTGAGCCATATAGAAAATTGGACAGGTGAACTATATGTGTTGTTTGTGGCAAAACAGGCCAATAGTACGATCAGCGCATGAAGTATTTCAGCATTGCATAGTGGACAAAATAATATAAACAGCCTGTTCTCTGAAGGAACAGAGCTTTTCCCGGGAATGAGAAAAATTCTAGGGAGGAATGTCTGTGCCCTGTGAAATCTCATTTCTCTCAGCTCTCGGTGACCTGCATCCTGAATGCAAATGAAAGTTGATCGAATCCAATCAAATGGGCACTGCAACTGCCATATCACAGTGCTGGACCATACCATTTGTATTATATACAACCAGCAACCATCTGCACTACAAATCAGGATGCATTGTTACTGAAAAACGATGAGAAACATGCCTTTTTTTCCCTCCCATCTTTATACACTGATGTTATTTAATATAATAAATCACACCATAATACCTGACGTGGCACCCACAGCATGTTGTCTCCCACTACAGCACAGGCAACTAAAGCCAAAGCAGTATGCAGGACACGGGAGCTGCTGGTCTACTGCTGCTCTATTTTGTGAGTTTATGTCACTGCAGTAAATCCAAACAAAAGATTTCAAAGACTGAAGCCAATAAATAACAAATTTTAAACTCACTGAGTGAGGCAGCAGGGGACCAACAACTCCTGCGTCTCTGTGAGCTAAAATTACGTTTTCTCTATGGACTCTGGTATGGGGGTAGTGAGTGATACAAGCTTCACTTTGCTGTTGGAAAAGGTTATCCAGTGTCTCACTCTCATAAAGTGGGGAACATATTGAAGAGCTTGTCCATAATTGGCAGAGACTGAAGAGCAGGGGTAAAACTATACTCTATTTATTATTTCGTATTGTAAAAAAACTGCACACAAATGCTGTGAGTTAACATAAACAGAGCTTAGAGGAACAGCTGGGACATGCATTTAAGGATTCCCATATCTCTCAGATCTCATTACTTCGGCAAACAGTCCCCCAAACAAAAGCCTTCACACAGGCTGACGAATACTGCTGTTGCCACGTTGTGCTCATAGAGCCACTACTAATTAGGTAAAAATTCACTCATTTTTTTGCATTAATAAATTCCACCGCCTGCAGTCATCAATTAAACCTTTTTTGTGTTTGTATTTTTTTGATATAGTCATGGGTATTGCTTTTGCAAATTCCATGTTAGCATGCATATCAGGGTATACTACGACTTATCTTCTTCTATCACACACCCCTATGAGAAGGAACAAAGCTCTACAAGACCTCAAATGGCCCGAAAAGCTAATGTGTCGTATTCTTAGAGCACTACAGCTGCAAAGGTATGCAGGCAAGCAGGAGCACATACAGAGTGAATAATTGATATTGATAGTTGATGCTAATTTCCTTTCATGCCACTGCAGCAGCAGTGCTGGCTACAGATTGATGATATTGAGGGTGAAGATTAGACGGCTGCTAATGTGGAGCAGCTAGTGGAGATATGAAGGCAAACAGGGAAACAGAAGTGTGACAAGGGGTGAAGGGCACTGGATATGTTTGTCTGTTTGGGACTCTCTCTCTCTTTCTCTCTCTCTCCCTCTCTCTCTATGTGTGTGTGTGTGTGCTGTGAACCCTGGTAAATGAGGTATGGGTGGTGTGTCTTGGCAGGTGGTAATGGAAACCAGAAGGACTGGGCTCTCTTTCAGCTTTTCAAGGACAAAACTGAGATTAACGACAGGACACACATAAGTACTCCCAACCCATACTCACCACCACCTTCCACCTCCCTCTTTTAAGTGCAAAAAAAAAAATCTACATGTCTTCCTGTGGTTGTGAGGATATGTTTTGGCTCAAACCATACTTATGAGGACATTTTTTGCTAGTCTAACTTCAAAGGCTTTTTAAAAATCTGGTTTATGTTTGTGTTTGAAAGTCGGGTAGGGTAAAGGCAAGGGGCTATGGAATACAGTCTGTATACAAGTGTCCACACAGCTACAACAATCTGTGAGCGCACGTGTCTGGCTCATTAATCTCCCCTCAGTTTTGAGATGTCATTTTGCTCACTGAATTTAGGTCAGTTACCCATGGCCTACTTAATAATATATTATTATAATTTAAATAGTTTTTATGTCTTGATGTGGAGTGTGAATATTGAAGCGGACCTAGACTGGACGTTCCAATTAACACTGTTTTTTAGTGTGTATCTGCGCCATTACCTTGTTTACGAAGCCCTGAATTTTCGAAAAACAAACAGTTCAGCCATTGCTGAGAACGCTGTGTTTTATTCTAATCTCGGGCTCAGCGAGATCTCCCTTCTGGTTACGTAAACAGCATTTCTTCTGAACAGCAGATCCTCCTGCTCCGGGCACTAGTCCGGGCACATCCGGTTGCGTACATTGAACCACAGAAGAAGAATAACGTCCATTGTGGAGGTGTTTCACGAGCGACAGTGTCTTCTGACTCTGGGTCTGACTCTGGGTCAAAGAAATAAAAGGGACTGCGGCGGGGAGTCGTGACGAAACTATTTCTAAACATTGTTAAAACAATGTTTTGATAATGAGTAGCAGTGCATCCACCGTTCCAGAGGGGGGAGCTGCGCTTCTGAGAGCTGGTGTGGTAATGATGTCACTTCCGGGTGATATCGCGGCTGAGGACAGCGTCAGAAAACAGAGATTTTTATCGGCTCGTTTACAGCAACTAGGAGGTTTTTGACCATAAAAACAAGTTCATGTATGTAAGTAGACCTCCATAACTAATTATGTGCAACAGGACCACTCTATGTGAGCTTTAACCCCCGACTAATTTGTATTTGACCATTTTCTTAGTATTTCCACATTTCATAACTGATCATATTTGACGGTGGATGGATGGATAAACTTTATTGATCCCTTGATTTATTGTCTATGATCTTCTTCATGATTCCCTGGACAAAGACAGTGGTCTCCTTCTGGAGGAGGCTGCAGGGAATATCCACATGAGGTATGGTGCAGATTAATGGTTTCGGAAGGAAGCTGGTCCTCCAGTAGCCTCACAAACCCTCCCGCTGCTTGCACAGTGGAAGGATCAAACTCTGAGTCTCTGATGGTTTCAAAACACCGCATGAGTTCATCTCTGTGTCCAAACACAGTGTTCAGGGCATAGCCATGGATGTTACACATTAATAAGCTCACACTTGGGAGTCTACTCTGCCAGGTGCACTGGATCTCCTCTTTATGTGTTTGTGTGTGTGATGAAGTCTGTCACAATGACAAAAGACAAAAATTATGATCCAGGAGAAAGCACCTACTAGCCCTATAATGAACCCACATACAGAGTTATCAACAGCACTTATGAGGATCCCAAAATTTCAGACTCACCATTAACGACCATGAGTTCTTGTTTATTAACTCTTGTTGAAATGTACCTGTAACTATTGACATGTTGTGGAGGAAAAGGATAAACATCCACCATGGATGACTTCAATAGCCTGTGTGTTGTAAAAGTGAACTCCAGTTCTATACAGAAACAGTATGGTGCTTTTCCACGACACAGTCCAGGCATGCCTCGTCTCACACAATCACTGAACTGACATACAGCGGCAGGGTTTGTGTTGAGCTGTGCCGGAACTGTGTATAGTGGAAAAGGGACATAGGTAAATGACTTTTCAGTTTCTCAACCAGTTCGGGTTGGGTATCCATGCTCTAATTTACATACACTTCTTGCACACTCTTCTGCATCACCTGTGGCTGCTCCTCTGTAAATTCTGTGGTCCACTGGCACAGTAAATAAATAAATAAATAGAAGTTAATAGATTAGTTATTAGTTAACTAAGGTGTGCATATCCTGCATATCCACACCATCGTCCCAGACGATGAGCAGAGCAGATGCACTGACCTTTCCTGAAGAATTCTTAAGGGAGTGGTATGGATCCAGGAGGCTGAACTGTTTCTACATTTGTAATCTCCTGGAACCTAACTGAAGCAGGAGCTTAAGCCAAGACCCAAATAATGTGCATTCCGTATAGTGTTCCATTCATGACTTTACTGTCTGGGATGCAGGAAGTTTCTTCAATTAAGGCAACAGGAAATTACAAGATTGTACTGTATTCTGAAGAGATTCACACACGTCTGTTTACTCTTTCCAGATCAAAATGACACCCAAATGGAGGAATTTTATTCCATCACAGGTTGATGCAGTTAAATAATTTAAATAAATAAATAAATAAATAAATATGTTTCGGTAGACATAGGGTTAGGACTAAGTGACATGTTCCTGGCTTAATTAAATGTGTGCTCCACCAGGCTTCCCCTGTGTTCTTGGTGTCATAGAGGTCCAGATATCAGGTGACTGAGTTCATTTACACTGCCATGTTGGCAGGAAAGGCTTCTGTAAAAATGAATGGCACCAGTGCTGGGTTCAAACCACCAAGAGTTCACGGCATACTTTGAATCCAAGGAGATTGAGCAATATATCGAAACGCTTAACAAACTGATACATAACTGACCCCATAATGCCCCCACAGTGCGTTTCATGAGTATGGAAACAGATATTATTCCAGACCTCCGGTATCCCAACATTGTCAACTTTTTGATACACTTTCCCTCATCCTATTCCACAGAACATTTAAAGAAAACACAATAAAAGCATGTAAGATAAACAAGACATTAATGTTAGTTAGCATTAGATTTGATACCTAATATCCAGGACATACAGATATTCTCTGTCTAAGATTACATCTAGAGTGTTTTATGGCATTAGGAATCCAGTAAAATGCTCTCCCGCTTGTTTTGGCGTCCCATAGCATAAGCTTTCCACCATCCATCTTCACTTTTTATGAATGCAGCCGGGAAAGAGACAAGTTGCCTGACATTTCCTGATATATATGTTACCTGGTTTATACATCTATGGATTTGAACAGTGTGGCTGTTTTGATTCTGCCCGTTGCATGACAGGATTGCATGACGTCAGGTATGGAGCTCTACAGCAGTGTTTCTCAATCCTGGTCCTCGGGTATCACTGTCCTGCATGTTTGCCTGCTCCAACACATCTGATTCAAATGCTCGTCATCAAGCTCTACTAAAAACCTGATAATGACCCATTCGTTGACTCAGCTGTGCAGTCAATAGCCATAAAAAGTATAATAAAGATAATGTCTTAAAATTGAAATTGAAATGTTGAATCTGACAGATGATCTTTGGTGAGAGTTGCCTCCAACACTGAGGCAAAGTGGGGTCTGTCCACGATCCAGGGGTAATATAAGCATCCTCACTGTCCCAGAAGTTTGCACAAGAATACTCAGCATGATTATTTTTAGTCTGTAGTTTCTCTTTTAGTCAGTGCCTTCTGGTTTTAATCACCCATTACTTCTCGCTCCTTTCAGTCGTCTCTCAGACTTTTATTCTTCATCTTCCTTTCATTTACATTTGAGAGACCCATGGACTCAAGTGATTTGATTCACTGAGACTTTTAGTTTAAATTTTTCCTTAAATAACCCTGTTTTCATTTCTGTCTTATTGTGCATTATTATTTCAATCTTATTCATTTCTCCCAGTTTACTTCTTTTTGTGTGCTTTTCTCGTCTCATTTCATTCCTAGTGTTGCCCTTCTATCAATTACCATCACCTGTGCTCTAACAGCTTCGCTTCCACCCACACCACAGTGATTGCAAGCTACTCCCAGAGTAGCAACACCTGTTCCTCATTATCCCCTCAGCTCACAGTATAAAGGCTCCAGTTACCGTTTACCCACTGCTCCATTATCTTGTCAGTAACCTGTAAACATTCCAGCACGCTCGCCGGTGTTTATGATCTTCGTTGTATTTTCGACTTTGCCCTTAAGCTCAGTGTTTAGATGCTTTTGTTTTTTTTTGGGATTGGGATCTGGATTTTTGCTTGAACCCTCTGTGAATTGTGTCCTGTACCTTTGCAGCATGAAATGCACTCTGAGGGATTTCTTCAGTTCATTCATTTTATTATTGTCACACTTTTCTTATTGGCTGAAAGATACAATTTCACACCTCAACTAGAATTAAGTATGTGCATACATAAACATATTTTGTTTAGGCTACTTACCACTCTACAAAATATTATTCTTTATTTTCTGTCATGTTCCTTTTTGGCTGTTGAGATTGATCCTGTATGATACAGAAGAAACATTAATTGGGCCATGAGTTTAAGGTCAGTGGACCAGAGAGGCTTCACGCACGTTCCTAATGTCAGTTTATAATAAATTATCTCTCAAGTGCTTTACAAATCTGTACATTTTTCTCACATGTGACATGTCTAATGTCCTGTAGTAATTATGGTATGTCCTCTGCTTTGTTATGTATTTATATTCTTTACAGAGCTCTTGATTTTGGATGATTCTGAGACATTGTTTCCTCTTTACAACAATCAAATATTCTGAGCTGCTCCTACAGCCCATGAATATGGGTCAGAGTTATCAATGATTAGATGAAACTGAATTGTGTTAGCTGAACAGACTGAGCCTCAAGTAGAGGTTGAATTAAATTCAAGATGGAACTACACATTGTGGCCAGAATTAGTTTATCCACTTCAATGGAAAGGAATGAATCTCCTCAATGATATGCTCTCTCAAAACTAATAGCATGCATTCAAGGAGTTCATTTCATTTTGATATCCTCAGTCGCAGTAGATTGTAGATTGTCCTGTGGTTCTGAACCCAGTGGGCCACAACAATCCCCCAATCCTCTAAAACTCCATGGTTCTAAGAGCCGTAACATGCCCACACAAGACTAACGCTCAAATGCACCACAGAACTTGACACAGCATGTTATTTTTTGACTTGATGTAACTGCCTCCTCATTATGCTCATGGATCCCCAACCTGCCTTCATCAAGCTTGGCAGCAATGGTGATTTAACCAAACATGGCAAGCTGCACAACATGTTCCATTTGATCCTTACTTGCTTTTTTTTTTTTTTTTGAATGTAAAATAAACACAATCTGTCTAAATCCAGACCCTGTTCTCACCCTGAGGGCATCACAGACCACCTGCCTCTCTGTCATGTCCCTCTGCATCACTTTACAGACACATATATACTCATCCATGTCTGAAAGATGCACCAGATAGCTGCTCAATTCATTGTGAGCATCAAGTATTAAACGGCCACTTAAAAATATGGAATACATAATTGTTTATGTAAAGAGTCAAATGAAAATAATTTCTTACATAGAAGATGACCTTACCACTTATAATAAAACACACCACAAGCCAGTAACTTAAGTCAATATGATAGCAAATTATACACTTTTTATAGTAGTATTAAAAAAATCTCTGTGATTATTAAGTGGAAAAAGATGGGGCAGTGCCCAAAGCCTCCACTGCCCCATTCCTGCATTATTCCTATTTATCTAGCTTCACTACCCTTATTAACTGTTACTACTTTTTTTATTCTCTCTGCAGTTTTTTTCTAACAGCATATGATTAGATAAATCATAATATTGGATCATGATATTGGATTTCAGGGAAAATCCTAATATCATTTCTCCAGTGGTGTTAAAAGACCAAGTAGTGGAGTGCAGTATAAATACTTGGGCACCATCCTTGGTGTTAACCTGACCTTTGATTTTCACATTGATGCTATTTGCAACAAAGCTGTTGGGACCTAAAGCATGTGGCTGTAATCCATTGTTCTTTGACTAAGGCCTGTATTCATGATTTGAAGCCTGAATTTGAGTTTCACACCCAACTCCATTTTGTAACATTACTTGGGTTTTATGACTGGAGAGCTCTCCGTGGGGGGGCAGGCTCCTTTAAGTCCCACTGGCCGTCTCTGTTTTATGATCTCCTCTACTGATAAATCCTATAAAAGTAGAATTTCATTTCTTCACTCTCTTTGGTTCCTCTTCCTCTTGCTGCTCCTCTTGGTTCCTCTCTTGCTGGTTCTCTGGCCTCGGGCCGGGGCCCCCGTGGCTCCGGCCATGCCCTCCGGCATGTGGCTCTCCCGTGCAGCACGAACGATGCCCTTTTCGAAGAAGCTGCCGGCTTCCATTCCTCCGCCCGTGAGGATCGCTCCACACTCCGCGGCTCCGACAAACTGGATCGGACCCACGGTTGGACCATACAACTTGATATCGGCTTAATTGAAATAATTAATGTTTATTACTTTTATTATTATCACTCAAATTATTGCCACTATAGTTGAACCACAACATAATGGTGCCCCCGTGCAAGGGTTTTAAGAAAATTAAAAACAAAATTAATTATTAAAAATAATTCATCATTTCGTTTTAATATTTTCTCACCAATTACAAGGCTGGATCACAACAAAGCCCACCAGCGCTTCTACTTTCTATGCAAGCTTCACAACTTTGGTGTTGAATGTTTTACTGAATTGTATTTGAACCTTCAATTTTATCTGTTGGTATGGCCTCTTAAATCAGAAGAACAGCACCAGTTTACATGGCATTGTAAAGGTGTGCTGCAGGGTGACATGGTCAACCTTGCATAATCTCTCTCACGTGTACAAATCCAGGGTTTTGAGTGAGGACGGGTCAATTCTTGCTGACCCCAGCCATCCTATGGCAAATTAATTGAGGTTGATGCCTTCAGACTGCTGACAAAATTATTTAGTTATTGCTGCGATTATGGCTCTGAATAATTTATTTGTGTTGCTGCTTGGCTTGGCTTGTGACTGTCATTGTAATTGTTGTTTGTGTCTATTTTTATTTTTTTTTGCTCGCTGCTACTGTGCTTCAATTTTCCCCGCAGGGATAATAAAGAGAACTTTGAACTTTGAAAGTGTATATAGGTAGACTTAAAGAAATTATATTATTATTGTTATACACCAGTAAAGTGCACATCTGGAAAAAAAAAAATACATTGCAACTGACTCACCAACTACAGACAAATACTAGATTTATACCTATAGAGTATCTGTTTAAGTTCATAAAAAGTTTTACTTAATTAATTTTCCACTAGGCTGTGAAAATCCCCCTCTGGCCACCACAATATGCAGTTATCAACTCCCCAACAGGTTCTGCAGAGCAAATTGCACACTACCCACCTTTGCTTTTGGCAGCTTACAGTCATGATGTAAATGTCAGCGTGTCTCATCACCGGCATTTCCTTGAAAGGACAGTCTCCAAGTGGCTGTCAAACTTTGACAATCAGGGATGATCACAAGTTATTACATGGGTCCAAATTGAATAGTCTAAGTCCTTGGTGTCTTTGTTGTCCCCTGTTGGTTATAATTGCACTGCATTTTTGAAGACCTTGGAACACTGACATTCAAAAGAAATCCAATATAGCAATAAGCAGCAGCTGCCAATGTGTAGAAGTGCAAGACAAACTGTCTGTCGGCTCGGGACATAAAATGATCATCTGTTTTAGTTATTTCACTCTGAATGTGTGTGTGTGCTGTCAGCTTAAGTTGCTCTCTGATATTTTCCAACCTTTTAGTTTCTTTCTTTTGTCATTCCATCCACCTGCTGCAGCTCAGCTGATATTGAGTGAGAGGCACGGACACACCGAGACAAACAACCATTAATTCTCACAGTCACACCTATGGTCAATCCAGAGTCTCCAGTTAACCCTCTTGTGACCATCATGATAATCAGTCAATTCATCAATTTATTTTGATTTCATGGCTGTAGAATTGTCAAAAAATGTTAAATGAGTGAGTGTTTCTGCCCCTTTTTCCAAGATAACTCACACTTTCGATATCTGGCAAATAGTCAACCATTTAGGAATTGGTCACAAACGTCTCCATCCATCTTCTATCACTTTATCCTCCACATGAGGGTTACGGGAGGTGCTGTGCCAATCTGAGCTGACATCGGGCGAAACGCAGGGTCACACCCTGGACAGATCGTCCATAACATTTGAATTCTCTAGATATCACAAATGGATAGGTCACTTGGGATTAGGTCATAACCCCAGTCTGCATGTCATTGGACGGTGGGTGGAAACTGGAGAATCTGAGGAAAATATAATTGAACCACACCTGTTTTTATCAAAGAGGAATTAAGTTGCACTTTCTTAACCTCGCAAATGTCGGTGACATCATATACTCTGTAATTGAAAGTCCAGACTCTGCACCCTGTGCTTTCTTCATGATCTCTGGAGGTTCAAGCCATTTGATAGTGAACATTGTACTTTTGTACATTTGTTCTACTCACCTACCATAACTAAATTATTTTACCATAACAGCTGGAGCAGTCAGTGGGACACACATACACACAGGTTGGACACAGGTTGGAACTAGAAAATGTTGTGTAGGTATTCAACAAGAGAGAGATGCTGGAACACTCACAGATTAATGATTTGAGGAACTGCAGGAAGTACAATGGGGAAATTATTTCTTTAAACGTATCATGATCGATTACTCTGTTTTAGATTGTTGGGCTGTATGGACAGAATTTTAGTGGTTTTGAATTCAGAATTTTGGAGGATTGAGAATTTAATACATGTTTCCAGTCAGAAGTTGTGCTTAAATTGAGCATAGAAGATGATGGGAGATCACTTTATATAAGGAACATAATTCTATGTTAATTAAATTTAAAATTGTGTTTATTTTACATAATTTTATTGTGATGATAACCATTCTCCAGAGTAGGATGAGGGAATGATTATTATGTTGTCAAAAAGTTTTACTTTCTTCCTCGTGAAAAGGCAAAGTTTTTATGTAATGCACCTATTCCCTAATTTACTGGAAGAACAGAGAATCAGAGCATAAAAGTAATTCTGTTTCTAAATTAATCTGTTAAAATTACTCAAAGTCTGCATCTTCAGAGGATTAAAATTACTGTCCTCTCAGGTAATGATTCCTATTACAGAACCTCCTCAGGTGAGACTTATCCTCTCAGTAAAGTAATGAAGTGGCTAAAACAATAACCACGTCTGTAAAATTTAACTATGGTAGAAGTCAGGTTGTGGATATTTTAGTGGTGCCCCAATTTCAGAATAGATTTTTTTTCCAGTTTGTGTACTTCACAGTTTGCCCACAGTTGTATCATAATATGTCACATTAATAGAGCAAGGTAACTGTAAAACATGATTCAAAGACTTTTGACATTACAAATATTTCAAATTGGGGTAATTCCTGTGATCGAGACAGAACCCTCTGAATCACAGACGTTTATTTCAACTGAAAAATGAGGTCATAGTTAAATGAAGCCTATTATTTTCTGGAGTTTTAGAGCTAAAGAAAGATAAATGTTCTTAAGAAATTGTGAGCGAGCCATGCAACATATTTCAAAATGCTTTCTCCTAATAATGGATAATGTAATGTTCAGTGTCGTGATGCTTTGTTCTATTTTTTTTTTTTATTCTGATAAATATTTCAAAATAAATCACTGTGTCCTGCTTTCTTGTAATCGAGGTAGAACATAGACGTCTTTGTAAACCTCCTGGACATTGATTTTTTCTACTACAAGCTCATCAAGATCTCACAGGTTTCATTCACACAAGGAATGTAGTAACCATTCAAAAGTGGCAGAGGGCAGTGTCCAAATGCCATGGCCATTGCCTCCAGTTATAATTTCCCTTGATGAAAAAGTTATTTGTGGTGAGCGGCGGTTGGTTTGTCTGATTACACATGAAATATGTTAAATATGCACACTCAGGTTTTCAAGTGAGCGAGAATAATCTCTTTGATATGAGTGCTCTCAACCTCACGGCCATGCAAAAGGTCTGCTATGTAACCATCGACAACATGAACGTGTTACAGGTTAGGTTGGTGAACAGCTTCTCTATTTTTTACACAACATTTCTGAGCCAAGGTAGAATCGTGCAACACCTCTTTTACAAGTCTGTTAGGATCTTATTTGGTTCGTGGTTGGAATGCTGCCTTTTTTGATGGACTTCCTTATATCGTGTTTCCTCCTGTAGTCATAACTGACATCTGACAAAGTGCAAAACATATACTCCCTGTTCTTCAAGAGAAAAGTCAAGTCAACATTAATTTTCATTCCTCCACATGCAATATGCAGCTGAAGAAAATATGTCTTAAGATCCAAGGTAAAGGCAAACAAACTGGTGCTGTTGTTTAGTTGTTTGGGTGTAATTTTCTATTGAGAGAGAGAGTGAACAGTCATTTGTGTGTTGTTGTACCTTGAGGGCACATGATTATGAGGAGGCAATGTTAGGTGGCACCAGGGTATCCATAGTTCTGACAGCTTGGGGAAAAGAGGCTGTTGCAGAAAATTGCAGTGCAGGTGTTGGAGGATGGTGTGAGAGAATAGATCTTGAAAAGGGTTGGCAATTTCACCATATGATGTTTTTGACCTTGCAAACCAAATCAAGCTGAATGGCATGATGAAAAGAGCGACATTTATGGTGCAGATTGCCAAGTGTCGAGTAGATGGCATAAGGCTTGTGTTTGGTGCGGGGTTTGCCACCTCAAATTCATTGAGGTGGCAAAAAGAGCAATCCCGAACCCTTCCTCTGTGAAGACAGAATTGTCTAATTATCCCTAAGTGAGGAATGTAAGAATGGCTGTGGCAGCAGACCGATTCAGTTGACCTGCTTTAAGACCTCTTGTAGGGCAGTGTCAGATAATACTGTCCAAGTCTTCCACAACTTCATCACCTCGCATTCAACAACATCTACGTCAGAGACCGTTTCCTCAGGTTGAGCTTTCAAACTGAGAGGAGGTTCTCTGAAACATTTTGACTCAGAGCTTCAGATCAAAGTACAATTCATGGTGGTTAAAGTGGCTGTTATGGGTGGTGAAAATAACAATCAGATGTTGTAATGTTATTAATAAAAACAAATAATTATGTTGATACTATCAGTACCAGAAAGCGAAAACAAAGTCTGTGCTAACAGGAAGGATTTAGCTGATGCACTTAAACAAACCTGCATTTCTGTCAGGTGGATTTTTACCCCCTGATCTGTAGAGACCCCAGGTCATGGTGCCTTAACTGCTCCAACTGCCAGGGGAGATCAGCTGAAGGCAAGCAAAGAGGTGGGCGGAGGAGACTATATTGACCTTTCTGCTTCTAATCTGTGCTGACAAACTCTTCCAAGACACATAACAGTACTCGCACACAATACTGAGTCCAATCTCAACTGGCTGATAGCTGAAGAGTAGTTGCCCACTGCTCAGGTTGCTTTTGAAGTGAGTTTGCTTTGGAGTGGTTGAAGTGAACTGCAGTGTTTTATGGCTCCTCAGCCACAGGCAGAGAACTGAGATGAGGAAGGAAAGAAAGAAAGAAAAGCCATCGTTGCATTATTGTTCCATCACAGAGGGATTTTGTGAGCTTGTTACGTGAAGGCAATAGTAAAGGAAGCCTAATGAATAAAACATCTGTGATCATAATGAAAAGGAGCATGTTTTAAATGTGTGAGCTCTTGCATAATCAGTACTGTACATCAGTGAATGGAGAAGGCTCATATTGCTGCTTTAACAGCTTCTGTTATCTTTCATGTCAGAAATGAATTATTCTCATTATTCTGTTCCCTTATTCACCTTAATAAGGCTCTAGTCAATGTATGAATCCACAATACATTTGGATTTAGCAAACACTCTTTAATATGCTATTTCTGATACCATTTTGCTAGTGAAAGGATATTTATAGAACAAGGTGTGCATACAGTACAGGTCTGGAACTTAAATTATGTGAGGTATATAGGTGACTGCACTCACTGTGTTATAAGCAGCTGGGGACAGGTAAGTATGAGGTGAGTGAAAATATGGCTGTCACCGGGGGAACAGAAGAAAAAAAACAGATTTCAGCCACTTAAGAATGTGGTAAAGATGGTAAAGTGTCTTAAATTAGTGTATAACATTAGTTATTTTGCAGATTTTTTTCTTAGCAGGTTGTATTTTTCTCAGGGGCAGATCCAGAGTATTTTCAGGTGTGGTCACACGCACGCTCAAAGTCATTTACATTTCCCTAAACTGTGTATAGCTTAAACACACACAACATCTCAAACTTGAAATATTAGTTGCTGTTAGTAATTACTAATAATGTTAGATTTAAGCTAGGGCCACATTAAAATTACCTAACAGATTATGGTTATATTAAGGTTTAACATATAGCATTACCGCCCTGGTTTCTATCTGTTTAGCTCTGTGTCTCTTCTGAGTTTATATTCCTGTTTTGCATCTGCCTGCATTTCTGCCAGTGGGAGCATCTGTAAGCCTGTTTAATTATTCAAAATATCTTCACTTCACCTTACTGCCCCACTGTGTGTTTGTGCTTGGGTCTTAAAATCCTTTATAGTGGAACCTGCTGGTTATTCCAGGCTACTGTGAACAATCAGTACTTTAGGAATAGTTTTATCTCCTCTTGCACTGAGCTTTAATGCTTTTCTAGACAATGTGCCATCACTTCAGTTTTCCACAGATGAACTCCAGTTCTAGAAGTTCTAGACATACAGTATCTCTTGGGTAATTAAAGCATCTAACCACAGGCTCTTTTTTATCAGATTACAAAACATTGCTCATGTTATGCTTACACTTGTGGATTATTGGGCGTAAAATAAATTGTCCAACATGGTACCCATGTTAACAGTAGATGATACATGAATGCATATATATATGAATATGAATCTATGAGTCTTTTACAAATGATGCATTTTACAAGAGACAGGACTTTTATTTAACACATTGTTGCTAATAAACAAGTCTTCCAGAGAAACAGGATCACTTTGCATTTGCTGTAATTGCATTTAAAAGGTATAATGACGTTAGAGCAGACAGCAGCTACAGAACATGTATGAATATATACTGGTGGTATTGTAATGCACAAGACCATGAATAATTGAAATCACAATTCGTTATCTCCAGCTTCTCTGTGACCGTCGGAAGGATAGGGTAATGGATGGATACGAAATCATCATTTATTATTTGCACCGCTATTACTGTGTTGTATTTAATAGCTATACTAAAACACAAGGTTTAAAAAAAAAACAAAAAAAAACTCATTCATTCATTTGTTTTTCAAGTTGCAATGAGGCATGATTCCAGATGTAGTGGACATACAATAGATAAGCATTCAAGCTGTATTCTCTGATACACTTGTGTTTCCCATTTCATATTTCCTAATATCTGACTTATTGATCAGATAAGTCAACTGCTGTTTTATGCACATTCTGGAAATTAAAAACATTTCCACTCCTCCACCATGGATTCTCCCCCTTGTGCATTGCCTTTCAACGCAGTTTAGGTCAAAAACATTTATAAAGTGCCTCACAGTGTGGGACTGGAAAGAATACTTTTATTATAACAGTGGGTCATTTTTTAATAACAAGTTTCAGATTCAGTCCAGTTTCAGTCCATATGCTTATTTCCAAGCCCAAAGGGACACAAGGCAATGGAAAGAGGAAGATTAATATCAGCATCATTAACAAAAATTAAATATTAAATATGCATGTATGGTTTGTTCATACACACACTGAACCACACACAGCAGCGCTGTCATCAACACTACGTCTCCGTACAAGCCAGATAATAATGTAACACTTAATTGAGGTATGTTTTTATTTTCGTAGGGTGTTCTTAATACCCATAATGGGGGTCAGAACTGTGGGATATTCCATTCCACTGCAGGTCGAGTGGTTTGTCAGGAAACATGCCCTCTGTAATTACATGCATCCTTTACAAGTCCACAGAGAGCAGTGGAAAGAAATGAAGGATATCGAAAACATCACCCCGATGCTGCTGCAGCTGATGAGCTTACTGCTGTAGGGATGTGACTGGAACAGTTTGATGTCTTGAAAAAGTGGAGACATGGCAGAAAATTACACCCTGACATCAGCCAGTAGACTTCTGAAAGTTCATTTTAAAATGTTGTACTTTTATTCTGCCTCGTTCAATCTTGGTCACTTATATTTAATGTCCAAGTCATCCAAATATTAGACTAGGGGTAGTTAGTGTGAGGTTATCCTTATTCTCTGAACAAATTAGTCTAATTAAGTGGATCATATGATTCATCGGAATTTGTCTAGCCCACACAAGGTCTCCTAATTCAGCTTTCTTTAAACAACGTCCAACTGCCTGTCTGGTCTCACTCCAGGAAATCTGTCCCTTCAGCCAAGTTCCCAGGAACTCCTTTCAAAGATCTATCATTTTCTTGCAGATTATGTTTTGCTTGCTGGCAAATTAGCATAAAGACGTGTGCATGACCCACAGCCGCGACAAACTGTTTCACTCCTGTCCACCAGAATGTGGTGATGCAGAGGATTGGTGTTTATCAAATAATTAATTGCATAATGTGATCCAAACGCACACAATGCACAAAGTCCACTGGACAGCATGTGTCCCCCTGCTGGACATTGCAGCTACACACACAGCAAAAGCGATGAATAAATTTTTAACTTGAGTTCTGTCTGCTGAAGTAAAAAAAAAAAAAACATCAAGAGCAAGAGAGAGGAACAGCTTAATAACTCTGCTACTTTTAGCAGAGCACTGAAGCAGCACATACATCCTTCATTTTATTATCAAGTGTAAAATGTTAGAATCATAATGAAAATGTTTAGAGAGCCGCTACAACTGAGGTCATTAAAAGAAACAGTGTTTGACAGTACAAACAAAACATCAGGAAATATTTTATTTGTACTATTTAAAATGTTACAACGTTATGAGGTGATGTTGGGACTGACATGCTTCAAAACCTAGTAGTACCTCCCGAGTCTTTTTGGGGGGGTTGTATATTCACCAGGAATGTAATTTAGATCTTGCTCCCAATGGTTGAAATGCACAGTTTCAGCATCTTTTATGGGTAACATGGCTAGACACACCTACAGCTACTCACACCATTCCCACTGATGCCCGGAAGTGATTATTTTCTGAATCAATGGACTGCAGTGAGTCTAGCTTAACCCTTTATGGGTTGGACCACTATGTTCAGTACCCCCAAAAGAATGGTGCCAAAAACTGAGATGGTACAGACCTGTTATCTAGATAGCTTCTGTTCGTTTGACAAACCAAATGTAGGAAAGTGTGCAAAGTATCGAATCACACCACTTAGTGGGAAAAGGGTATAGGAGACTGCCACCTTTGAAAAGCTCACACACCGTGATAGGTGCTTAATCCAGTCTTTCCTCTTCACATATTTTTACTTTCTTACATTTTTCAGTGTGTTACATCACAGGCTATTCTAGGTAAGTCATTCAAATGTAAAGCAAGAGTGGAAAATGTAGTTACCAATGCATGTATAAATGGAACGCAGGTTTCACTTCTGCGTCAAAGGCAATTTTCTATAGTCAGTGACGAATTAGAGGGGAGAAGCAGGTTGCATGGGTGATAGGAGGAGGTGATAGAGGTTGAGGTGCGAGGAGGATGAGTGTTAATGAGGTGGAGAACGTCAGCAAGAGAAAGGTGAGATTCATTTCTCAATTTTACAGTTTGCTTGAATACAGATCTGTCACATGGAGAATGGAACAGCTCTGTTCTACCATGCTGTTCTTTGTTAAATGAAATTGGATTTTTCAGAGCTAATCCTGGCTAATCCAAATGATGTGAAAGAGCCACGGCAACCGCACTGGTGACTCAAAACCAGCTAAACACATTCTATTTACAGTTTATTGTGTTGTGCCATGTTACAGCTTATTGAAAATGATTGTATGTCTTTTGTACTCAGAGTTTGTGCATATTTATCCATTTCAGGCCTTTCACAACTCAAACATCACTGGACAGATTATTTATTGGCTCTATGTACTGTGGGCTGATAAATGCGGCTCTTTGAGTAAACTATGAAAATACTTTAATGAGAAAACATGTTTCCTCTGCTTGTGTAATGGCTACCAAGCTACCAAGGAGGATTTACACAGACAGTCTCTGAGCTCACATACCTTATAAGTTCTCCTGGTAAATGGATAAAATAAGCGCTGACACTAAACTAATAGTTATAATGTTTATGAGTGTTAGTTAAGGGGAAGATGATAACATGTTCTGATTGGAAACTGTAATGAGGCCGTTCAATTTACTGGACCCAAGGTACAAACATAGGAGACAAGACACTCTTAAAGATGGCAATGAAGAATCGGAGGAGCGAGTGAAGTTCCAGGGCAGTGGCAAGAGCAGTCGTTAAGGCAGGACGAGATTCAACAAAACTGATGAGGTAAGGAGGTTGACAGGTGAGTGACTGCACGGCAACAAACAGGAATCAAACTACTGGACAGGAGATGAAACAACTTTAGGAGAATGATCTTAAAGACAGGTCACCAAGACCTCTGCTGCAAAGCTTTGAACTGGTACTCACAAAAGGGTTCATATCATGCCTGTTTTCAATCAATCAATCAATCAATCTTTATTTGTACAGCCCACAGTTTACAAAACATAGTTTGTTTACAGGGTTGGTAACATCCTCTGTCCTTAGACCTTCGACCAGAGTAAGGAAAAACTACCAGGGAAAAAACCCTTATAACAGGGAAAAAAGGTAGAAACCTTAGGGAGAACCACAGGTGATGGATCCACTCCCTGGACGGTCAGACGTGCAGTAGATGATACCCCAAACATACAATACACAATTACAAAGAATAGAAAGTAAAAAAGTCTTTAAATGCCAGGATCCATCTGGATCACTGGGTTTGTCACAGCCTGTAGCGAAGGTTGGTCAGAGACTTGGGGATGACGGGGTCCTCTTTTCCTGTCCTGACCTCATCCCGTTTACTGGTGGCAGCGGAACTGTAAGAGATTAGAGGTTTGTTTTTGCCTCCCTTCACTGCTGTCCAGTGAATTTTAGAGACCATTTAAAAATATTAGCACCTAACTTTCAGATCGTTCCATGGTCAAACTCCCACATACTCTGACCTGCTACAGCTTCACATCCCAACCAGAAGTCTGAGCTCAGCAGTTCAGATGTTAACTGTGGTCCCAAAGACCCTTTTTAAGACACAAGGTGATCGCTCCTTTGAAGCAGTAGCACTAAGACTGTGAAACACTCTCCCTTTTTCCCGTTACTGCCGAGACTCTGTGGTCGCTTTTAAAAAGCAGTTAAAAATGTTTATTTTAGTAAGACTATGGTTCTTATTGTTTTATTCTTTTTTCCTGTTGGGTAAATCAATGTTTGACTTTTGCAAAGACAATGCTGTGTACCAGTGAGCTAAAGCACCTAATATTTTCTTAAGTTATGTTAAACTGTGGAACAATGTGGATTTTACAAGGTGAGCATCTACGTCTCACTCTGATTTCTAGTCCACACAGTTCTTCATACAACCACATAAACAAAGCACTGTTGTGATAGTGGTATGTAATGCCCCTACATATTAATGTTACAGCAATGTGACAACAGTTTTGCTGTTGTAATTTCTCAGGACATTATGTACAACTGGAGAGGTAGAGGTTAACGCTTTCTTGCCTTTGAAGCAAGAAGACACAGGTTCGAGCCCTGGTTGGAACAAGGGCCTTTCTGCATGGAGTTTGCGTGTTCTCCCCGTGTGTGCGTGGGTATTCTCCAGGTTCTCCGGCTTCCTCCCACACTCCGAAAACATGCAGATTTGGGGATTATGTAAATTGGTCACTCTAAATTGAAAGCGGTAGATAATGGATGGATGGATGGTGTAGAGGTTAGCACTCTTGCCTTTGCAGAAATAAGACCTGGGTTTGCTACCCTGTTGGAACAAGGGCGTTTGCATGTTCTCTCCGTGTGAGTTTTCTCTGGATTTGACCGTATGTCATGACCAAGAAAGCTGGTGGTTTTTAGTTGTTGTCTTGTGTCAATGTTGCCTTGTGGTTCCTGTTTTAATTTGAAATTTCTCTCGCCTTTCGTTTCAGGTAACTTGCCCCTTCCCCTTGCCTTTTCCAGCCAGTGTGATTGTCTGCCCTGCCCTGATTGTTGCCACCTGTTCCCCATTACCTTGTGTCTATATGGTCTGAGTCTCCCTTTGTCTGTTGCCAGTTCGTCTTGTGAACCAGAGAAGTCCTGTGCCTTTATCTCTTCAGGAATTATCAGTATTTGCTCCATGCCAATGTCTCATCAGGTTGTTGTACCTTCGTTTGCTGCTTGGTCAAGCCCTTGTTTTGTTTGTTTGTTAGCTTTTTTTGTTTGTCTTTCCCTCATGGGAGTGGTTTTTGTTGCACTTTGAAAATAAAACTTGTTTTTTATTTTTTACTTTGTCTCCCGAGTAGTGCAATTGGGTCCAAGTCCTTGTCCTAGTGTGACAGCGCAGGTGTGAGGGTGAGAGTGCATAGTCGTTTGTCTTCATGTGTGGCCCTGCGACGGACTGTGAACTGTCCATTGTGTACCCCACCTTTTGCCCTGTCAGCTGGGATTGGCACAGCACCTCCCGCGACCCTCGTTTGGAGGATAAAGCGGTAGGAGATGGATGGATAAATAATATAATATATATATATATATGTATAGCCTTACAGTAACCACTCTCATTTCTTTTACTAATCAGCCTTTTCTCGCTAATCTTGGCATGAGAAGAACCAGACAATGAGCAGTAATGTCTAGAGAAAAATGCTAGGAGAGTGAAACATTACACACCAAACTGTTGACCTACGTCAGTATGATGTTTTTCTTCCCTCTATTGATTTGTTTTTAGAAAATATTCATTAATTCATGATCTCTGGTCCCTCTGGGTGATGTGCCGTCTATGAGGATAAACCCCCTGTCTGCTCTGTTCATGTGGGAGATGTTTTAAAAGGAACTGAGCTGTCACCCTGAGGTTGTGTGAAGGACTCGGGGGGGAACCTGCACCCTGGCTATGGTGTAGAGGAAACATCAGCACGGTTCCACCTGACTGAAGTCAATCCTCATTTATTTGCTAAGTGAAAGAGAGGTGGGTGAGGGAAGGCAGAGTTGGTGTTAACAAAAGCAGAGTCAGGCAGAGCCAGAGCAAATAGGAGCACCATGCATGAATACAAATGGAGAAGGTGTATGAAAGGTCAGAAAGAGCTGCGGCTGGTAGCAGGTAGAGGGGCACAGAGCAGGCCTCTACATTAATTTAAATGTTCTTGGCACATTCATATGCATCACTGGACATAGACCAGACATGGGTGAGACCACAGGGATGTCCAGACAGAGACAGACAACAGGAATGAGGGCAAAGTCGAAGCTCTACTATGGTTTTTAATGAGGAGTAGGGAATCCTATTAGGGAGATAGGATGGACGCCCCTCTCGTAAAAGAGCAATTCACCAGCCTCCCTAAAGAGCTCTTTATGAGTACTGCTCATATTATTAACGAGAGCCAGGGAGAGATTGAGACCTCGGCCTGCAGATTCACCCATGCGGTCTGTGGAGGACAAACCCAGCCCCTTGTCTCTCAATATCATCAATATGTTTTATTCAGGGGTATCACACATCAGGAGGCTGGCTTTCCTTTGTCTACTGCTGCTTTTAACCATCTCTGTCTCAGTTTCTCTTCCTCCTGAGGCTTCAATTCAACCTTTTAGCAGTGGAGCCCTGAGTCCTATCGAGTTTCTGTAACAACCCCCCCCCCCACACACACACACACGCACACACACTATTTTTTATTATTGTAATGAATGGGAGGATGGGAGCTAGGACATATTGCCCCTTTCATATGCACTATCCTGTGCTATATACATGTGAAACTTATATAAAGCTGGGTAACAAATTATTATAGAAACATAATGAAAATGCTTCAGTTTAGTCAGTTTGTTCACTCTCGAATGTCACCATTCACAGTTATGTGGACTTTAGTCCCCGTCATTATTTTTAATATATGCACACCAAATTTGAAACTTTTTCTCTGAGCACTGAGATTAAACACAGAGTCAAATTAAAGACTTAAATCAGTACAGATCATATGACAACATGACTGAAGCAAAGCTATGGAATTGGCATCATTATTTCATTAGCCTGCATTTGTGAAACTAAATGTAGGCTTGTGATTCTCCTGGTGTCCCGACGTATCAGAGGTAGAGGAAAAGATTGCTGTACGTGTGCACCTTGGGCAAGCAAGACCAGGTGAAGAAAGAGATGGCTTGGGAAGTGAGCCAGGAAGTTTGACTTCTTTTACTTGACCCAGGCTATTGGTTGCGTTTTACTGTCACTAGAATTAGGTTTTCCAGTTGAAGGACTGTGAGCAGATTCTAAACCATAAACCAAAGTTTGAAGCAGTTAAAAAAAAACTGACTGAATTCTAAGTACAGGCAAAAAGCTCGGATTATTGTTCAATTCAATCAAAATGGAAGCTTGAACCCGTGTCTGCTCCTCACTCTGTGACCAAGAGAGAAGAACATGAATCATTTACTCATATTTACAAACCTGTAATAACACTTACCAAACTTCCCTGAAGTGTTGCAGACTTCACATGACTTTTGGAACACTTACTTTTACTCAATCACACAGCAGCATTTAAACCACCACAATAATGCAAGTCTGCTGTTTTGAAATACTTCTGTCGCTTCTCCTGATCCCCAAACAGGGACTACCCGTTGACCACAGTTACCCGATCCTATCACTCTATAAAGAAATTATTAGGTGTAATGAAATTGAACTAGAATGTGTCAGCTTCAGTACACAGAGCAGTGTCATGAGCACTGACTCCCTCGCTGGAATCCTTTTTATTTCCCCGGACAGCAAATAAAGCAGACAGGAAGGGGCTGTAAAATGGCCACTTTGTTGTTATATGAAGCCTGGAGATGAAGCTCGGTCGTTGCTGCCCAAGGGGGCTACTAAACCCAGAACATCAGAGCTGCAACACCCCCATATCTGGCACATACACTAAATCACTGTATGGGATCTAATCTTGATTATGACGTTAACGCTGCCATGTATATGTAGATTGACTGTTTACATCCAAACAACTCATTGTCACATGTCATTTTGATTCAAACACATCAGCTTGCAAGTATCTCTGGTTTGCAGAAATGCGAACATGTGATCCTGGAGACTGGGTTGAGGGAAGATTCATGACTGAGGCTGCATTCACATTAATCAGGTTTTTCTCACACTACGGTGAGTCCAGACAATAGAAACCTTAAATGCAGTTACTGCATTTACTACCCGATAGGTTGTTATCGGTCACAGTTCAATGGTCAAGCTGCATAAAGTTCCAGAGTTCCACCTTGTTGCCCGTCTCAACAGAAATGCCTGCTCTTACGTTCACCATTATTCTTTCCTGTTGGAGCTCAGCAAACAACCGCATTTGTTGAAATTCAGCTTCCCGTTTACACCGGCATGCCCATGCCTGGAGAACCTGAATGCAGATTACTACTGATACTGAGCTGAAATGCACATCCTGACCCAAATAATTGTATCTAAAAAATGCTGCTCAAATAAGATTGTAATAGTATGGTTGGAGCCTCATAGTTTATTCATCCAGTACTTCTTCACAGCCTCTTCAGTCATTGAGTGAGTTGCCAGATATTGATTTGAAGCCCTTTTTTTGGATTCTGCAGTAATGTCACCTTTTAGCACCAAGTAGCATATTATGAGGAGGAGCAGTCTTCAATCTATCAAGTCTGAAAACATCAAAGACCCTTTTCTTGAGTTTCACAGTGGTGAAAGAAAGCAATAAAACCAAAGACTGTGGTTTATAGTGACTTTAGAGCAGCTCAGGGGGTTTTAAGCATGATGCTTCACAGCCTCCAGGGGCTTATTGCTTTCATGAAATGATTGTCACACATACCTGGCAAAGATTAATAAAGTATACACGGCAACAAAACACTGAGACATTTATGTCCACTGATCGTGATTACCTCTCCAGCAACATTGTTTTTCTTGAAAGGGAGCTACATAAATCCAAGCTATTGTTATCATTATGGTTTCCTCGCAACTAGGTATCAGACCTAGCATCACAAACACAGAGGAAAGCTTGGTGTTAGATCACGGTGATGAACATTTATTTGCACTTTGTTGGCAACACCCTCGAGTCTATTTGGTGTCAGTGTCTGTGCTTGATTTTCTTAAATGTGTCTCGGCTGCAACAGGAATTTTCACCTATCATTTAGATACACGTTAACTCATAGTCGTTTCTTGCTATATGCGGTCTATGCAAATGCACAGGGCCCCCAAAACACCAGGGGGCCCCAAAGCTGCATTTTCCGCGTCATCATCCAGTGGAAGATGTCGCTCAGATATTTTCCACTTAACATTGCGTTAGGATTGTTTATAATTAATTGATTTATTAAGTTCAGTGTGTATGAAGAAGTGTAGCCTATGTATGGATTATTGCTTAATTATTATTATTATTATTATTATTATTATTAATGGATTAATTTTGCATCATGAATACATTTATATTGGAAACTATTTCTCATTCCATATAAAAACAAATACTTTTACTTTGAAATTATGTGAAATGTCACCATAAAGGTTCTCAAAAAGTTTGACATTTTTTTCACTTGATCAGCACACATTTGAGTTTGAGAACCTTGATATAAAGGGTTAGGAATTCATTGTAATTTGGCAAACTACTGGCCCACAAACAGCATCTTGCATTGGGCCCCCACAAAGCTAGAAACTGATTCCAGCAGCCACATTCCACATGTGAGATCTGTCTCAGATGCCTCTCACACAAATGAGCTGCAATGTTTTTTTGGGGAAAAGGACCGTCTTCTTTTCCTTTTTTTAATACAGTGAAAATTAACTTTCACAGCAGTTTTCTCATTTATATCCGTTACGTTATGTCACAAACATAACACATATTGTGTCAATTTCAAAATAAAAGCACTCCACCATTTTTTTTCTTTCAAAAAAATTTAAAAATCTGAAGTCATTTTGTTGAAAAATCCCAGAATTCATAGATTTCATGAGGTGAGCCTTTTGCTGTCCAAGCTGGTAATCATGTTTTCACTGAGAGCGTGTCTGCATGGATCAAACTCCATGGAAGAAAATCAGAATTGAGGTGACACAGATGGCAAAACTGAAGCTTTGTGCTCTCAGCTCCTCATCACACCTTTAACCAGACAAAGAAACAACCCTTGAGAGATATTGCTGTGTAAGGTTACAGAGATGGCCTTGAAACAGGGAGGGCAAACTCTCATTTGATCGATAGCAGAGCGCACCGCCCCAGGCATTTGCTCCGCCATTTTCTCAGCAGGACTCTCTGAGGCTGAGTGCTGAGGCTCGGACTGACTAGATTAACCAGAGAACAGCCTGCTGGGTAACAGCTCTCCCATCACTGAGACAACCTGTGCTGTGCACGCTTCAGTGAAGCCAAGTCTGTAGCGCCTACTGTGTTTAAGCATATTATCATTATTCACCAGCAATATGGGACAATGGGATCCAGATACAGATGGGGAGTTTGTGTGTGTATGTGTGTGCGTGCGTGGATTTGTTGCTCTCTGTGTTGCTGTGAATTAAATACAACCCAAAAGAAAGCAGAGAGGGGATGAGTGTTGGTGGAAGTTAAACTTGAGAGATTATTAAATAAAATAAATGTGTAACCAATCTGATTTAAATTAATCATTTATCATATCATAATCATATTTGAATCATCACTTATTTTACATTATTTTATCATGTTAGTATCTGTATAATGAAAGGTAAAGGTTGGGAAAATATATTGGATTTTTTTTTTAGTAAGTATTGTGGCCTTCAACATTTACAATATTATCACTATATGATTATGATTAATTTGACAAATTAAACCACAAAATATTGTCAACAGACAACTTTGTTTTGACCAAAATCCAACCAAATAAGATGTGATGAAAACAAATTGAAATGTTCTTAATTAATTCAAGTTACATCTCTTATACATATCACACTTTTTTTTCTTTTTTTTGTGTTTTATGGGAGTTAGCCTCTGTAACATTGCATTCCTGCACTTCTTCTGGATTTAATCCCGCTTCAGCTGACCTCCAACAATGTGTCTACTATTGTGTCTAATTTATGTCTCTATTACAACTGTATTCCACACATGACAACACCAGACTTAAGCTGTGTGTAGATTTATAGATGGCAGCAAAGGAAAGTGTTCTCTTTTTTCCTCTATGAACAAGGCTGTATGAACGTGGTTGTAGAATTGTCAGTGCTTGGGGCAACAACATAAAGGCTTTTCTGTATTATAAAATGTAAGGCAATGACTGAATATTTAAAATAAAAATAAAAAATAATCTGTCCTGGGAGATTTAATCACAAGTGTTCCACTCAAACTATGACTATTCACACACCTGTCATTAAAAAAAAGACACCATGTGTAGGCCAGTCTCAATATATGGCCTGAGGATGCACTGGAGCCATAGTTGGCAACATTACAAAATTGCATTATAAAAACTCTGAGTGCGCTTGATCAGCAATTTACCCCATCACTGCGCAGGAAAAGTTCTGACACTTTATTTAAGATTCCTAATAGTGAGGGAATGAAGTACAAAACAAGAGCAGACTTCTGCTGTGAAGCTGCAGGTATACTGACAGAGAAAGAGGAAGAGAGAAAGAGCACGAATGTAGTTAAACCCGTGCTACGTTTGTGTACAAGTTGCCATCAAACTGCAACTAAAATTATGAAAATTGTGCATTTATGGTGTGTTTGTTTAAACAGGTGGTTTGCTAGCAGAGCATTTTCATTTATATTCTGTATAATCACTGCGTTAGTGCCACTATGTGCATATGTGCTATTCACAGCAGAGAATGTTGCTGAATTTTTACATGATTTGAAACCTATGATATAATATAAAACACCAAGCAATTTAATCATTCAGATTGGGCAAGGTGGTTACTAACACATTTTCATGTGCGGTCACAAATGGTGCTTTTCCATTATAAAGTTATCCATCACTATAGTACCTCCTCAACGAGGGTGGAGTCAACTGCTGTGATGTTGTTTTATACACGACACAAACACACAAACTAGTGATGAGCAAAGCAGTTATTTTCCGTGTACTCAATCATTAGAATCAGTTAATTAAAGAAGATTAGTTCAGTACTTCCTCCATGACTTGGGTGCAGACTGCGTCTGACACAACTACTGAACTGAAATACGGCTGAACAATTTGTGATTTGGCTCACGATTGCCAGTGTTGCTGCTAAATACATCTGACTCCTCTGTTAAATATTGAGATTTTAGATATTTAACACAGGTTTTCAGGATTTTCAAGCCTTTTAACTGATCTACACTTTGGCATTGTTTGATTTGATTCTTGTGTCAGACGTTGCGCTCATGACTCTTACACTAACAACACTCTCTGACCAATCTGTGTCTGGAGGTTTATTTGATTACAAAATGTACAAACTAAGAAGCACTATGTGGAATAAACATAGTTTATAAGTAAACTTTTCTCCAACCAATTTATGTGCAATTAAAAAAATACAAAGACTGACATGGAGTTGGCTGACTCTCTCCTTCCACCAACAGTACTGCCTCTGAGGTTTAATATCACTTCTTGTGTCTCTGCGACCTCCTCTCCTGCTGACAACACAAATGCACTTAGCTTCTGTCCAGCAGGTCTCGTGGGAATTATTACACTCACTCTCTCCCTCCCACCTCTTTCCTCTACCCCTGCAGAGAAGTCACCCAAGGGAACCCATTCTCCTCCTTAACCTTGACCCACAGCACCGCGCCAGCCATAAATCCCAGTACAGCTCTGTGGTTGTGAGCAGACATGACAGCCTTTCTCCCCGTTTGCTGCAGCCCTTTATCCGGTCTCATCAGTGGCTCATCTGAAATGAGTGTGTAGGATGGTGTGCTCACACTCGCACAGCAATAATGCCTTCTCATATGAGTACGGAAATATGAGCTTAAATGATTTGGGACATCTTTGTGGTGGGCTATAACATGATGAATGCCAATGAGAGTCCTCCACAGGAGAGCTGTCTGTGGGTTTATGAATATATGATGATTTGTCATCAGTGTATTTCCTCGCTGCTTTTTACATTTTTTTCCTTTTCTTCCCACCTCATCCTTTTCATCATCTCAGTCACGTACCACGGAACGCGTTATCTTCTGTCTGCGCACCACCACATTTTTACTGTTTGGAGAGGAATGAATATAAACCAGTCTAATGGAATAAACGGTGTTAATAACACATCTGCTGCTGACTAACAGTTTTAATTAGCATTCCAATTAGCTTCCTTTTACAAAAACAGCATGTTGCCAATCCTGCATGGCAATGAATCTGTTTTGTTTTGGAAAATGTATAATTTCTCCAGTTCTCCGTGTTAATTAAGTTTTCATTGCACTGAAGACATCGAGCTGCAGTAAATATAAATATAATGGTTAGAAAACAGAATCAGTATTTTATGCCATGGAGTCCACAAGAGGTTGGAAACTTTCCTTTGATATTATGTTGGCTCAGTCAGTGTGCAGTCCTGGTGGAGCTGTGAACAAAATCAGAGGTGTGCTCAGATCTTCTTCTTCCTTTGAACCACAAACAACATCAGGGGGGCTTTCTCAGAAAGAGCTTTGGAGACCATGGTCATTCTTCTACAGTCATTCTGCACCAACCCTGTCTTGCAAAAATGACATTTGCACACAACTAAAACTGCTATTAAAGGAACATATTTTCTTCCAATTTATGTAGGAGGTGGAAAAAGATCACAGCTTGAAACCAGCTCGACACCAAATGTCGTACGCTTTATTGCTGGATTTATGAGGACATTTCAATGTGGAGAGCAAGACTGGTGCATGGTTGTCTCACAATTCGAGATCAGATGCAGTCTTTTTTTTTTTCCAAGAACCTAGCTAAATCAATAGTTAAATGTGCTCATTTACAATTTGTGGTTACTGGACAAATGACCATTCATTGAGTTTGGCTAATAAGAATTGTCCAAGCATCAATAGAATGAACATGCACACAAAGGTTGTAATGGATTCTTTCAGAGATGAAGGAGCCTTGTGACGCACGATTAAGTGTCATTACTCACAAAAGTCCATTGGTCTGCAGCAAAGAGCAAAAACCAGTCAGTGACACAATAGTTCTCTCAGTTCAATGTTTCTACCATGTTAAGTTCTGGCTGAAATGTTTAGTTATCCATTCTTGTCCAAAACTGATCACTGATCACATCCATCTCAAGCAACAGTGGGTGTGGAGGCCAACTTTGCCACAGGAAGTAAACAAAACTTGTGATTCATTAAAAAAATAAATGTATTGCATTAAAAAAAAGAATTAATCAAAGTGATTAATGCATTAATTTCAGCAGCCACAATCCATATTTCTTTTTTTGGCTTGATCTGTGGGAGAAACGTAGCTGGACTGACAAAGTCTGAGTGGTGAGGACGCATTAATGCAGGATCACCTCCTTGGTGGGATTAGTATTGCTCACACCTCTATACAGCAGACAGCACACTGCTGTAAGTTAGAAGAGAGGGGGAGGTAGAGGAGGACACCGGAGGCAGGAAGAGCAAAAGAAATGAAATTCAGAGGGAGTGGATGACACACAGGGAGGAGAGAGAGAGAGAGAGAGAGAGAGAGAGAGAGAGAGAGAGAGAGAGAGAGAGAGAGAGAGAGAGAGAGAGAAGGTGTGTGTGTGAGAGAGAAAAGTGATGTATTTATGTGCATATGGGGAGTGTGAAATGGCCTGCAGCTGCATTTTACCCTCCTGAGCCCAGACAGCAAAGACACCTCAAAATGACAATTCTGTGTCAGCAAGCCACTTGTGCGTGTGTGAGAGAGAGAGGGAGAGAGAGAGAGATTGTATGCTCCTGGCACAGTAAATATGGTATAGAGCTGATAGTGACTGCAGGGAGGTGCACACATGTGCTGTATGTGAGTGAGTGAAAATGGTTATATTATCGTCCCTGACTCCCTTTTCACCAATCAAATGTGCACATTTCCTCTCATTACAATTTAATTTGTGAATTGGGTCATGGTATGTGTCTAAAAAGTTGCTCTCTTACATCCCTCTCTCCCTCTCATTTTCCCTTTGTCATTGTACTCCAGCAAACAAATAGTCTACATCAGCTGCGCTGTCAAGAGCGAGACCTATTATTGCCCAAAATTGGAGGTTGTGATGTATTCATGAATGAAATGGCACCTTAAAAGCTGTCACATCACCAACCCCTGTCTGTCACTATAGTCACAGTAAAGGAAAACAGCTTTGATTACTGTCACTTTAACACCCTAATGAGCTGCCGTGTGCACGGAAACCTTGAATCAAAATCCTGGAACTTTCCCCATGGTGAAACTCAAATGCTTATTGACTATCGTCTACTTTTTGAGGACCAATTATTAAAGATATTGTTATTGGTTTCTCTCTTATTTTAGCTACACTTTTACGATACTTCTCGCATATCCAATTTGTATTTTTCTTCTCCTTCCTGCACATGCTTCACGGTCTTCTAGTTCACAAAATGCTACTTTACTAAACCACTGAATGGATTGGTTATTTTTCGTTATCCATTCAAGCACCGTTCAAGCACTTAGTGTTGCCCGTTTTTAATTTGCATAGGCAAGGACTGCATAAACCTGGTATGGTCCCCCTGGGAAAACTTAAAGGGGATTATGGGAAGGAGATATTATTTCACAGCAGTAATGAGATTTGGGGTCATAAAGTTTGCTTGTAAGGCTTACAGCGGGTGAACAGAAAAGGGATGTGAGGTGGTGGCAACATTATGGCATTGTTTATTCAACCAGGAAAATCACATTGAGTTTAAGAACCTATTTTTCATGATGAAATCCAGCATTTCATGTTCTTCCCTCTTGGCCTGCAGCTGTTAATCACAAGAAGAAGACAAACTTTGTTTAAGAGAAGGCGGCAGACCTGTACTGAAGTAATGATTCTTTATTGATTTCTCTGTCGACAAATTAACTGTAGTGCGTCTAGCTCCGCCCTGTAAGAGCCAGATCTCTGTCCTTGATTGCCCAACGGTAGGGTGCAGCAAACTGGGACAGTTGTCTTGGCAGCCTTTACAACATTTGACAATCTATCTATAAATACAAGGAACATCTGTCCGTCTGTCTGTTGATTGCATAAATATCCAATAGTCACTTGACAAGCTAAGTTGACTGCCATCAATGTGAGCCGTTTTGAATTTTGACTGCATTCGAATGATGAACTGAACCAAATGGTGGAAATAGAGCTTCTGTTTCATGTTGTCAATTGCTGTGTTAAAATATGTCTCCGTGTTATGTACAGTAAAAAACACTGATCCACCACAAGATATAAATAATTTTTTTTTTCAATCTGTAATAACTACATTAGTATATCAGTTTTTCTAATATTTTTTTTTTTCTTCACAGTCAAGCTTAAACATGCTTCTATGCACCACTCCCTTATTGCCAGGTCCAGTTTACGCAACAAAATACAATCGAAAACAAGATGTTGCACCATTATTGTTATATTGTCTGCATAAGTAATGCATTTTATTGAAAAAGAAAAGGTCTGATGCTTTCTGGGAGGCCCAAAAGGAAGCAGCCATTGTGAAGAGAGTGCTTGATTCCCCTATTGTCCCCTAACAGTTAGCTTTCATTCAATATGCATGACATATCAAGTCGTGACAATTTGTCATACATATTAACCTGTGTTAATCGCCATTATATACAGTGTAAGGACAAGTGAAATGGGTCAAGCAAAATGAGTGTGACAGACATGGTCTCCTCACCCAATCTCTCCTGAGTTAAAAAAAAAACAAAAAAAAAAACTGTTAACTTGTGTCAACATGTGATGTGCACAGACATCATTTATTTCCACGCCTCTCTCTTTCTCGAGTCAGATGAAGACCATGCAGGCGGCTGCAGCAAATCAATAGTATCCACATGAACTGTCCATAAGACGTAAGGCACATGAACAGAAACGATTTTCAAACCAGGAGATCAATATAATTTATATAGTTTCAGCTTTTACATAAAGAATGGATATTGAGCTGCCACAAGGGTCAAAGGTGACTGCCTGCTTAACCCATATCTCCATTATTATCTTTCATTACTACATGAGTACATACCATATTCAGTGTCAACAATGGGAACCTTTCAAACACCACCTGACAAAATGATACATTTTATCCTGACTAATTTGCCAGGTGCATCTTCCACTGGCGTCGCAACTGAAATGAGTGGAATCGGGAAGGAGAATATCATTTATTTAAGGTGCTAAATGCAGAACTGAGCAACAACACGTCAGAGGAAAACAAATGTGATTGCAAATGTGCAGCCACACCAACAGGAAAACAGGCCACGTCAACAAACATAAACAGGATACATGCATCAAAAACTTCCTGTAGAGTCCAGAAGGAGAAGAGCTTTCTTTGGAAATAATAAAAAGGGATGGGTCACCTTCAGCTGGACACTTTGACCTACTTTTTGTCACTACTGAGCGGCTCATTACTCACCCTGTCTATTGCTGCGTACATTTGGAGCTTGTGCAGTTGTAGTTACATGGAAAGTCATGTGCAGGATATCCTGAAGTTTTCTTGAAACTAAATAGGTCGTGAATATAAGAGGGGGGCGTTTAAATGTGCTCATCACATGGTAAATAACCCAATTTGAAAGCAGCACAGTACATGACCAGCAGTTGTGACAGTAGTACACAAATGCAAATGCCAAACCTACTAAAACAGAGGCTCAATAAAAACACAGAGTTAGTGTCACATCAGTAGTCCACTGTACATTTACATCCATCCATTTATCCATTTTCTACCACTATATCCTCCACATGAGGTTTGCAGAGGGAGCTGGAGCCAATCCCAGCTGACATTGGGGCGAAAAGCAGGGTATACCCTGGACAGGTGACCAGTCCATCACAGGACCGCAGAGAGACAAACTTTAATCGTGTGTTGTTGTTTTTTGTTGCTGTTTTTGTTTGTTACCCAACTGTGGGTAATTTCCTTTGACAAGGGTTGGGAAAGTATGTATGGAACATGAGCTTTAAGGACTCAGAAAGTCAACAAGAAAGCCCTAACATGCTCATAATTTCACTCAGAGATAAGCTCTCACTTGGTGTTATTATTAGGTCATAATAAAGGACAGGCATATATTTTGTGTGTATATGTGTGGCTCATTAAAAACCTTACTCCTCTTTCTACTACTACATCCACACAGAAAAATCTGTCTAAATGTCCAAAAACTTTCAGAGCCAGATTATGACTGATGCTATGTGATAATTTGCTTTCAGACATATCACAAATTGTAATATGACAAAGTGAGTGATTTCATTTGATCACACAATGGTCTGTAATCAAAACTGTCACATTTTCATATCTGGGTTGTGCTTTATTAATTCTCATATTTTAAGTTGCAGTATGCACACACACACACACACATAACCCAAACACTCCCTGCAGCCTCATGTAATGACCACAAGACATGGATATTGAGCCTGGGTGCATGTATCTACACATTCACACACAGAAAGAGACCTCAGGCACCTGTCAGACACTGTTCAGGAATCCTGCCAAGGGCTCTTTCTGTATGTGTGCGTGCGTGTGTGTGTGCGCACCACGCGTGTGTGTGACACCGCTGGGTCTTGTTGGCACGTCTCTGCTGGCTTCAGAGTCTGCGTGAAAGAAAAGGTTGAATCCTAGTTTTGATGCTCTGCCATTTGATGTGTGTTTGTTCATTAACATTTTATTGTCACTGTGGGGCTTGTTATTGAGTTGTATTGTGTGTGGGGGTGTCCGTGTTGTGTAGTAGCCAGCCTTTGGCCAAAATCGATCACAATGAAAAGTAAATCTCAATACTTGCAGTTGGGGGAAGAGATTAGCATCTACTCATTTTTTTGTTTCCCACCGTTTAAATTTAATGACTGTGCTTTCTTGTCATCATGAAAATAAGATAAATATATGGAGGCAATTATCTTTGGGTCACTTCTGTATCTGTAAATCTCCGCAGTTGCTCAGTCAACACAGTCTCTTAAAAATAAGTTCCCACACTAATCTGCATTTTCTGTGGTGTTTTGTAAAGAATGGCTTTTCTGAAGCAAAAAAAAAATAATGATTTGCATCTTATATGGACTTTATATCGACTTAGAAAAGAGTCTTAAACTGCTTATTCACAATTCCCATTTTTTTGTTTGGCATATGTTTTTAAATTCCTCTATGTGCCTTTTTGTATCTTGTGGCACTTTTCCACTACACAGTCTGCACGGTTTGGTTTGGTTTTCCATTGCAATAAAGTACCTCCTCAATGTGGTCATCGTCATAGCATGGCTG
Organism: Microchirus variegatus; assembly: GCF_963457635.1. NCBI lineage: Eukaryota > Metazoa > Chordata > Actinopteri > Pleuronectiformes > Soleidae > Microchirus > Microchirus variegatus. The sequence continues at coordinate 21,077,205 of NC_139804.1, forward strand.
CATGAAATTGCCGGAACTTGTTTTATATACAACACACATAAACTAGTGACTTGAAAACCAGTTATTTTCGGTGTACTGAATCATTAGAATCATATGACCGGAGAGCAGACTCCGTCTGACACAGTCACTGAACTGAAATACATCGGAAGAGGTTGTGATATGGCTTGGGATCACTGCTTTCAGCAGTTCTGTCTCTAAGTTCTGTCTCGCACTGTGGAAAAGTGCCATTTGTTCACTTTCCCTTTCAGTACATTTACATGACATGAGCAAAAAATGAATAAGGGTGTTAAGGCCACATTATACTTCTCTGACTGCGTAATGCGTTATCCGACTGCGTAACCACGGAGACCCCTCGAGCCTTCATACTTCTGCGTCGTGTTATGCTTTTGGCTACAGTGAGCAATGGCGTCCGAGAGAGAAAGACTCTTGTTGTTGAAACAGTGGCAGTGTCTCACTTTTCTGTGTCATGAAACGCAGTTTTAAGATAATTTGAGGCGAGAAATTGGCCATTTAGCAGCTTAGCTCGGTCTGTCCTGAGGACCAACCGCATGCTCTTGCCGTCTCCGTTGTCCCTTGACGGAGTGACGGACACTTAAAAAATATTTTGTGCAGTCGGAGACGACGCAGAGGCTCTCCGACAAGCTCTGTGTCGACACAAGCAGGAGTATAAATTGGGCTTAAGTCCAACTAAAGCTGAACTACATTTAAACATGTTTGCACGACTGAAATTGTATTAAATTGAATTTCTCACATCTAATGTGACTGAAAATAGAAATACTATTGCATGTATAAGATCAGTCGGATTCAAGCATGGCCTCAGCACTCACCACAGTTGACAGCCCCCAGGATTTGGCCTGTGTACTAGGACAAGGTCAGTATTCAGTTAAACATCGTAGTGAAGCTACTTGTGTAGCTCAACTTAACTGTTAATGGAAATGTTGTGATTGTAAGGTCACAAATAAAACCAGCTACTCAGGAGGCTAATACCCTCCTGAATGGCTGCCAGGGTTTGTGTGTTGTTGTGTAGAAAGCCTTCTTCCTCTTTCTCTATGGCTGGTGAACCCAAAGGACACCATTACCCTTTGTTTTGGCAACAATAGGCCACTAACTCTCCCCCGCCCATGTGTCAGCGTCTTTGTCAGGCTTTGCCATTCACATATTCGGTCTCTCTCTGTCTGTTCTCTCACTATAAATGACTCTGATGCTCCTCATTAACAGATAACAATAATGTCCTGCGGTTGACAGTGTCTCTCCAACATAGCTGCACTCATCCTTCGAGGAGTCGCAGCTTATCAGCCGCCTCGTCCATTCCCACAATCGCCCCGGCCTTGCTGAACTAATTATCCATATGTGTGATTTATGTATCTATATTTTTGCAGCAGGAGCCTTTCAAGCTCCTCGTCTGTCCTCCGCCCCTCCCCCCATTCCGTTCTGTCTCCTTGTAAGATGAAAAAGAAAATAATGCAATGCCAAATATGAATTAGAGATCTCCATGTTATCTCAAATTCAAATTTAGATCGCCAGTGGTGGAGTAATTGCAATGATTTGCATGCATGTAATCGAAGAAACAAGATGCACTGCATACACGGTCCACTGATCGTCTGCAATTCATTTCTTGGCCAGTGTCCATGAATCCACACAGTGCTGTGTGTGAACTGCGGTGCATCACTGTGTGTATGATGAGAGGGAAAACCACAGGACTATTACTTTGCTTCTGTTTGATATGATATAACTACCCGTTAGGTGATGTAACTGATTAACTGTTAGTTGATGAATTGCCTTTCAAAATGCAGCAAATTCCGAATTAATTAACTAATTTGCTGACAATGTCTGCTTCTGTTTGTCTGTGTGGGTCTGGTTTATCTGTACCACATATAAAGTATGGCATTTGGTTTTAACATTTAATCATATACAGGATATTCACTACCCACATCTGCAGCGTCATTCTTACTAGTCAAAACTACACTTGCAAATAACTGCGATTCAGTTTGTACTCGTCTGAATGACGTCACTTTCATGTATGTGGCGTCTGTCATTTTAGATATCTACGAATCAGTTGTAGATATTTCTAACTCGAGTTTCAGATATCTATAACATTAGTATTAGTTATGTCTAAAAAAAATAAATGATACATTTCACAAAATGCTAAATTGGACCATAGTCTATGCTTTACAACCAAATAATGCTTTACAGGTTACCACATTTTATCAATTTACCAAACTGCCAAATGAAAAGCTGTAAAACCTGAACTTACAGCATGCATAATCAAGTGTGGCAATACATCTTTACAGAAACACAAAACAGCCCTCACCAGTGACCATAGATGTCTACAAACTGAGGAACCAACAGATACTACCTGCCTGACTCTCAATTGCTTCTTAATTGGACTGACAGTTATCCACATCTACAAGCCAGCGTGCACACTGTGTGCTGAGGGGGCGTTGCCTGGCACCTCCTTATGCCTCATTGTCATGTCCTCGACCTTTTGCACAGGCGCACAGTTTTATTAGGCTTACATCACTTGTGTGTTGCGAGTGTACAATGTTTAGCTTCAAACCAAGAAAAAACACATGCATTTCCTATCATTCATTGTTACCCATGGACCAACTGCCATTTATTAACTCATTACAACTAACGGTTAAGGATATTGTATGAAATTAACAACCCTAGTACTTGGGTACTGGGTACGTGTTTCGTGTCATGAAAGCAATAGTCTAATGATGTGTCAGTCTCTAAAGATAAGATGCATTTTGTCATTTACTGCTAAGTTTGTTTTATTTTGAAACAATATTCCTCAGGTATTGACTCGGAAAGTCCTGCTTCTATCCAGGTTTTTTTATTTTTTTTATAGCTCCCATAGAGTGGTCCTATCGCTATGGAGAGTTATGGAGGTCTACTTACATACATTAACTTTTACAGCATTTACATTTACAGCAACACCCGAAATCTCTCCTCACTGAAGTTCTCGTCAGTCGTGCTGTTTCAAACTGAACTCTCACACCCAGAAGACATACTGTGTTGTGATTGGCCAGCCAACGAGAGTTTTCCCAACTCTCTTGTGATTGGCCAATACTTGGAAGTGACGTAATCAGCACACCAGCTATCAGAAGCGCAGCTCCCCCCTCTGGAACGGTGGAAGCACTGCTACTCATTATCAAAACATTGTTTAAACAATGTTTAAAAATGGCTCGGTCACGACTCCCTGCCACAGTCCCTTTTTACGACTTTGACACAGAGTCAGACCCAGAGTCAGAAGACACTGCCGCAAGCTAAACACCTCCACAACGGACGTTCTTCTTCTGCAACTGAATGTGCCCGGACCAGGAGGATCCCCTGTTCAGGAGAATGCCATTTACGTTTTTACAGTGTCATGATTGTTTTTTGCCATACATATCTTCACTGCACCTACATGTGTTTCTCAGTTGCTGGATTACTGAACTTCAACAGTATAAATTCCAAAATCTAAACTCTGCAGGTTTTCCTTCCAGAGGTATGTTGGGTTTTTTTAATCCCTTTTGTTTAATACTTTTCTGTGTGACATCAGCTCTCAGTGCACGTCATGTTTTGCTTTTGCTGGCATTATTCATCGTTCCCTGTTTCATATTGTTGCTCACATTCTATCTTGCTTCAGACAACCTCAGTTCTTGCAAGATTACTTGCTCCACCCCAGACAGTTTCACCTGTGTCAAGTGAACTTACCTCAGTATATAACCATTGCTCAGCTTTGAGTTTCTACCACTTTGTTTTATCTGCAGCCATAAAGCTTTCCAGAACATCGTTTGTGGTAGTGTTTTTTGACTTCACCTCTAGTCACTGTGATTCCACTACCTCTGGCAAGGTTTATTGGGCTTGGTAAATTTATTTTTGCCTGTCTTTGAGTCGTCAGTGAGTTGTTACAGCCTGCAACCTGGGAATGTATTTTCTGAACCAAAATGACGTTACTTATTTACACATCCACATATCAGCATATCAGTACAACAGTGCAATCAAATAAAACTGCCTGTGGCACTTTTGGCTAAAATGTATGTGATGATAAGTATTTATTGCTTATGAATGTGGTTAGAACATGAAAAGCACCTGGTTATGCATGTGTACATGTTTTTGCATCATCATTTTTGCATAAACAGATTGTGTCTATGGTGGACGCTCTCCATAAACACATGCCGGTATGTCTTCATAACACTCACAACTATTTGGCATTAAACTCTGGTGTGCTGCTTGGCAGATGTGTTGTTCGTTTGCCGTCTAATCGAGCTAAATCTCTCCTAAAGAACAAAATAATCTAAATTTTTCTCAGCTGGAAGAAATTGACTTCTATTTAATCTCAATACAGTACATACATTACATTAAAAATGTTTGAAGGAATAGTCCAGCCTCTATAGTCCAATCATCAAATTGCTCACTAAACCTGGAGCCAATCCAGGTGAGACAGGGCAAAAGGTGAGGTTCACTCTGGACAGGTCGCCAGTCCGTCTGAGGACCAACACACAGAGACTTAGAGACTTATTTAATTTAGAGTGTCCAAATAACTGCAGCTTGTTTTTGGACCGTGAGAGTACCCCACATACTCATGAGGAGAAACAATGCAAACTCCATACAAAGGTCGCACACCTATGTCTTTTTTCTTTAAGGCAACAGTGTTAGCCACTACTCTGCCATGTCCCCTGTTCACTAGATATTTAATACTTACATATATATCTCTTAAGCTCGTTGGCAATTGACACCAACTGCTGTTGTCAGGCCTGTTCTGCAAAATGAACCTCCATGCTTCTATAATATGATTCATGCCTGTCTCTAATCTTCTCTCCTCAAAACAAGATTACTGACTAGATAGTAAATAAATCAGTACTTTCTTGCAGACATGGCATTCTTGGTAGCTTTCAATAAGTTCTTGCCCACATTACAACACTGGAACTGCACTGAAACGTGCATGCACACAAAGGTATTTAATGACATTCACTTGAATAATTATTCAAGGACATCCTGTTCTCATGGATCATGTTTAAGATCACTGAGAATGCTTCCATCTCATCATGTAGTTCCAATTAAATTGAAAAAAAGAAGATATAGATTGGATATTGTCAGTATTGTTAATTATGAAAGTAAACACCCACAAACAATTGCTTCTTTTGCTCCTTCCTTTAAGACCACATGGTTGCTTGTCATATTCATGTGGATGACATGCTGTATAGATCCTGTGTTAGTGCCTATGGAAGGTTACCACCTGTATGATACTAATTATTCTTCAATTAAACAGAAGTACCTATTGTTGGCACACATTGAAAATGTTTGTGTACCCTCATCAGATCTGGATCAAAATCATCCTGGCATCTCCAAACAAGCTCTTCATAAAAGCCTCTGTGTGTAGAAATTTGCATTTAGTAACCATTTATTTTTATTATCTTTCTTGGCAAACACTTTGTATAATCTCTGTGTGTAATGAGCACATAATAATACGGTTGTGAGGTGGTTTTGCTTTCTGTCACTGAGTTTTCTTTTAGCTGTTTATCTGTCTCATTTGTTAATTAGTGAAATTCAGTAAATGCATAGTCTGTCAGGATGTGCCCTGCTCTTCTCCCCCCCCCCCCCCCCTGGTGTGGGGGTGGCCAACTCTCCTCTCCCTTTGCAGCTGTCTACAATCAAGCCTCGTCACCTGCAGTATATCTAGCCGGCTCTTCTTCTCAACCACTGCCAGATCGACAGTTTCCACAGCGGGGTAACAGTGTTGGTCAGCTCTCTCTTTGAAGTTTTTCCTGGGTGATATTTTGGAGAAGATTCTAATTTTATTGTCTGCCTCAAACGCCTGGCTCACTCACCTGCCTCTGTCTGCCCTGGATCCTGGATTAATTAACTCTCTCCACCACCCTCGTCCATTTGACTTCAGTTTGACTTGTTTGAATAAATCCCCTTTAACTGCTTATCCAGTCTGAGGTCTTTGTTCTGCAATATTGGGACAATAAACTGAACCCTAATATACACTTGTGTTTGACCTTAGAAATTATGCAACTTTATGACTTTGTTCCCCTTTGATTGAGTTTTAATGTTCAAGTGTTTATGAGCTGGCACCACTGCTTTTTGACTTTTGGAGCATACTGTAAGCCCTTTTCCTCTTGAGTTGAGTACATCTTCCTGCCTAGATGTGCTTCACTGCCTATACTTGGGTGTTCTATTGTGTTCTTGCTGAATCAGTTGTGACAATCTTGACAACTTGGCATATGTTCCAATTCTATTGTATTTACAAAGGGAACCAGTGGAAGTTCCAAATGATCATGGTTCACTGAGCTACACTTTTTTCCCTGAGTTTGCTGACATGTATCTGTCCGCTATTGTGTTTCAAGAACCATTGCTGAAAACCCATTCTGCAAAGCAACGTGGTACAGTTTGCTGTCTCTGCAGATATGAGACAGAAAACAGTCATCCACTTCAATGTGAGGGGGGGAAAAAAAGAATCAGGCAATTTAAAAGGTTGTCTTAAATTACATATTTGCTCTGTGTGATCACATTGTCTACAAGCTGAAATGTTCATACAGGTGTCTGCAGCAGAACTGGTCTATGGATGTGCATATTTAGACATTTATAGACAGAGGGTTTTTTTTCACCAAGTTTGGTTTCTGTCGTACCTATGAATAATAAAATAACACATTTTAACCTTGTTGGTCAGAAACCGCTTGGAAAACTGCAGTTATACTCGGTCAAGTCTGAGAGCAGAGGTGCACTTTGATTAAATATTGTATTGGAGACAGTCATGTAAGAGTTCCCTTGTTCTCAGACAAATTGTCAGTGTCTGGAAGTTGAGACAGATTGTCATTCTGCGGTAGAAGCACTTCCACAGGCTCCACATTAACCCTATGTGTAGTACTCATAAATCTGTCACTCTCTGGTCAAGTTATGTCCATGGAATGGAGTTTAAGTGCCTCAACAGCAGCAGAGACATATGTCTCAAGTCTTTGGTGCTCAGTGCTTGGTCTTGACTAGTCAGCAGACAGTGGAACAGAACCAGATTTAAGACTATGTTCAGATTACTAGCCAAGTTTTTAGATCTATGACAGATCAGATTAGACAGCTCACATTCATTACTACAAATGTTTTGCATCTGGACATGACTGCCATCTCAAATGGCCTTTTTGCAGAAAACACATTTGTGAGACCACTCACTCCGTATTGAAATGGGAGAAGTGAAATATAAGATATACTTGTTTTGATCCCCTATAAGACAAAGCTGCTTGAGCAAAATTTGTGAGTGAGATTTAGTTCTAGGGGAAACAATGTCTTTTCCCTCCATTGTTGTATGATTTTTGCTGGGCTTCTTCAGTGCAAATTAATGATGTCGATGCTCAGCCTATACACAATGTCTGTGCCTGATATAACTGTTTTCATTCATGTCGCAAATATTGAATATGTACCACATACTGAAGAGAAACAAATCTGATTTGAAAACTGTTATTGGCAAATGGATTTTTGTGTGTTTCTGAAAAAACTTGGTCTGGTTATGTAAACAGGCACATCTGATTGCGTACATTGAACCGCAGAAGAAGAATAACCTCCTATGGAGGTGCTTCACGTGCGAAAGTGTTTTCTGACTCTGTGTCTGACTCCGGGTCAAAGTCATAAAAGGGACTGTGGCGGGGAGTGGCGTCAAAGCTATTTTTAAACATTGTTAAAACAATGTTTTGATAATGAGTGGCAGTGCATCCACTGTTCCAGAGGGGGAGCTGCACTTCTGAGAGCTGGTGTGGTGATTACATCACTTCCAGGTATTGGCCAAGACAGTTGGGAAAGCTGTCGTTGGCTGGCCAATCACAACACAGTCTGTCTTCTGCGTGTGAGATTTCAGTCTGAAATAGCGCGGCTGACGAGAGCTTCAATGAGGAGAGATTTCTATCGGCTTGTTTCCAGCAATTAGGAGGTTTTCGACCATAAAAACAAATTAATGTATGTAAGTAGACCTCACATATATGTGTGATAGGACTCTATGGGAGCTGAGATCCAGTTTACAGTTGGCTGGAGCTTTAAAGACAACACATTTTTCATCCAGAGTTCCACGGAAGCGGGGGAAAACACTTCTCAGAAATTACCTCCACTCCTTTCTGGTGGGTGAAGCCTTAAGACAGTTTTATACATAATAGCAGCAACATCGGGGACAATCAAAGATATGGATTGGATGCTGTTTGCAATGGTCCTGAATGAATCACATGTGGGCAGGTGTCTGCAGCAGAGACAATGGTGATGACAACACTGGGAAATAGTGTGAATGTAATTGATTTTTTTTTTAATTTAAAAAGTTAATCTAAATTCACTCTCATTTCTCACTCTCAGTAGTTAACTTGACTGTCTTGAGTTCAACTTGCATGTGGACTCTGAACAACTGAACAGAAACAACAGAGGGAAAACTCAACACAGCTGCATTAATATGGATGTGCCTCATGTTTATGATGCTTCTCAAAATTGTGTGACTACTGAGGCACGTTCTTGTTTCAGTAGCTCCATCTGATTTGAGAACGTGGGATCACAGCGGTGCTCATTTAGGTGTTTGGTAACAGTCTCATGAATCTGATTAGCAGACATTCTTAAATTGTTTCTATGAGCTGATAAATGACAGCCAGCGAATCAGAACAAGCAATTTCCTCACAAGGCCTCTGATTACTACAGTGAAATTAAGCCGATTCATTAAAACATAGTCATTTGTTGAAGATGCTTTGAGATAGAAAGGTTTTTAAGCATCACATTAAAATATGGAAGTGCAATGTGTTTGAAACATCTCTGCTTTTAATAATGCCACTAATCTCTTTTGTGTTTCTATTTGTTGAGATGAGGTGGGGAACATGTAACAGCTTTACCCAGAAGCCTTTGGGGTTAACCTGTTGCTGTTTGGGCTGCTGTAGAAAAATGGTGGTTCAAGATGGCAGACTTTAAAACATAGATCATTTCATTTGCTAGTTTTCTAATTAGCATGTTACATCAAGCCAGTGACGTTCACAGTGGTTGAAAAGAGTGTTAACAATGTAAGTAACTTCCCTACTACCCTACATGACAATTTACCTATGAATGTTCTTTGAGGATAATTATATTCACTGATGTATAGAATAAATGCCCATCTCAGTGATAGAAAGTAATGCAGTGAAATCATATCCCTGTAGACCTGTGAGAATGTGGGAAATTATACATTTAATTTTTGTCCCTGCCCTTCTAAATGTCTATGCATGCCACTGCATAAAGCAACACATTAATGTATTCATCAGTAGGACAGATTGTATGAATGACTCAAAAAGACAGAATTGTTAAAATAAACAGTACCAACTACAGTTTTGATGCTCAGAGCAGCCATTTTAAATTGTGAACTATGGGCCTAAGGAGAGGATGATGAGTTGGAATTGCAGGACTGTTCCAATTGCATCTTCTTGTAACTCGAAAATCAGAACATCAGCTAAAAGTTTGACATGACTAAACTAATTAGGATAGTTTCTGAAACTCTGAAGCAGGGACTGTGAACTTTATTGCTACCAATATGGTGGTTAGTTTTTAAAATAGCCTTCAAGACAACCCTGAAAAATGGTTATTGCAGGTTTTGTTTTGTCTGTCCACAACCTTAAAGTCTTCCTGAAAGGGAACAATATTATTTTGTGATAATCGTTTTGCTATGACGTTGATCACTTATTCCAAAATAATCAGCCCTCACATTTCCCCTTACCTGTTATAAAATTGTAACATAAAAACACCAGGTATTTTCCTTTTTCAAAGACTGGCCATAAGGACTCCACCTGTGCTGATGATTGATGTTGAGTGTCCATGTGTGGCTGAAGCAGCACAATACAACCATTAAGTGTACAGTTCTCCCATCTGAACATCACTGCTGTGCTACTGAGCTGCACAGGCAGGGCAACGATGGCACAAGCCAGTAATTATGGTTAAGTCTGTGAGCTCTGTGATATCACCACCAAGAAACAATCAGCATAAATTGCACAGTAGACAGAGCTGAACATGTATTCATTTTTCAACGTACAAAATGCATTAGTGCTTGCCAGCATGAGAGCAAAGCAAAAATTGTTGTGCTGTTATTCCTGTAGTAAATGCTCCTAAATGAAAGAAAATGCTCCTCTGAATGTGCACATTTTTCTCTTTCGTTATATGCAAGGTCACACAATAAGTTGTCATGGAATGTATTTGCAGCGACCTTATTACCTCCAACAAGTGAACACTCTCAGATAGTGCAAACCTCTGCCAACTGTGTCAGTACACTCCCCTATCTCACAAGATTTTATTTTATTTTATTTTATTTTTTTAATTTGGGTCCTTATCTGGATCACCACCAAAGCTAATTATTTCTTCTTTGGGCCATAACCTACATCCCAAAACAATATATATCAAATAACTACTTCAGTATCAACCTCTTTTTTTAGTTTTGTTCACTTTCAAAAATCACACTATGGCGTTTGTTTTTTCGGTTGGATTTAATTTTCTATTAACTTTGGGTTGTTTATGTTCCTATTTTACTTTGAAGTTTATTTCCTTTTGAGTCTCCTTGTTTCTGTCTGGTTTCCCCATCACTGTGATTGTCTGCCACACCCTGTTGTGAACGCGCCCTGATCCCTGCCTCTGCTAAGTGTCTGTATTCCCAGTCTGTTTGATACTTTTTTTTCAGCTTGGTTGCTGTTTTGTTCAGTTTTGCCAGTGCCTTTTTCTCTTTTGCCTGTTTATTTGTGGATACCTGAGTGCTCATTTTCCCTTCAAACGTCTGAGCCTGATTTTTCTTCAGAGACGAGGTAATTGTCAGAGGCCACGAGAAGGTCATTGGTAACTTTCCCCAGTGTTGTTTCTGGGTAACGATGTAATCTAAATGCTATCTGAAAATCTAACAACAGACTAACTGTGCAAATATAATCACATAATTGGTTTGCGAGAGATTTGTTATGATTTAAAAAAAATAAATGAGGGGAGTCTCTATAGAAGACTCTGATTGGTTAAATCATCAGGGTCAAGATTCGATTTTTTTTAGCAACGGTTTAATCACTGCAACCTTTAAAGTTGGGACCTGGGCATTGTGGCTCTCTGTCTTGAGCTCCTCTGATCAGATGAACACGGATATACACATACATGATAGACGACCCGAGGCAGATTGGCCGTTTCTTACACACTCTGCTGATATTGACATGTGTAAATTGACCATCTTATAGGTTTCTCTGCAGTGTAGCCAATTGTTGCTTGTGTTATACAAGTTACCTGTTTGCTATAGGAGAATGTATGCAGAGGTGTTGGACTCTCTCTCTCCCTCTCTCTCTGAACTACCATTAAGTCAAACTCTCCTGTGAGAAGCCAGATTTCAAGAAGGCTGGGCCAAGAAACAGAGCCAAGATGAGGTACATAAGTGTCATTCACCGCAATAACATTAAGCTGAAAGGTTATCATGGAATTCTTGACCAATACTACCACAAAAAAAAACTCACACCTACTGAACTTCTTTAAAGGTTCTAATGGGAATATGATCTAAAAGAATAGTTGATGGTTTAGATGAACAATGCAATAAAGGTTGGTCTAGTGGTGAGACTGGATGTTGTCATCAGGCTGAATAAGCCTGCCAGCCACAAGCGATTAAGTGGTTGTGGTAATGACAACACACTGCATGCTTTGACAGCCTTACCAATTATTCAATTAACCACTGACCCAAGGAGACTAAATTACCTGACATGCTTCGTTTTCCTCCATGCTCCACTTGACCCCTACTTAACACCCCAGCTGTCCCATCATCAGATCTGCACTGTTACCTGGCCTTAGGCAAATGTGGTGCCTTGAGTCTTGCCAGAATCACTGCCAATATCCTCTAAAGCTACTCAGTCAAATTCCACAGTAACATAGACCTCCACAAGCATCTCGAAAGGGGAACTTGAAGAATTTGCATTATCTTCAACCAACACTACCTGAAAACTGCATACAAATCTGCAAAAATCATCTGCAGCAAAGGTGTAGAAAACATCTCCGTCATAGTTATCACGAACCAGAACAAACTCTGTCTAATCTGATGATGATGGAATAAAATGTCTAGGTAAGAAATAATGGTTACAGCCACAAGTTTGTTAGATTCAAACACTGACTACCTTTGTTCACCTGCAGTTCAAATGAAGGGGAAAAACAGTCCTCACTGTCTGATTTTGGAACAATTCCCTGGAAACCACTGTGAGTCCTTCACCCAAGCATGCAGTCCTGGGAGTGCTAATAAAATTACCGTCCAGCGTGAATAATTCAGTTAGTGTGGTGGACATGCTCTTCAGCCAGGTCTCAGTAGGGAGCAGGAAACCAAACCTTTTAAGGGTTCTGGAGAAGTCATTCAAAATTGATTTATTCTCAATGGCACAAGACTTTGTCCTTGACAATTAGTCAATTATTGGATAAGTAAGTGGCTGTCAAATTTCCAACTGTTCTGATAAGTGATTCATTTGTTTGACTGTTTTCTTTTGGTTTGTTTTTGGGTTTTTTTCAAAAGAGAACCAAACATATTGCATAATTTGTTACTTGCCGTGAGGAACACAGGGCTGCTTGTGCCGATCCCGGCTGACATAGGGCGAAGGGGGGTAAACCCTGGACAGGTCACCAGTTCATTGCAGGGCCTACACACAGAGACGAACAACTATTCACTTACACCTCACACAGTCAATTTAGAGTGTCCAGTTAACCTCTGTGTGTTTTTGTACTGTGGAAGGAAGCCAGAGATCCCAGACAAAACCCATACACATGGAGGAGAACATGCTAATTCCATGCAGAAAGGCTCTTTTTCCAATCTGTTTTTTTGCTGCAAGGCAACAGCTCTAACCATTATCCACGTGGCCTTGATGTTGTATAATTTCTCCATTTAAGTGTGATTTCAGTCTGATTTATTCTGTTCTTTCAGACAGTAAATTATGTATCTTTATCTTTTTAATATTGATAAGTGTAGAATGCAGATCATTCCATGTTCCAACATTTTAACAACTAATCAGCTCAGAAATCAAATCAATTGAGAAAACAATTGTTAGTCTCAGCCACACATTTGGCCATCTTGAGGAACACAAGATCACATCACAGGTCTGTGCCATGGTGTGCAGGTAACAATGATCTGCTGTGCACTGCTGAAAGACCATCTTGGGAGTGTAATGTCTGGACTGGGAAATTAATATTTGAAGGGGCAAAGTATTGAGAAAATACACCAGTGGGCAACATCAGAAAATGGCAGTCTGTGACCAGCTAAGAAGGTGCAGGTATGAGGGAGTTGTTTCACATGAATAGGATTGTACCACATAGTGTGTGTTATGAGCTAATGGTCAACAGTTTGTCTGGACAGAATGCATCGGCACCGGTCCTTCCAAAATGTGGTTCACATTGTAAAACACAGTGATGTTCTGAGCTGTAAAATCAGATTCATAGCCAGGTGTAGTCCTCAAACACTTAAAACACACAGAATATCATCAATTTCTTGGAGACTCAGTTCACTGCCAAGCTGTAGCATTTGTCCTCATATGAATTATTCATTCCTTGACTGACGATGGGATTGAGCTGCGGTAATTAACCCAGGATGTGAAGGCCAGTGTCTTGAGGAAAGCAGTGAGTACCAAAGAAACATTTCTGATTTTGGAGTCCGCAACTATTGATGGGTTTGGGGGGGAAAGAAGCTGGGGACAAGGAGATGATGATAATTGATCCTCATGACTATGAACTGATTCCAGTGTGTCAGAGATACTGGGTGAGGATAAGAATGTCCCAGCAGGTGAGTGATGTGGTGAAGCAGAGCTAGCACTGCTGACAAAAGACATTCATGCTGCCTGAGGGTGAATAAAACTTTCAGATGTTCTGACCACTGTCTCTTTCAGGATAATGCTATCAGACAAGTCTTGTGAGCACCATCAAAGGCTCTGCTGAAGGCTTTACAGCTGATGTAAATGTTGAATTGGCATCACTGTCCATTAGACACAAAAATCATTAAGCAAGCAAAATGTTGGGCACACACCAAGCACTTTTTCAGACATATGAACATTCTTTCATACCATTCATCCATCTTCTGCTGCTTTATCCTCCACATGGGGGTCGCAGGGAGTGTTGGTGCCAACCCAAGCTGACATAGGGCGAGAGCCGGCATACACCCTGGACAGGTGACCAGTCAATCACAGGGCTACATATAGAGACAAACAACCATCCACTCTCACACACATGGTCACTTTATATAGTCCAATTTGCGTAATGGCCAGATCTGCATGTTTTTGGACTGTGGGAGGAAACCAGAGAACCCGGATACACACACGGGTGGAACATGTAAACTCCATGCAGCAAAGGCAAGAGTGCTAATCACTACACTAACCAAGTGGTCCATACCTTCTTTATTTACCTGATCAGCTCCTCTCAGTCGTTCCAAAATCAAGGCTGAAGGGAGGAGGGACAGAGCTTTCTCTGTTTCAGCTCCTAAATTTTCTCCTACCTTTTAAATCTTGTTCATTCTGTTGCCTTTTGGCCTAGAGTGAGTTGTTTCTTATGTGTGTCTTAGCTAATTTTCTTATAAATTTTTCATGTTAAGATGATTTGTATTTTATGTACTGCACTTTGTGGTTTAAAAATGTGCTTTAAAAATAAAATTGCCTTGGATTTAATTTTGACAAAGACATTGACATTGCTTATCTTCTCACTCGATGACAGGGTAAACAATTGTTTCCCAAAGTTTATTTGCACAACTACTGGATGGCTTGGGTTGTCTGTCAACCAATGAACACATATGAAACTATTTGCCAAAACTATATCTTGAAACACTCTTTAGTGGTTAGAACCTGGCATTGTTTTTTCTGGGAGACCAGGCTGTGCCTACTGCTGCTGCCTTGCACTGGATGAAAGCCACTCTTAAATTTGCACACTGATTTTCACACTGCAGCTCTGCTTGCCTATATGTTGAAAAGTCACAGCACATTGTTCCACATGAACTGAAGAGAGTAGGAAATGCATTTTCCATTCCGAACCTCTCCCTTTACTGTGACACTGGTTGAAATGTCAACTGTAACAATGAACCCAGCTTCTGAGGAGCATGTCCGCATTTTTATCAGCCACTTCCTCTTAACATTCATCCCATTGAAGGTTTTCAGAACATTTGACAGCCAGATCCTTTTCAGGAGCGACAAGGTCGTAGCATTTTGATCTGAGACAATATCAATGCTTTATTTCTCCTACTGTTAAAACCACAAATTGCTTTATAATGATTGCAGTCAAATGTGCCTGAGACAGAGCTCCCTAACAGACCGACTGTTTCTCTGTAAATGGTTTACTGCTGACTACTTGAACTATTTCACATATATGCAGTTAATTTGTGCACTGTGGCTAAGCCGATCTGAATTGCATTTGCACAGAAAAAAGGGTCGAGCAGAAGCACAGAGACCTGCTATTGTTCTTTGTGTGCTGTAAATCTAATCCTCATCTCTGTCAATTTATGGTTATGATGGAAGAGGAAGTGATTGGCTTACACTACAGTTGGTACATTCCTGGCAACACTGGAATAGAGTATAGATAATTAAATGCTTAACAAAACCCTACCAGCCTTTCCAACACTCAACCTCGTCTATTCCCATCATAATTCTGTAGCTGTCAGTTCAGGTCCTCCCCACTGAGACTCTCATATTGCTGCATCCCTCACATCATCTCTCTTCTCTTGAAGCTGCTCTTTTCCTCCCTGTCTTTCAATCTCTTTTTCCACATCATGAGTTGCAGAGTCAGTATACTGCTCTATTTCTCCAGAGGAAGTTAAGACATTGACTTTAGTCTTTTTCAGCATTTTTTCTGCAGACTTTTTTTTTTTTTTTTTTTTTTCAAAGGGGAATGATTTTTTATTACACCGTGGAAGTTGTTTTTGGCCATCAAATATTTCAGTTTTAATCCAAATACTGATAATTGCTAAGGTCTGGGAGTGCAGCAACATTGTTAAAAGCAGTCATCTGCAGTTTTGAACGTGCTCTGCATATGCTTATGAGGATGACTGACATGCATGGATGCACTGCATGCATTTTTATTGCTGTTATTTTGTTATTATTGGCAACAGTATTTGTAATGAAAGTTAGTGATCGATGATCTCCCTCTGCCTGGGCCTGGCCAGGGCTACAGTGCATGTACAGCCTCTCCCTACAGTATGTCAGACTCCTTCAGCTCATCTGCCACCGCCACGTTGTTCTGGGCCAAATTTGTTTGCGTTTTCCTGGTCATGCTGACGGGGGATGTACCATCGCTTAATCCTAGGAGTATCAGTATCAGTTTAATGGCATTTCATTCTTGATATATCAGTCATACTTTCCTGCAAAAAAAAAACAAAAAAAAGAGAGAGAGCAACAGAAAAAGAAAGTAAAGTACACAAACTAAAGTTAATGAATAAAGGATAAGGTTTCTGACATATTCTAAGTCCCTCTGTCTATAGGAGATCAGAGCGTCAAAGATTCTGCTTTTCTATTTACTACTGTTTTCAGAGTTTTGCAGCCTTATTTATCTCTCTCTCCGCTTCGTCTGCTACAGCCGTGGTAGCTCGCCCTCTCCCTCGCCGCACGAACCTCATCAGCTGACATAGAGAATAGCGATGAGGACGACATTTGACCGGCTGAGGATACCGTAGCGCTCAGGGAAGGGAGGGGGTGAGCAGAGGAGCAGTTCTTTGTTGTAAATTTCAGCCTCTCCTCTAGATGGCACTATAAACTACTTACTTCACCTTTAAAGCAACAGAAGCAAAAATCTAAAGTTACAATACTCTTTAAGCAGCCTATATGTTTGCACTTCTAGATCCTGTCTTTGGTATCCAGTTCTGGTCCATTCTGAGGACATTCCCAAGTAATTGCATGTGTCTGACCACATACTCTTTGGCCTTGTCCACACTGGCAGAAAAAATGTGACCTTTTTTGCATGTTTTATGCTGATTGTATTCTGAAATCCTAGACAGCGAGACACATGCACTCTCTTTCAAACCACCTCCAAATGATGCTTTAAATCAGATTTCTACGTGTCTCAGTCTGAATATTATGGCTGCTCAAATTGGATTCCAAATCCAAATCTTTTGCACGCCTTTTAGCACGGCACACGGCAGTGATGCCAGAACTGATTGCACAGCAGGCTTGTCGTGGCAGTTTTTCTTGTGTGAGTTCTGCATTGCAACTTTACAGGGTGATTGTCTGGAGAGCGAGACAATGCACCTCCATTCTATCCGCATCTGTGTTAGAAAAGCCACATCACAAATGTGGGTTCCATCTATGTTGTTACCACAGGAGCCCATGCAGATTTGTTGATTATGGATGGACCCACAGTTACAGGGCTGACAGTGAAAAAAATGTCTTCTTGTACAGTTCTGTGTTTGAGATCTTGTTAGGTCAGACAACCTATATTTTCCTGCAGCATCCAGTATTTCACCAGCATTTTGAGGCATAATGAAGAACAGGTTTGACATTGCTGGTGAAGAGTCTGACCTTTGTACTCAGGCTGTACTGCTTTAAATTCAAGATGGACTGGAGTCTTGTAAATGCCCAGCGTGCTTTCCTGATGTTCAGACCTGTTTGCTGGGCAAAATTGTTCAGTTTTTCATTTTCTTCCTGCAGGGGAGGTCATTGTCAAACTCCAGGTATTAAATTTTGGAAAAGAGAGTCCAGTGTAATCCTTCGCTGCAGGTCTACTCTACTCTCTCTGCCTCCCCTTTTCATCTTTATCAGACCTATAAAAGACTAAAAATGCACAATATCCTCAAAAATAAAATTGCAACAGCTTAGCTGAGAGATGAGGCCGAATATAGCTCCAGGTCTTACTGTAGTGACACAGCTTACACTGCTGGGTCTTTTGACAACGAATGAAATATCTTTATATCTTAATGATGACACAGATGATGATGATGATGATACAGAAGCTGAGACTAATGAACACACATGATAATGATGGTGGTAGTGGTGAAGATGATGATGGTCATTTAATCACTGATATTAACAAAGGAGGATATTATCCAAGCTACACAAAGTGACTCTTAAGAGACTTTGAAGAACAGGCTATAAAACTTAAACCTGTCACTGGCTGAGACTAGCCCCTTTCACGGAACCCAAGGTCAAGTAGAAAAAAACAAAACAAATCAGAACAAAAACACAAATAGTCAGGTGGCAAAAACCTTCAGGAACAAGTGTCGCTTCAATATTGATTTAAACGACTCCAGGGTTGGTGCCTGGCGAATAGTTAGAGGGAGTGAGTTCTGGAGGATTGGAGCAGCGACCCTGAAATCTCTGTTGACAAAGTTTTGCCTGCAGTTGCGGGGGATGGAGAGGAAACTGCAGGTTCCAGGAGGGACGGTGAACATGGATGATGTCGGAGATATAATGTGGAGCAAGTGAATGTAGCAGAGGAGGAGAAACTTCAAGATGATCTGGAATTTAACGGAGAGCCAGTGCATTTGTTTCAGCGTCGGGGTGATGTGTTGCCAAGGTTTGGTCCGAGTGAGAAGAGTTCAGAGTTCTGTGATGTGTTGGATTCTATCCAGGGTTTCCTTGAGGACCCCAAACAGAACTGCATTGCAGTAGTCCAGGCATGATGTAATGAAAGCATGGATGAGGGTCTCAGTGACAGAATCAGGGAGCGAAGGCCGGAGTCGGGAGATATTATTGAGATGGAAAAGACTAGAGGATCTGATACTGAAAAATACAGGACAGCTTGGAAAAGGCAGGGTTCAACAAACACTCCTGGAACAAAGTAAACACAACAATTTTAGAGTTGACACTACACACCTGTATATTCTCAGATCAATACTCCTATATATAGCAGTGTGAGAACTACCTTGAGTTTGAAGCACAAACATTAGCATTTAACTTGGACCTTTTTAAAGGGGCCAGCATTCTGTTGATGCAAGGCCACATGAAGACAATTTTATGATTGGATCTTATTCAATCATCTGATTTCTTTTCTGCTGGCTGTGTGAGTGAAGTGTAATGTGGAAATGTCACCAAGTGTAGCTCATGAAAACATGAAAAAGCTTTGACAGTTCACGGGAGAGGATGAGCACATAACATTATGAGAGGTCAACTGCTGTCAATAAGATGACCTGACCTGTGTGTGTGTGTGTGTGTGTGGTCCTGGTAAATTGAACACCACTCCTCAGAATAGAGGCTGAAACACGATAACAAGGCTTTGATTACAAGACAAAATTGATTGTACGGACTGAGGGACAGGCATCTGCAGTCTATCTATATTTTTACTGCATCATGAAACAGAGTAAAACGATATCCTGCGGATATTTAAATGAATCAGAAATCACATCCTTTCACAGATTTTCCATCAGTCAACAAAACCGCTTGCAGTTTTGGCTTCAGCAGATGAAAAAGTAGAACAAAAACATGGTTATTGTTACTGCTGTGTGCTGCATGTGGTGTTGTGTCCATTCAGCAAGAACCGCAAAACAGTAACAGTCAAGTTAAGTCATTTCTGAGCTGGTAGCACATAGAATGAACATGTACAGAGCAAGATACCACTAGCGCTAGACCGTATTTCACCTGAATCGGTGAAGAGTAGCCAGTGAAGGAGTCATCTTTACAGCTATTTCTCAAAGTTGTAAGAGCAGGTCTTTTAAAATGATGGAGTTTGGCATTAAATGAGAATACACTTCTGTTAACAAGACAACAGGCTCCTCATATAAGATATTATTTATGTCCAAGGGCAAGAGCTGAGTTTGAGCAGTTAGGGTTATATTTAAAACCCAATTACATTAGTTACATTACCATAATGTTTATGCAACACAAGGGACCAATGAAATACATGCTATGTGGAATTCATTTAGATTATTGTTACTTGTATTACTTAATTAGTCCTGTTTTTGCTGTGCATTATGTGTTCTGTGTGTTCTTTGTGAACGGAGCAAGACTGTGCTTGAGAAAGACTTCCACAAGGAGACAATATAGCATATTGCATTTTGTCATTGGTCAACACAATTTCACATCAGTACAGTAGAATAACAACGGGACAGAAAGAATTGCGAAATTCTGCAAACCACTTCAATGTTTAAATGTTTTTATGTGGCAGATATGTTCAATATTTACATTTATGTATGTGTAATTTTTTCACTCTTTCCTGTGAATAATGTGTGGTTTGGTTCAGGCACGACAAAAACTATGAAAAGATCATAGCATCAACATCCTCTCCATTAAAACAATGAAATATCATATGATTCCTGCTGGAGTGTTTGGATTTTTGCTCATGTGATTGACAGATGTCTCATCATATTCTACACCACCACCAATACGATATACTGAAACGTAATTCTATCTTCAGAAATGTTGATGTGCTATGTTTTCTTCTTCTTCTTGCTCTTTAAATACCCCTCCAAGGTTTGACCATGTGTTCTAGATAATAATTAGGTTAGGTTTACATCCTAATTAGTGTATTGTTCTCTCATCAGACAGGCTTTCATGACCACCATGAGGTGTGTAAAAAAGAGGTTGAGAATTAGGGTGTCATGTTTATGGAGCTGTGGCTGAAACCTGTGATTACCACAGAGTCATTAGACTGCAGAATAAATGCAGATTTTATTCATGTTGAAAACAAAAGCCAGATGTTATAGTGGCTGTTGGTGTTTTTTTGTGTGTTTTTTTTCTTCAAGAGTGAAAGGTGTGAATTAGTGAGATTTGAATCCCAGACCAGCATACTTTGTTTTTAAATAAAAATAAAAAATATCTGTTCATGTGAAGATGAATGTTAAAGGCATCATTGACAGCAGATGAAGTCAAAGTGACTGATACTCATTGCAGCAATAGAATTGTAATCATAAATAACCTGATACCTACATTATGTTTTCACTGGTAAGTGGATAAACTAGGCATGATAGCTCACCAGCAAAAGCTGTCACTGTTCTCTGTGTTGTGGTCTGATGTGTGTGCGCTGCTGCATTCACTAGTGGTGCTATTGGAAGGCAAAACAGGACGGGTACAGGTGAATATATGTAATGAATAACCCATAAGCATCTGTTAATGTGCTACAAGAGAGCGCAACTCAGAGCATGGATGCAGGCAGCACAGTGTGCTGAGACCTTAATTACAGTTGTTACACTGACCCAGTGACCGAGTACCAGCGGCACCTGACCAAATCCCACGGGTCCCTCTGAGCCACAGCCTGATGTCTCTGTCCTTGAGGTGGTCCTGTCCTCTATGACACACAGTGGAGTCTGTTCATGTTTCTCCTGCAGCCAGTGAGCCGTGGGATGTGCATGTGCGCATGTGAATGTGTGTGTGAGGGAGTACCTAGGTCGTGCAGTGCAGCCTCTACAACCAGCTTTCTCCCTACAGGTGTTTAACGCTGTGGTGATGTGTGCTTTCATGTCACGCATGACTCAGACATAGAGCATATGCTAAATCTGAAGGATACAATGAACTGGCAAACAGAGGCAGAAAGCAGAGGGAGACGAGGTGGAGGAGAGGAGTAGAGACAGAAGTGTGTGTGTGTGAGAAAGACAGCGATATAGAGAAGACTGCAGACAATGCTGCAAGATATACCAGAGAGAAGAGAAGAGGCAGGCTGTTATCTAACACCCTGTGAAAGCCTCTCTGCTTCTCGCTGTGCTGTCCAGCACTGATCAAAAGAGGGAAGACGGCTGTGATTCCTTCAAGTGCTGCTGTGGTTAGAATCACAACTCTTATCTAAGATCTGTTCATATCTGCCACGAACATGTATCTTGGGTGAGCCAATCAGAGTAAACACATCTACAGGCATCGGTTCACAGTGACTGCTTCTGATCTGATCTCATTTCCCCATTGTATATTCAACACTGCTGAATTAAATGTATTTTTTTTATTTTACGTATCATCTCCCAAACGGGAGGCTTGTGTCAGGAAGTAAAATGTCTCTGCAAAATCAAACATATCTTGGGAGAAGCCAAATGCAACTCTCTATCTAGGCTCTATATCTATGATTTTGTACAGGATTGTATTACTTTGTCCGTTTTTTATTATTATTCTTTTTTACTACAACTGACTGGAAAATCCCAGTATAAACTGATACTTATGACCTGGTCACAAGAGTGTCTCCATATAACCTTGCACCACACACCTGCACCAACATGTGTCTTAACTTTTCTTTCCAAGGTTCCATTGTCCTCCTCTCTGCCTGGTATCAGCAGGATCCCACAGTCTGTAACACACAAAGACATAAAAAAAAAAACTAAGAGGTCTGACATGGCGTCTTGGATCATCACCTATGGATCTCAACGAATTCAATTCATCTTAACATCCAGACATGTGGTGAGTGTTTGATAAGGGAACACATAAGACACGTGTTGTTGCAGGTGTGCTACAAGGTTATACAGACACCAGTTCATATCCATCATACAAATCCATATCTGGCCATCACTTCATAACCTCAGATTGACTCATTGGTATCAGTTTATTTACAAAAAAAAAAAAAACCTGTGTATCTCCGTAATTTAAGCTCCAGTAACTACATCAATTTACTCAACCTAAAAGCCAGCACCTCCTCTGGCCGTCTCTCATTTCAGTTTGCACCTCCTTGTGACTGGAACCAAATCTCAGCTCATTCATTACCATTTCCTCCTACACAAACTTCTCACGAAAAAAAAAACATCTATGATTGTTGCTCCTGATTTTAGTTGAATTTGCTGTTATATTGTACATGTTGTGATCTCACACTGTTGCAAATTTGATTCCTTGTAGTAATGGTGGTCATCTTTTAACTTCAAGGTTGTGGGTTCGATTCCCAGCTCAACTAGTTTACATGCCGTAAAAGTGTCTTAAAGCGGACCTAGACCGGAAGTTCCAATTAACGCTGTTTTTTAGTGTGTATCTGCGTCCTTGCCTTGTTTAAGAAGCCCTGGTGGGTTCTAAACAAACATTTCAGCCACTGCTGAGAACGCTGTGTTTTATTGTAATCTCGGGCTCAGTGAGATCTCTGAAAAAACCCGGTCCGGTAACGTAAACACCGGTTCTCCGGAGCAGCAGATCGTCCTGGTCTGGGCACTAGTCCGTGCACATCCGGTTGCGTACATTAAACCGCAGGACCACTCTAGGTCCGCTTTAACACTTAACCTTATGTTGCAGCATGTGAATAGATGTGCTGTGTGAAATGGGTGAATGGTAATACTTAAAGCAGCTTTGAGTGGTCATCAAGACTAGAAAAGTGCTGTATAAATACAAACAATGTTGTTTTTGCTGTCTCTGGGCCAGGTGGCCAACTAGCTCCCAATTGACATACCTGCTTAAATAAAGGTTAAAAATAAAACAACTAAATATCATGTTATATTGTGATTTATTCCTTTACAGCCTGCACAAACATTCCAGAGCACCCCTCCTGTAACTGTACATGTACAAATGATGTGATCATATTATGTGGATGGTTCTAACCAATTCCTGGTTTTAAATGTTGTTTGGTGTGGGTACAGTGTTTATAGTTAGATTTAGGTACAAAAAGCATGTGTTAATAAATCCTGTTTTTATCAATCAAAGCAAAACTGGACTGTCCTGGACGTCAGATGTCTTGCCTGTCGGCATCACTCTGAAAAATCACATTGGAATGTCCTCACAACACCATGAAAATCTGCAACAGAGGGAGACTCTTTGGTATCAAAATTGTCTTGAACTCTAGTCCACTGCCTGACCAGTATATGTCAACCTCTGAATGTGATCTGAGTGAACATATCTCAGATGATTACTTTGGGCAGTACCTGAGAAGCATTTCTCTGGTGTACATCTCCGTCTTTATTCATTGGGAATGGCAGAACAAACTGTTCAGTCACTGAAAATATACTTCACGCAGGGTTGAAAATAAGCAAGTACGGTTCAATAAGTGATTCAATACTGTTACCATTTAGATGGCACCAAAGCTGACTGCCAACACACACACACACACACACACAGGTTTACAGGGCTATTCTTCTTAGGCACAGCATTGACTTTCATTCATTGGGACAACCTTAACAAAATGTTATCTCTAACCTTAACTATATCAAGTTAATACCTGACCCAAACCTCAACCTAACCTGTCTCACGAGGACTACTGGTTCTGACAAGGTCAGTGTTTTTGCCAGAAAAGATCTGAAAGTGATATTCAAGTACACACACACACTATTTGTGCCCAGACACCTGTGTGGCGGGTTCTAAATCGGAAGTGCTGAAGGGAAAAACAGGCTGCTGCGAACACCAGCAGGGCTGCTTGACATCAAGCCCTGCAGGTTTTCAGCAGGCAGCCTTTGTTTGCCAAAACAAGTTCATAAGTGACAGACAAAATAAGTTGTGATATTTCATGATGTTCAGTTTTACTGCGGCACGGACAGCAAACAAGCTACATGCCTTCAGTGGATTGTGGCAGGCAGCTCTACTTCCTAAACAAAAACAATGCCTTCCGGGGTGCATTTGATTTATTGCTCTTGTCGGACTACTTTGGATTTTTCTTACCACCACACCATACACTTCACTGATATCATTGATACATTCAGTGTTCTGAATAGTCAAAGACAGAGGCTTGATACCTGCTGCTTTTGAGGAATTTGACAGAATTCATTGTCAATAATCAATTGTGATTATGAATATAACTGATGATGTAATAATTTCATGATTGCTGACTGGGTGTAGTGGTTAGCACTCTTGCCTTTGCAGCAAGAAGACCCGGGTTCTAGACCTGGTCGGAACAAGAGCCTTTCTGCCTGGAGTTTGCATGTTGTCTGCGTGTGTGTGCAGGTTTTCTCCTGTTCCACAGTCTAAAAACATGCAGATTTGGGGATTAGGCAAATTGACACTCAGTTACAAATTGACCATAGGTGTGAGAGTGGGTGGTTATTTGTCTCAATGTGGCCCTGTGATGTACTGGCAACTTCTACCCTGTCTTTCGACCATACGTCAGCTAAGATTGGCACAGCGACCCTCATGTGGAGGATAAAGCAGTAGAAGATGAATGAAACTAAGGACTGATTCACATGTGACAAAACCTGTATTTACCTCAAATATTCAACACCCAATCTTTAAATCCTCCGTGATTACAGGTCTCCTTCTCACATTAATAGAAATGTGGCAGTTGCTCTGATGAAGACAGAGGGGGAATAAATGTATTCAAGACTAAATGGGATTTGGAACATAAACAATTCATAGGGGAAAATTATCGAATCAAGTACAGCTGAAGTACTCACTGTGCATTTGATTAGTGTGAAAGGGTGGTGCGTTGCTCCGGCCATCACAGAGTTTGTTTCATTATATCCAGCAATTGGTTTGACGACAGCCAACGAATAGAAATGCCTTCAGAGACACGGAGTGCACAGAGCTGAGGGGGTCAATTGAACGTTGACCCTTGAGCTCACTATTTATGTGCTGAATGGTATCCACAGCAACACGGGTCTCTGAGTTTCACAGCACAAGTTAGAGGAAAGAAAAATATGAACAGATTACTGAAGAGGATAGACATTGCCATATTATATATGGCGGTGTTAACGAGGCGCATTCGTGTGAACTGATTGAATAAAAATAATGAGAATGTATTGAATGTATAACTTAATTTATTCCAACGGCATCAGTGATGTGTAGCAAGTCCTCTTTGACCAGACCTGGATGTGAATAATCGGACCTGGACACCATGTTTGTGTTGGCACAGGGCCAGTGCTTTATTAGAGGAAAGGATTAGGCCAAAGAGCGCAACTGTGAGCAAATAATTTGAATGTGGACTGCAGTGTTTAATGTGAATTCTCCCGCTTTTGACATGCACCACAGAAGGGCAGTGACTTACAAACCACTATTTATGCATAATTCTTGGTAAAAGTTTGAGCCTCACAGTTTCGCCTCAGTCTCTAGGATTATATTGTATGTTTCTGTAAACCTCATTAAACAAAATGACGTCACTTATTTACATGTCCACAGATGTGTATATTAATGTGCTTCAACTGTTTGTGGCGGCTTCGGCTGAAATGAGGAAATTAGCATGATGACAACTATTTCCTGGTGATGAATGTATTTTACAAAAGCCTTTTATATTGTTAGCACATGGTCTCATTGCATGCTCTTCTTTATTGTTTATATTATTATAACTATTACAGTTCTACCATGTTATTGTATGTGTTTTATGATTTTTAATTCCTTGGGTTTATTGCAGCTTCCCCATCTATACCCCTCTACCTCTACCTCTAATACCACCTGAAGAACATTGCAAGGATCAGGTGTTTTCTGTCTAAAAAATACACAGAAAAACCTGTTCATGCTTTCATTTTCATCAGACTAGATTATTGTAATGGTGTCTTCACAGGTCTTAACAAAAAATCAATCCGGCAGCTGCAGCTGGTCCAGAATGCTGCTGCCAGACTAATACTAGGAAGCTGGACCACATCACACCGGTCCTTGGATCACTACACTGGCTTCCCGTGAGTCAAAGAATATACTTTAAAATCTTACTCTTGGTCCACAAAGCACTAAATGATCAAAACACATCCTAGACTTATTAGTTCCCTATGAAGCATCCAGAGCTCTAAGATGATCAGGAACAGGTTTACTGTGTGTTTCCCAGACACAGAACCAAACAAAGTGAAGCAGCATTCCGTTCTTCTGCTCCTCACCTGTGTAACAAACTTCCTGAATACCTGAGGTCTGCTCAGACTGTCAGCTGATTGACTTTTTCTTAAATTCTTAAATAATCATCTTAGTTATGAATTCATTGTCTTTTAAATGCACGTTGTGTTGGCAAATCACTCTTATCTCTCATGATTTTAATGACTATTTTAATTTTAATGTAGTTTGTCTTGCATTTGTTTTGATTTTGATTTTAATTTCTTCTGTAATTATTTTCTTGCCTTGCCTTTAAACAGGTTTATACGCATTTCAATGACCAGTCTGAAGTGTCTCATATCTTATCAGATCAGATTTGTAAAGGGCTCTGACAAAAAAATCTGATAGCTGATTGTGGTTTTCAAATCAGACCTGTGTCACGTCACTGTGGTTCTCGATATGATATATATCCAATATGTGGCCATATGACGTAAATGATAATGTTTTGTGCTGTTGTTGATGACACATAAAAAAGAATGAGCACTTGCGTGCCATTGCGATTGCGTTAGAATGTGAACCAACAAATGTGATCTGTAATGGAATACATTTTAATCGGATTTGAACAATGTGGCTGGTCATCTGAACATAACCAAATGAAGAGGTGGGCGCGGTTGGCAGTCAGCCTGCAGGAAGAAGTCCAGGAATGGAAAATTTGGCTTATGCAAGCACTTGCAGGTGAGCTGATTGTCACAGCTGCTGCTTCTTTGTAATCACGTCCTTCCTTCATATGCACATGAAAGAGAGACATTTTGCAGCATTGACTGAAGCCAAGAAGTGCATGGGACACGCGAGACATAGAAGCAAGGACTAAATACTTGTTTTTTAGTTGAGTTTGTTTGTGTATGCAGCAGTTGTATTAAATATTCTTAATTTGTGAGTGGTGATTACCTGTCTGAATCAAGTTCATGAAAACGCAGTTGACAATCAAACACTTTTCTGTACACTTCATTTTTTTTCAGTATTTTTCTAAAGGTCATGGAGAACTACTGTGGATCGTCTGCTCCCACCAGTTCTTGTGCGCAGCCAAGATTCGCCTGCAGTCAACCACTGTGTTTAAACTCTGACTCTTCCCTGCGGTTTCCACCTGATGACACAGTCACATTAGTACAAAGGTTATGACATCAGCGTGCTTTGTTCTGATATTACCTGTTCATCTGTTTACTCTAACACGCTGTGTTCCTGTGCTTTAGGTTAGTCAGCCAGCTGTGTCCAGTAACCTTTTACGGAGTCCTCGTCCACCTGCCTGATCTGGAACCTGCCAGTCACATCTCGGGTCTCCAGCCCAGCACCTCTGACAAACCTAATTCATCAGTTTTTACTTTAAAGCGCCTTAGAACATCTTCTGCACTATAAGCATTGTGTGACTCACTGCATAGCCTTGCATAACATGCAATATTACACTATATCATAGCTGACTGCACTGCACGTGAGGAGAGAGCTAGGGGTAGAATTTAGCCAATTGGCATGAGATTCAGTCAATAAAATCTGTGCCTTGAGGAAAGGAGAGGAAGGTGGTAGGAACACCATGACCATCCTTGAATGAGTAGTGAACCAAACCCTGATGAGTGGGACATGGTGGAAATTCACATTGTCCCACACAATTGCATAATTTGGTAGGTGAGGCCCTACCAGACCTCTAATTTTAGGGATCAAATCAGAATGAAGGTGGTCCAAGAAAATGTGTAATTGACAGTCAGTTGAAAATAGAACTTGGCTAACAAAGGAGGAGTTTCACACTTCTCATATGAGCAATCAAACAATATGTGTCAATTATGATACATTTATCAAATGTTCCAAGAAATTCATACATGGTATTGCATTGGGTTCTTGACTACTTTTGACAATTGAAAAGACGATTGTGCAAGTGATGACTTACATAATGAAATGATGCTGACATGTTTTGCAAAGAACAACCATTAGACTGAGAATCGACAATCAGTTTAGATCAACAAGATCTATTCACTTGGAAATTGTGCTAAATGTAGGCTAACTGTGCTTAATCATCTGCAAAGATGTATTGAGATATTGAGACATGTACTAAGACAATTGTAATTTGATTAAATGAATAAGAAATGCAGTTCTGTTGTGGACAATTGCCAAGTTTTGCCAAGGTTTGGAGATTTGTCCACGTTGTTTTGAGAATGTAATTTCTGTTTCAAGAAAAACCAATAGAGAAAAACTGTAATACTGTGTCTCCACTGCTATGTTTTTTGTAACCTCCTTTACAACAATGTCAACTGGAAACAATGTTTTTTGGCTCAAGGGAACCCAGTAGTTGCTGTTCCTGGGGTTAACTTCTGTGATCTGGCATGTAAAATTACAATTTTTAGAGAAAAAGATGACCTATATCAGCAGAACAATCTAGGACTACACTTACAATACAAACTCATTATGACTTCAGTATGGTCTAACCTTTAATGTTAATAAAAAAACAAAACAAAGGAATAATAATCAAGACACCTTCACCTCAGAAGCATGTTATCATACAGAATAAAGCAGTGGAAATTGTGGACAGGACAAAAACTCTCCCTCCTTCATGATGGGGCCCAGTAAAAATGTATACCTTCATTTATAGCAACAGGACCAATTAATCATGCGCGGCAAGTCCTCTTTGACCAGATCTGAATGTGTACAATCTGGCCTGGACACCATGTTTGTGTTGGCATGGGGCTAGTGCTTTATTTGAGGAAGGGATTAGGTCAAAGGACTCAAATTTGAGCAAATGATTTGAACTAAGTCTGGAGTGTTTAAGGTGAATGTTCCCTCCTTTAACATAGCTTAACATTGTAGAATGTCTGTGACCTCAACAGTCATCCTCACCTCAACCAACCCAATCTCAAATTATACAT
Source organism: Microchirus variegatus (assembly GCF_963457635.1). Classification (NCBI taxonomy): domain Eukaryota; kingdom Metazoa; phylum Chordata; class Actinopteri; order Pleuronectiformes; family Soleidae; genus Microchirus; species Microchirus variegatus. The sequence continues at coordinate 21,106,576 of NC_139804.1, forward strand.
GCGCCATTATATCAAATTGCTATTTTAAGACTGAAAGTGGACCCAGACTAGTGAAACAACACATTATATTCCACTCTGTGGCGTAACCTCAATGTTAGAAAAACCAAAGACATAATTAAGCCACCCTCACCCCAGCAGCACATCCTTATCAATAAAGCAGCAGGGAAAAAACTGTTTCTACCATCAGACAAAATATCCATTTATGCAGCAAACAAAGGCTCTCTGCCATTTAAACACTCACACGTCTAAACTCACACACGCCTCCTCTTCCTCTTCTATCATTCAACTGTATCGCCCCTGCTTTTTCAACACGTTATCTGTGTCCAAGCAAAATAAACCCACGTGCGTAAAAATACTGCTACTTACACCTACTATTACAGAACTGAACGATCAGACAGTAACATGCATCACAGCCACAATTCCACAGGACATTACACAGACACTCAGCCACCACATAAACCTTCTGCCCTCTGGGAGACGATACAGAGAGCACTGAGGTGTAGGCAGGCCCGCATTGGAAAAAAAGCCCTGATCCCAGCAGCTATATCTGCTTTAAACAATAAGCCACGATGAATGTGATGTTGTCACTGCTGTGAGTTAAGTGTGTGCTGTTTACACAATCGCTGTTTACTAGTCTGCTTCTGCTTCTTGTTTGTGTATTTGTGCACCATGTGTACAGTGCTGTGAAAAGGAACCACCCCCTGGGGACAATTAAATCTACATCTAAATAGAAGTGTCATGACTTTGTCTGACTTTTTCTCACTCCAACTTAAAGGGAACTTCTGTCTGATTAACCCTTTAACACATAAGCCTCAAAATGCCTGTCTGGTCTTTTATTTTGTGCTTATTTTAACCACAAAAGGGACAGAAAATGTCCTGTCCATTTTTCCCCGAATTTCCTCCAATATCTGGCAGTTATTTACAATTTACTGCTTGTTAAATAGTGTATTAACAACTTCAAATGAAGCAAAACAAAACGTTATATTTAAAAAAAAAAGAAAAAAAATTGTGAAATTCGAACAGTATAAAATATATTTAAAAACAATCCAAAAACAGGCCAATAAATGGAAACAATGCAAAGGCACTGATTTGGCTTCCTGCAACAACGCAAGTGAAATTATTGTGATAACCACTTGACATGCAACTCCTCATATTATTTCAGAAACTGTTATGACTAATAACTGTCGCATAATTGCGGTAACTCATGTGCACTTGTGCAAACGTCTGCGATACGCTCGGGCGTAGATAGATAGATAGATAGATAGATAGATAGATAGATAGATAGATAGATAGATAGATAGATAGATAGATAGATAGATAGATAGATAGACAGACAGACAGACAGACAGACAGACAGACAGACAGACAGACAGACAGACAGACAGACAGACAGATAGATAGATAGACAGATAGATAGATAGATAGATAGATAGATAGATAGATAGATAGATAGATAGATAGATAGATAGATAGATAGATAGATAGATAGATAGATAGATAGAGCCTCATGTATGTCTATAAAAACTACAATAGTACTAGATCAATAAAGGGCATAGAAGATAGTTTTTGGAATGACTGACATTAAATAAAGAAGAAACTTGAAGAACAGCCTCAGTCTGGTTCAGACATAAAAATAACCTTAATGTAGATCATCAGATGGTGGATGTATTCAGGTCAGGGAGGGAGGGACAGTTGGGTGACAGAACTCATCAGCGGAGAAATTCACTGAATTGAAAAGATCCACAGTGAAATACTGAAAGTGAGAGAGACATCGGGGTACTGGGTAGAGAGAGGCGGATCGTTTTTTTGGAGCACTTTCCAGTTACTGTGGCTTCACTGAGCGTACAACCAGCTATGTCAAACGAGACAAGGAAATGCAGGGCTTTCTGCACCATTTACTGAAAATAATGATAGTGGAGACGAAAATATGATTCAAAGGTCACTTCATTTTACCCTGTTGTTATCCAGCAGCTCTATTTAAAGATCATATCACTGACTGAGCTCTACATAAATCCTCATTGGGAGATGTTGGCAGGGGTAATGGTCATATAACAGAGTGTGTGCTGTGATTTTGTTGGTAAGAGGGAGGATGAGAGGCTGAGACTGAATTGGAGTCCTCCACTACAGTAAATTCAAGCTCAGAGTCATGACGCGCTGTCTGATCAGGCAGTAAGGTCTACAGGGATGGCAACATCTGTCCTGAACCACCCCCTTTTTTATATATGCTCACGCTTGAAAAGCCCCAAATCAGTTCAAGTGTGCCTCTATAAGATCTATCTATTTTATAATCTTGGTATTTATGCAGAATTGTAAGCATCAGTGCAGAAAAAAATATGCACACTTTTAGAACACACAGCCCCTATTAATCATGCAGTAGGAGCCAAACACCTGTAGCAATCCAAAGCACAGAAACTGAATATTATCTGGGACAATATTATGCTAAAGAGAAGCAGGGCAATATAACAGTTACAGGTGACGGTGAAGTGAAATCAGGTTAGTGGTGGTGCTTATGTAATGAGAAGAGGCCTTTTTTGAACCCAGTTTGAGACTAAATATTGTCATAGTGTTCCATGATTCTTTTCCTTGCCTTTTAAAACCAAGTATAAATTGCAAATTGTTAACATGAACCTGCAAGCACAGTCACATCCATATGCACATCTGTTTTTGGTTGACAAACATTAGCTCACGACTCTGTGGTTTGAAAAAAAATCTAAAATGGCAGCTCATGGGTACTGAGTTATCGAAACACAGCATTCTATTATTGTGTATGTGCATTTTGTAAAAAGGTGCACATTATGTGCAAATTTAATTTTAGTTTACCACATAATGAAAACATATTTGCAATTCACCCGTTTTACGTCCATATTAACAATGCAAAGCAACTTTTTCATTTTAATTTCATTTCATATGATTAGTTTAAATTAAGCCTCAGCTTTAATGTTAATGCAACAATATTTGCACGTGTATGAGGGCTGGACAGATAAATGAACTCGGCCGCAGAGTTAACATTTGCAAACAGTCCAAAACGATTCAAACAAAGCAATTTTGTTTTTCAGCAAAAGTGATTTTGCAGTCTCTCTACAGCTTCTTTATTTATTCATTTCATTTCCTGACCAAGCAATTGTTTCACAGTCTTTTGTGTGAACAGCATGGTGTGCAATACGCTTCATGTGAGTCATGCCATTTAAATAAAAAAAATAACACCAGGTCAGAGCAATTATTATACTGATTATAAGTATTTAGAGGCAACTGTGGCACATCCACAATTCAGAGGTTTTAATTCCCTGTCTTTCCAGTTCCATGACTGTGAGTGTTTGTCAGTGAATCTCTGTTATTGTGAGGGTGACTGGGTGAATTTCAGCTGAGATATAAAGCACTTAGTTGGTAATTGCACAAATATGTACAACAAAGTGCATGTACAGCCAAAATAAATAATGAGGGATTTATTAAATGAGAGATTAATATCCGTTGAATGTCTTGCTGCAGGGACACCAGCTGCACTGACACTGACTGTGTAAAGATAGCACAGAGGAAGAGGAAAAAAAATTGTACATGAGATGTTGTCCTCAACGCATCCACTGGAAACTGGCACATTGACGAGAACGGTGAATTATCAGCAGCGGCCATGATAAAGCCAGAGCACTGATGCATCCCGTGAAACATGGCAGTGCCCAGACCGGAGATCCTCCTCAAACACTAAAAGTGATGAGTTTCTGTTATCATGCAGAACAGCAGCTGCAGTCAGCCAGGACTCCTGTGACAATATGCATCTTTGAATCAGCCTGCCTTCATTATCTGTATATATATATATATGTGAAAAAAAACTCTGCAGAGATACAATGCATTAAGGAAAAATACACATAAGGCAGAGTGAGCAGAGAAACAATTCCTCCACAGATAATATGTGTTCTATCTTCTTGTAAATCAAGCAATATAATAGCAATCCACCGCGATGGCTTTTAAAGGAAATGGTAAAAGGAAATGTTATGCACAAAACACGCTTGCAAATAATGGGTCTTTTTTGCCACCTTTAAAGTAAGAAATGTTGGACATGTGTGTGTGCGTGTGCGTGCGTGCGTATGTGTCTGCTTAGAATTTTAAAACAATGCTGTAAAATTCTGAAGGCTGGACTGCAGCCCTGTGGGATTTATTCACTCCCACAGTACAAATGTATTGAACTCAATGGTGAAGCTAAAACAAAGACAAGCAGGTTTCATGGCCATCCTGAAAAAGACTGTGAAGGTATAGACAATTATAGGCTATCTTTCACTATTGTATGTGATGAGAATGTTTAAGGATAAGGCAATTCTTTCTGCAGGTCTGATGATAGGTGGATTTAGATAATGGGCGATTGTGGTAGGGTTTTCTGAAATTTGCATGTTTTGATTGAAAAAAATGGTTGAAATGGAACAAATCTAAACCTGAATGTCTTTTTTGTGGTACATGAAAATCTACAACAGCACTCAGTCACTAAATCTTTTTAAATTAGTCTGATAAGGGATTTCAGGAGTGGATGCTTTGTCGTGTCCTGGTTTCTCCTCTTCTTCTCAGAAATGTATCTTCCCTCCTCTCAGCAGAAATAAGGAAACTGAGATGGAATCATTTCCAGGTCATCTGAGGAGTCGGATGATCTGAAATAAGACAAATACAAAAAGCTACAAAAATCACAACTCAGCTTCAATGGAAATGAAGGAATGTAATGAACCTCTGTGTGACTGAATGTAACCATGCATTTTGTTTTATTTTTGGAGATTATTTAAATCCATTTTGTCAGTTTCTAGTTCTTTCTTCTTTATGTGTCTGTTCCCAATTTACTTATTTGTTCTGTTTCCTGCCTCTGTGATATCTGTCCCACCCTGATGTTTTTCACCTGTGTTCAATTATCCCTGGCTCTCTCGTGTATTTAGTCTCTGTGCTCTAAAGTCTCTTTGTTGGTTTATCTATTTTGTTCAGTTGGTTCGTGTTCGTGAACTTGTTCTTGTGTGCGTTCCTTGTGTATTCAAGTTAATGTATTTTGCATTCTTTTCAGAGTTTTCCAGACATTCCTTGTTTGATTTTGGTTTTTTTTGTGGGGTTTTCACAGGTTTGTTTTCACCTGCTTGTTGGACTTGGACGTGTTTAATTAAAGACTATGATTATTTTGCACCACACCCTGCATTTACCCTGGTCCAACATATGATGATGCCGATAGTCAGGTGAATGCATGTTTGTTTGTCTGCAGACTTTCCCTGTGGGGATGTAACAGCCTGATGGTCTAAGATACAGATGGAAGTCAAGCCCTACATTTACTGGTCAATAGTTTGCCATAATTAAGCACAGTTGGGCCTATTATTTATTTAGACATATCACAGATTAAGTTTCCTGCTCCAGTCAATAACAATTAGGTTGTAATGGACAAACTGCCTTCAGGTTAAAGTGCTAAATCACCTTCCAGTACACTTAATTTGGTCTTTTTACTTTTTCAATTACAGGTTGAAACATCAGCTCATGGTGTCTCTGTTCTGTTCCAGTTCACATGGGGAATCACACTGAAGACAGCTTCCCCTATCACATTAGACAAAAATGTCCACATTAGCTGTTCACTTGGGATATGCATGCTGGTTTCCTGCAAACATAACAAGCAGAAACATGAAGGGATTATTAGTTTCCACATATTTTGGCAGCCGGCTTCACTCACCTTTTTGGCACACTGTTTTATCAGAGGTCATCAACAGTGAATGGAGCCACTCTGTTAGTTGGCAGCGAATACTCTCGGGGTTGTTTCTCACACATTACCGTTATTAAATCTCTGGAGTTTCTTTTTTGGTATTTGCTGGCACTTGGCATTTGTTGATGTTGCATCACTGCCCCTTTAACCTTTTCTTTAGCTGGAACTCAAATGAATGCCACTTGTTTACAATTCAGTAGCGTTTCAATGGCACAGGGGTCACTCTTTAAACCTTTAAAAATGTGTGTTTTTTACACAAATAAACTGCATGATCATAGAACCACAGAAAAACATGAACTATCATTCATGTGGTAAACGTTTATGCCAAACAGTAAGATTTTACATTAACTCATTAGCCCTTTAACACCGAGCGTATCGATGACAACGCGTTGGCAACAGGCATATGTTGCATCACCGTAGTTACCACGATCAAAAAAAACTCCAACACTTTCTGAAAGCTGAGAAGCTGCACGTTAAAGCCGACACATGGTTATTTTTGGCGAAAAACGCCTGTACGTAGTTTCCATTTTTTTTGGCCTGTTTTTGCACATTGAGAGACAGATGTTATTGTAAATGTGTTTTAACTGTTCCAATTTCAGATTTAGCATACGTACAACTGCAGTGTTTTTCGCATTAAATTGCTAAAACAGTATTTTAACATGTGGTAGGCATATATTGAAAGTTATTCTGGAAAAATGGATAAAACACTTGGTTACAGGACTTTACTCTGGTCCTTTTATGGTTAAAATAAGCAAAAAGAAAAAGTCCAGGTGGATATTTTGGACATGGGTTATGTGTTAAAGGGTTAAGGGTACCCTCATGAAGTTTGGTATTAACATATTTTGTAATCATTTGTGAATTATCAGACTGGAATTTCAGAATAAAAAGGGGGGTTTGTACAGTTTTGGTAATGCAGAAGTGCTCTTTGTTATTTTTTTTAGATGCTTTAATGTAAGAAGTTATTTTTTAATAGCAGTGTAGTTTGAATTGTAAGGAGTTTGTTTCAAAAGTAACATCCCCCAACAGTACTTGTTTTACAGTGTTTGAATCAGCCTTTAATATCAGGTCTTGCTTGTGATGTGATGAAATATCCTTTTCCTCTTAAAATTATTTTATTTAAATATTTTACTCATCAATCCACTGACCCAGCACCACAAGGGGGCACAGTGGGTTTTTACCCCCTCAGTTTGTACTTCATGCATCCACAGAAAACTATTGTGTTGTGTAGGACTGTTGTACTTAAACAAATAGGAGACATGGGAGTCAGCTGTTTCTGTGTGGCTGCTGATTTTCATCATTCATAAACACGAAACAATATTTAGTGCTGTGCTACATTTAGGTTCTTTTATTGCCAGCCTGTTGGGGCTGAACTATTAATCGTTTTCAGATTATAATTGCAGTTTGAAACAGCACAGTTAGCAAATTGCAAAGACTGCAATTCAGTCTTTTTCCTTTTTTTTTGTTGTTGATTGATCTGTCTTCTGTGCATATTAAAAACTAACTCGTAAATGTGGGAAACAAATCATATCTTTAATTTCTCATCCTCGCAATAAAACACAGATGACTTAATGTTGTGGTAGTGTTTTCTGCATACTTTAATTTTTACTGCACGGTAAAAATAATTACCTTTTCCCCAAAATAGACTTTTAGCCTGTTGTTCAGTCTTTCAATTATATGGTTAAAGAACACATTTAAAAGCCAGTTAACACATTATTTAGTTTATATTTATATTATTGTATTTATAGAGTAAATTTAATGTGATATTTAGGTGTTTTCCACATGTGTGTGTGCATCAACCACTCATCCCATGGCTCTGCTATTCACTGCAGGTTATATTTGTTTAATATCAATTAAAGTGATAAATGAACATTTTAATTACATTAGCATGGCCCGTTACACAAATGCGGGGCGAGAAATTCAATCTGTGCACTCTCCGGCAGGCTGCGCTGTGCCCGCGCACTCCTGCGCGCGACCCTGTCCCGTCGTGAGCGCGCAGCACCTCCAGCAGCAGCAGCAGCACCAGTAGCAGCAACAGCAGCAGCAGCAGCAGTAGCAGCAGTGTAGTAGCACAGCGGACGGTCAGTGAAACAGTTGAGTGTCGGAGCGGCTCTACGGCTGTGGATGGTACCGCGCAGGACGCACTCCTTGACTGGGATATTCAGCAGCATGGCCGGGTGAGTCCTCAGCTGAGACCGCGGGGGGAGAGATGGTGATGGTGGTGGTGGTGGCAAAGTTAAGAAGAGGTGTGCGGGGGAAAACGTGCGGGTGCGACGCGCGCTTCCACAATCGGTGATGGTGGTTCTCGTTTTTCTTTTTTTTCTTTTTTCAATGGGACAAGGTGTGTGACCTGAGGCTGGAGCAGCTGCTTTGATTTAAGCCGGTTTCTGCAGTTGTGGAGGACTGAGTGTGTGTGGATGGAAAACAGTTGTGTGCTTGTGTGTGTGTGTGTGTGTGTGTGTGTGTGTGTGTGTGTGTGTGTGTGTGTGCGTGTGCATGCGTGTACTGCGGGGCTCCAGCGCAGATGCATGGGACACAAACACGCGCACACACACATACACACACAGACAGATATGATAGTCCGGTCCTGCTGCAGCCATCCGAACCTGATGATGTGTAGTTGTCATTGCTTCCTCCTTGAAGTCAGATGTGAATTAATTGAAAACGTTTTTTTTTTTGTCTTTTTGCTGCATGTAAGCCCTAATACTAATGAATCCTGCACTGAGGCAGCTGCATAGCTGTTATCGACCTGGCATCAGAATCTCCAACTTCAGAATCTGTCAGGAAAAAAATAAAATAACCCAGTAAATCCAGGCCGTGCACCCGCGCCTTTACATCAACTACCTGCAGCCTATTATACAGTCAGTGCTGCTGTGTGAGGCACATCCACAGCTGCACTGCAATGCAAGTGAAAAGAAGGAATTGTAATGAGTTTGCATGAGCTGGAAGCCCGGGGACACGAGGAAATGCTTGGATTTTTTTTTTCTCCTGTGAAGGAAACATGATGGCAGCAGAGGTGCATGTGTACACACATCCTCACACAATCACATACACACACACACACATACATACACATGAGAGAGAGAGAGAGAGAGGGAGAGCTGCTTAACATGCACACTTGTTTTCACTGAATTCCCATGGGACACTTCAGACCAGCTCCAGTTGTTGCTTCTGTGCGTGTCTGTATGTGCAGTCGGTTTTGTGTTACCTTTACAGAACCCTCTCTGCCATAAACACTGACCTTGTCAGAACCGGTGTTCCCCTTGGGGGCCAAAGCCTGGTCCTAGTGAGACAGAACCTCACATTTCAGGCTCTAGGGTTGTGTTCAGGTTCAGTTTAGGTTTAGACTTCAACTGGTTCTAGTTAATGTAAGACAGGGGTCTTGAACTCCAATTACCTGGGAGCCACTGAGCGTCAGTCGGGGGCCAGTCAAGTGAAAAAACTCCCTAAATCTTATTAAAAAAACAACAACAGTTCAGTCGCTATGATCGATGATCTTAAAATGATATCACAATGTTCCATCATGATATCACAATGACGTGACCGTATTACTGATTACCTGATTTGCAAAATAAAAGTGTTTGTTTTGCTATGGAACGAAAAATAGTTCACAATATTAACATATTTATGATGCAACATGAATATATTAATTAAAAAGACATACCCAAATGACTCATTATACCTTGATATTAATTGGCGGGGAAGCATGGAATTAATCTGCGGGGCTGCATGTGGCTCACGGGCCGCAGGTTTAAGACCTTTGATGTAAAGAGATGTTTCATTTAGATCATTTGTGTGAAAATCACACAAAAATTGCAATTTTGAACAAAATTGTTCTATTGCATCAGAGTATTGTAATTGCAGTCGCCTTTTATATCAGCAAAATCCCAACTGGACATTTTTATCCAAATTGCCCAGCGATATTTGTGCACCATCTGTTATTATTAAACTGTTAGATTTGATCAAATGGAGGAAAAAAAAAGGGAAGAAGAAAAAATGGCATGACGGATCTATCGACCATGTATCAGCTGCTCTGAATGAAAAACCCATATTGGTCGACCTCTACTTTTATCAGGATGTCCTTAATGAATGGACGAGTATGCAGTGTCCTGATAAGAATAGCTGTGCCAACCTGAGTGTGTGAGTGAAGGTTAGCAGCAGTCAGTGGAGGGTGGAGCTACACAAACTGTCATTTTATAGGGAGGTTTCTGTAAAAAGCATCAGGATGGAGGAGACTGTGATTTCACATGAGACTGATGGGGACATCTGGTCTGTGGCCTGTCTGTGTCTACCTGTTTACCACATGCACATCTGCTGTGTGTGTGTGTGTGTGCGTGCATGCATGTGTGTGTCAATGCTTCCTCTCACCTTTCAGCAGGCAGGCAGCCAAGCAGCCACACACAGCTGTCTGTTCACTTGCTGTGCCGGCCTGCCTGTTCCATCTCCTCCTCCTCACCTCTTTTTCTAACACCTCCTTCTCGTCGTCCTCCTCCTCACCTTTCTTTTCCCTGCACCTCCTTCATCACACCCACCCCCTTCACCTGTTTCACAGAGGCTCATTGGAGCTAAGCCAGTGCACTGCCGTGTTAATGTGATTTACTGTGACCAGCAGCATTGGCTCTTCCTGCTGCTGTTAGTTGTAGCTACAGTGACTGTAATGTTAGACCTGCAGTTAGTTGTTATTGGAGAGACACCAAAGAAATCTCATTTGCAGAGTAACAACTGTGTTTTCCTCGAAGCTCTTCTTCTAAATGAACACCCCTCCCAAACTCTTTCCAATTTAAGATCACACTATTGGATTTGAAAATGAACTCGGAACATTTCACGCGTGAGAACAAATAATTCCGTTGTTTAGGGTTTGAATAATGTCACTAATGCAGCTTCAATGGGGTGTTGGGACAAGGACAAAAACACTCAAGTATAAATGTTAACAACCGTTGAAATGTCATTTGCTGTGTTGTTTGTTTTAAATTGTCATTTCAATTTGAAAATGCACTGTTGCTCTGCGCTAATCTCAGCACCCATCGGCTCTGTGGGCTTTTTTTGTTTGGAGCTTCCAGGGAAGAAAGCGGATATCTGAGCCAAGACTTTTGTTTTCCGTTCCCGCTTACTGTTTACAGTCCAAAGAGTAACGTGAGATGCAAGAATGTAGTCGCATTTGAGAGACATCTGCGATCACATTCTTTTTTTTCCACAACTGGCACATTTTGATCTCTATAAACAGCTTTCTGCATATGACTGCAGATCAATTAAAAAGCTGATAGCTGATGCATTTCTGTCCGTCTGTTCTGCCTCTTGTGTTCTCGGGTCCCCACACAGACTGTTTACCTGCGGGCAGCCAACGTTGGCGTCAAACGTGAACTAGAGCTAGAAACAGAAACCAGGAGACTTACCGCTCTGTAATCTTGTCTATCGCCTCAAGATTCTACAAAAAAAAAAGTTTATCAAGATAAGTTCAGCCTAAATATCAATAGCCTACATCTCTTTTTGTATGGAGTGCCTACACGTCCGGTCATGGAGTGAACCATTTAGGACTGATATGGGAAAGGTTACCAAGATGGAGGTTTTTCCTGTCAGTGCCTCTCTGCTGACATTGCACAAATGTAGGATTAGCATCTCTAACAAGCAAAAAGCTTCTGATTTATTAATGAGCTTTACAGGAGTTGTTTTTGTTGGATGATTTCACCTCCCCTTAATGGAACTAAACTCACCCTTTCTTTGCCATGCTGGGGGTGGGGGAGGTGGCTAAATCGGTAAAACAGGTTGTCTTTTACCCAGAAGGTCAATAGTTCGATCACCAGCTACTCTAATCTGAACCCTAGATTGCTTCTGGAAAGATTGAAAACAGTGCTGTGTAATTGTGTGTATAAATGGTTGAATTGTGAAAAGCATCATGTAAATACAATCCATTAGCCATTAAAATCACACTAGACCTGCAACAATTAATCAACTAATAATCAAATGGTGTATTATGACCATTTTTTGACAATCAGTTAATCAATTTCAGTGTTTTTCTTTGTAAAAACAAAATCTGCTATTTCCTCTTCAGCTTAAATTAGATTTCTTTTCTTTTATGATTGATTTGCCCCTCTTTTTTTATTTAAACTGGTTGATGTTTTCCATTTAATTTTGACATTGCATTGACATTTTATGGACCAAACGTCTAATTGTTTAATCAAGGAAATAATCGACAGTGATTGACAGATTGATTTTTACAAGAATCTGCAGTTGCAGCCCTGCTACACACACCATGTCCATTGATGACTGTAATATATATATCTTTTTTTTTACCTCTAATCCTCGTGTCAAGTGGCAGGATATCTATCTACCAAAATGTTGGACTTGTTTGCTTGTTATGGGTCCTTCTCTAATATCACAGCTATTTGTATTCCACCTGAGGCTTTACAATGTCGGCGAAATCCACCGTGTTTTCATAGCTGCATCTTTTTGACAAATATGTTGATGCCTGTGGGGGCTTTAACTCACATTTCCACATGTAACTAATCTACTGATATGTGGCTGCAGAACACGAGAATCTGTTGGACCTGAGGCTGAAGAGACTCTGTTGTTGCATCTGCTGCCTGTTTGTGCGATAGAGGTTACAGTGGTACAGCGAGGCTTCGCCTTCCTGCCCGTGCACAGAGCTGTATCTGAATTCTGACTGCATCACTGCAGATAAAGTGTGCATGAGATTTTGCAGAGGAGCTGCTCCTGCCTGCAGAGGCTGACCTCCTGAGCACAGTGACCTCCACATGAAGAAGGAAAAAAAGGGCGGGTGAGGGGGGGAGGGAGGCCCTCCCTCTGTTCGTTTTTGTTCTCCTACTCCCTGAGTGCCTTGCTCCACAGGCTGCCTGCTTGGAAATGGCATCACTGCAACCCCTCCTCGTCCTCCTCCACCCTCCCCCTCACTTTTCCTTCATCTCTGGGGTCCCGAGGGCTTTGTGAACGTCTGTTCGTGCCAAATGCCAGCACTCTGCAGCCCCCCTATCCTCCTTCACTCTCTGTGTACGAGAGAAAGACAGAGAGGGAGAGAGTTGGGGGATTTCTTTGGTTCCCCTTCTTCTTTTTGGCTTTGGGGAGGGGGGGATTGCTTGTGTGCTTGTGCCTCGTCCTCACATATTGTGATTCATTATGTGTGTGTGTGTGTGAGAGACCGGGTCTGCTATTGTTTGTAGCCACTGCTGGAATGCTTTTGAATGGTGCTGGTGTCAGCCCAGATGCGTGGCAGCGTTGTCCATCTTTGTCATTTTCAATTGTGTACAGTCCATGTTTTGCTGTCATGTGTGCGACTGGTTGCTCTCACCGTGACCCTGTCCCTGTCCCTGTGTCCCTTCGCTGCTCTGAACACGCTGTCGACATGTGGACGCAGTCGACAGTGTGTTGCATGAAGAAAGATACAAATCTACATTTTGCTTTTCTTTGTTGGACAATTGCAACATGCTGCGCCACTTCACATCTTTAAATGATATTGAATCTTCAGCATGAAATCGTTTTCTTGATTTCCTGTGTTGTGATATTTGATTGTGGATTTGGGTTTTCAGGTTTTAAGATGTCTACAATTCATCTGTTGTGTAGAGAGGTTACAGCTAACAAATATTTATATCGTCAATTAATGTGCTGATTCTTTTTTTCATGATTAATTGAAACAAAATGGCAGAAAAAGGTCGATTTAGTGTTTGCCAAATGTCTTTTCCCAAATGTTTACTGTCACTGTGCAGCAAGGATCCAGAAATTATTCAAATAAACTAATATATCGCTCAATCGTAAAATAACTAATTGATTTATTGTTACAATGCCATATTTTCCTTGTGCCAGATATTATATTGAACATTTATATAATAATGATAATTATTATAATAATAATGTATTATTATAAATTATAGATTATATATATATATATATATTTTTATTTTTTTATATATAATTATAGATAACTTATGTTAGAGACTAAGAAAGGAAAAAGGTGTAGTGTGTGTATATCAATGACAAATTATCAATCAATTATAAAAATTATAATACATACAATGCATTAATCAATCAAGCATTAATTGAAAAATACATTCAAATACAACCAAACTATGAGACTGGTAACACAATGCAAGTCATCCCTTTTCTTCAGTCCTGTTTGTGCACAGACTGCACAATGGGAGCCTGCTGCACAAAACTAATCTGAGCTGATGCACGGTGGCAGATGTTGTGAACTCAGCTTGCACGAGACTTTTAATGTGACTCATTTTCTATCACTTAATTTTCACTTTCATGTTTGCTACAGGTTCAGCCGTTTGCCAACTGCAAGTGTGAACAGATAACGGCGTGAGCGACACAAAAACCCATCTCCCACAGCACCGACTGAGAAGTCAAACAGACATGTCACTGCAGACTGTTAGGTGAGTCCATGAGCTCTACACTTTGCATGTGCTGGGTTGCCCGTGTTCACTCGCGACATACCGTCATGTCTCACCATCCCCTCGTAGGAAAGTCTTGGAGCTCAGCTGTCATTTTGGTTAACATCTCTGGGCAGCTGTTTCAAAGAGTTTGAGAGCAGACACTTATCTGAATGAATGGGGAGAGAGGCATAACTTCACTGTTAATGGTAGCTTGAGCATAAAATAAACATATATGGAAACGTGAGTCAAATTTGATTTAAAAAAACTTGAAAAGATCAGTGACCCCAAATAAGATGTGAGATTGTCTTTTTTCCAGAGGATATTTTACTATGCATGCACAAGGTTGCACCACATCAGTCTCTTTAGTCGTGTTTCTACCGAGTTGTTAGGTTCAGTACATTTGTTGTGCATGTCCATTAGGAATAGTACCTCCCTTGGGCTACAAGAATAATGGTACGGTCGAGCTAGACCCACAACAGTCAGCTGATAGGGCGACAAAAAAGTGTCACTCCCTGGGACTGATGCTTCTTCAGTGTCCGCAGTCTATTCTCATACATAGTTTGACGTCTTGTGGAGACAAACTGAGCAGGAAAAGCACAAGCTGTAGGATGTCCTCTATTGTGTTGTGGTACACTGGTACAACTCATGCTCCTCTTGCTGACGCAGCCATTGGGCACATCGCACTCCCTGCCAACCAAGTAAAAGTATTGTTCTCAGTTGTAACGCAAGCCTGACAAATTGTACCGCACTGTACCAAACTGAACTCTACCATGATGGAAACACGGCTTTTATGGCTCAGTTCAAAGACGTGATGCCTTCAGTTCTGTCTGTGGCTCCTTCCACCTCAGCACTCACAGCAAATGTATTTAATCCTGGGTTTTAGCTTGATTTCCTCATCTGTGGTTTAGTCCCAAATTCATCTGCCACAACCCAGTTGAAACCTTTGTGAACATTGTCTGTGCACTTGCACCACTGCAACAACATCATGGCTGCTAGATAATTTTCAAGCAGATGATTGGTGGAGGTGGGGGGGTTAGTGTCATATTCCAACATTATTTCAATTACACTGCATTCACACACACATTGCGTCACTGCCGTTGCCTGGTGACTATTGCATGTTAGCAGATCAGTGCCATGTCATGTGGCCAATGATGTAGCAATAGTTGCTAACATTCCTAAGGTGATAGTGATGTGATGTGATCATCGTTGTTGAGTGTAGGATGTCCAACAAAAAGCATCGGCAACAGGGAGTACAACCTTGTCCGAGAGCTCCGATTCAGCCATGTAGAATAACGACTAGAATTGCAATTATTGTCAAGCTGTTACTGGAAACCCGATTTGTTCTGTGCATGTGTGAAGTATGACTACAAATGGGGTTAATGCCAGGCATAAACCTGATTGGATTGGCTGAAGCTTAAGGTGTCACTTGAATACTTGAAAACTTCTCAGACCCACAATCAGTTCACCGACGCTTGACGCTGCACCGTTCAAAGGGAATGCGAAGCATGTCAGTTCCAATGTGTTTGTCACCTCAGCTGCTACTGACTCATGATGATGGAAGTTGTATGTCTCTTCTCTATAATGCCTCAGGTTTGATTTTTATGTCCAGAAGCTGAAGCTGTGGCATAAAACCATGTTCACTGCTTTCCTTGTTGATTTAGGTGACTCTGAGCCAAAACTGTATTTAGTTGGTACCCAGCTGTCCATGCAGTCTGCTAAGTCCATTTCCAGTCCGACACCAGGGCTCACGAGCCAAACCTGGAAATGAAGCTCTGAATTAATTAGTGCACCGACAAAAGGACTCGCTCTCCTTTGACAGCTGTCTAATCAGCCTGCAGAATAATTCACTGTGAGCTCTTTGTCATGTTAAATCAGGTCCACCGCTGTTCATTTTGGTCACATTTAGCTGACACAGTGCCAGGAGTTTCTTCTTACATCCACATGCACAGGAAGAGAAATGACAGTCTTGCCAGTGTGTGCAGAAAACATCAATTAAACATCTCTCCTCCCCTGAAGCTGTGGTGATTGCTGGCACAAGTCATTACAGGTGAATAATTGTACTTCTATTAGTAAAAGTGTAGAACCATTATTTAAGAAGGCGTTTGTTAGGAGACGCTTCCACGTTTTGTGAAGCAGGTCTCACTGCACATCTCCACTACTTTCTTTATGAATGATGTGAGCAGTAGGCACAGCTCCTGCTCTGCTAGCTCAGTGTGCATGTGTATACAACAAGAGGGCAGTTAAGGGATTGTGTAACTGGCCTGGAGGTGTGTTTAATTGGGCTGAAAATCCCGGTCCAAGTCATGAACATGCAGGAATGTGAGCAGGAGGCACCACGCTTCCACACAGTGCAAAGAAAAGTGGACAGGTCACGCTGTCAAGTGCCCATATGCTTTGACATAATGTGATTTTTGTCTTAACGTTTGTTGCTTTCCGCATCATCTATGCCGCTTATTTTTCACATTCCGTCAGTCTCAGACACAGTTTGGAAATATCTACATTTCCAAATTCTATTACAGTTGGTGCAGCACCTTCAGGTTCCTGTCCAATAGACACCAAAGACAAACTGCAGTATGTTGCCGTGTATCCACAGACGCAGCTGTCTCGAATGCCCTCACATGTTCCTTCATGCCTGACCATTTGTGCCTGACACTCAGTGCCGCCACAGAAGACGGCCATTGATCCAGTGTGTTGGGGGGGTTATTGTCGAACGCATCGGCCACACATCCATGGTCAGTCAGAAACACTGCCCCACCATGTCACCTTCCACCCACAGGCCCATGCCGTCTCCAGTACACAGATGACTACATTGACACCTCTAGCACCCTTGCACTTGTTCATATTCAGAGAGCATGACTTAAACTTCATGGGTGAATACTGAATATGAATACTGTTTTAATATACTGACTGGAATGTCAAACACTGTCACATAGTGAGGACTGCCAAGCCTATATGGAAATACTTCATACTTCACAAGGTAGTGTAGGTGAAACTTGGTTAATCTACAGATTATTCTATATTGTTATGTAAGGTTAGATGTTCTTCTGCCCAACTTGGATGTAACAGGTTTATTTGAGCTGCTGTTGCATTTTCGTCCAGAGAACTGCTGCTTAATGGATAGTGTCTTATTTTCATACTCTGTTCTCTGTAAACCCTAGAGATGTTTGTGCATGAAATTCCCAGTAGATCAACAGTTTACTGAAATACTCAGTTCAGCCCAGCTGTTACCAACGACCATGCTACATTCATGCAAATCACCATTGTTTCCCATTCTGATGCTTGGTTTGAATTTGGTCAAGTCATCTTAATCGTGTCTCCATGCCTATATGCACTGAGTTGTCGCCTCCCGATTGGCTGAAACAGGTGTACCTTTTAATAAAGTGGTCAGTAAGTGTATGGGTTATTGTTTTGTTTTGTGGATAAAATGTCAGAAAATATGAGAGATTTAATTCATCATCTTTCACAGCCTGTCATTGCAAGCAAGAGCAGTTGTGTATTTGTGAAAGGGTCTGAAACCCATCAACGACTAGTCAGAGCAATGAAATGTCACTGTCTGTGACAAACAGACACTGACATGTTGCCACACTATTATGCTGTAATTCATTCTTCTTTTAGAGTGAATACACTGTCAGGTTCATTTTACAATGACATGCAGATTGGCCACATGGTTGGTGTAGTGGTTGGCACTCTTGCATTTGCAGCAAGAAGACCCGGGTTTGAGCCCCTGTTGGAAGGGCCTTTCTGCATGGAGTGTGAATGTTCTCCCCGTGTGTGTGGGTTTTCTCTGGGTTCTCCGGCTTCCTCCCACAGTCAAAAAACACTATATGGGGATTAGGTAAATTGGTAACTAGGAGTAGGAGTGAATGGTTGTTTGTCTCTATATGTGGCCCTGCGATGGACTGGCAGACTGTCCAGGGTGTACCCGGCCTATTGCTCTATGTGGAGCATAAATCGGTAGAAAAATGGATGGATGATGATAGAAGATTTAACAGACCCATTTACATCAATGGCATCTTGCTCTCAGGTGGAGTTGACCAACTATTACACAGTTCATACATAGTAACAATGTTGTGTATTAAAAGTGGTGATTTCCCTTTCATTTTAGTTTCAGAATGAATGAACATACATAATCCATGTATTTTTTCATTCCATATTCCATTTGTTGGAGTGAAATGTCATCATGACACAGCCGCAGTTTGGCTCTTTCATCCAAACCTTTCCTGTCGTGAACATACGCCTCTGCCTCTCCTATGATTTGGGAGAAATGCATACCGGTACAAAAAGCCCGGCTGCTCAGTGGTGTGATATGCTCTCTGACAGTATGCTGATAGGGCCGTAAAAAAGTATAAGTCCAGAAGGAACAGCTGCCTCTCGTGGAGTTAAGTCGTTCTGTCGCGTCATTTAGTATCTAAGAGAGAC
The DNA here is from genome assembly GCF_963457635.1 of Microchirus variegatus. Classification (NCBI taxonomy): domain Eukaryota; kingdom Metazoa; phylum Chordata; class Actinopteri; order Pleuronectiformes; family Soleidae; genus Microchirus; species Microchirus variegatus. Next base: position 21,125,086 of record NC_139804.1, read on the forward strand.
TCTCATCAGCCGCTCATTGAGATGCACTAATGTAGAGAGGCGAGCTGAGAAGAAAGAGGGAGGTACAGATTCTTTATTCGTCCGCTTCAGAATGATGCTGAGTTTTTTAGTGAACATCATGGTTGATGTGCAACCATATTTTGTGTGTGAGATTTAATTTTACATACGGTCACACAAGTGCAGAACAGTCATTGGGCTGCTGAGTTGCACTTGTGGTTCAAGCACTGTGTTTTTCACTGTGGTTGAAAGTAGAACTTAGTCAGTCTGCTGTCAGTGTGTCAACAGTGTGGAGAGTCCTGCCACAGTTTTAGTTTTATATTTTTAGACACAATCCTCTCACTGTTTCATCACAGTCATTTTTTTCTCATCTTATTAATCTGTGCAGATAAAGCATTTTATCACTTTAATTACAACTACATGAGCAATTGAAGTTGTTAAATGCATTCGCACCTAAAGGATAAAGTTCTCCGTCATAGTGATGGAATTTCATCAGCTGTGGAAAGAGCAGTTACAGTAAAGACAAAATTAATACTTCAGAAAAAAGCTTGTTCTTCGTTAAAACTCATGTCATTTTAGAATTTGAGAGATTATTTGTATTGTAATGATATTTTTAACAACGTTTTGAATCTTTTTTCTGCCTTGAAGCCTGACCTGGAATCTTTTCTTACGTTTTAAACTCAGTCAGTTGAGTCCATGTCACATCAAATTCTGTTACCGCAGGTCCTGGTCTGGTTAACATAATGTGTAATAACAATAATGATGTGATGTTCCCGGTTAATGAAATGTAGTGGACTCGCACACTGAGTTGAAATTAAAATGCACATGAACTAGGGGAATAAACGCATTACTCGTAATCAAACAAGGATAATTAATTATGAGCTCTGACATCAGATTAATGTCAATTGCTGTCTGCACTTAGTGCAACCAGTGTGATAGGAAAAAAAGGACCATGTGGTTGTTGTGGGTCTGCTCATGTACAGACACTCCTTTTCTTTCCCGAGCAAAGCTGCTTGTCAGAGAGAACCTCTCAATCATTTTCTGCATTGTTGCTAAAGGTGCTCACCAATTGGCCCCGGCCCCTGCAGTGGCCAGGCCCCTTCTTGTCTTTGATAGATGTTGTAGTTAAGCGAAAGAGACCTTGGTTGCCAGGAAATTGGAGAATTGTGCCGTTAGAAGCAGAGCATGGTGGTGTTTGGGGGGGATCGATAGCTCGTTAAGGGAGCGTTTGATGAGCTTCACTGTGGAATGTATTTCATCTAAGAGCCGAAAGAATAACTGTGTCACTTCCTTTGTCTTAACTTGATCAAAACTGAACAAAATATTTGATCAGTCTTCATATATGTTGACCATGTGTGTGTGTGCCCTGAGGGCAACCTATGGCATGCTCAGACCAAACCTTAACAAATTACTTAGTCAGCTCATTTTTTTTTCTCTGTGGGTGTGTGTGTGTGTGTGTGTGTGTGTGTGTGTGTGTGTGTGTGTGTGTGTGTGTGTGTGTGTGTGTGTGTGTTTGTGTGTGTGTGTGTGTGTGTGTGTGTGTGTGTGTGTGTGTGTGTGTGTGTGTGTGTGTGTGTGTGTGTGTGTGTGTGTGTGTGTGTGGATGAGACCTGAGTGCAGCTCTAACCAGACTGTGTGGGTGAGTATCTGTGTGGGAAATACAGGGAGCTGCTAACAGTTGTGCTCTTATCCTCTCACTCACTCTGATGTCTGGAACCAGGTGGCTATGTTGGTTGGTGTGCACTGCAATATTATGCAGACAAAAGGCTAGTTTCATTTTAACCTTGGACCGCGAATGTGAAATGAATGTAATGTGCATTTGTTACTTCTGCAGCAAAAGAGATAGTGATGCTCAGTCCTGGAGGATTTCTACATTCCTCTTCGCTGACAAACAAATCAGAGATAGATTTTATCACCCTGGAAATGGATCTAAAACATTCATTGCTCTTTCCTGGAAAAAGCCAAGACACATCCACCCTGTGTTTTTTCTCTTTGTTTTATTAAATGAAGTTTGTTTTATCAACATTACTCACTTTTACATTGTTACTAGTAATAGTAACAATGTAACCGGTTTTAACTAGTAATAACCGGTTCCTTTTTAGGATTGTTTCCTCTGAGTCACTAAATTGAGTCACTTGAATCAATTGTATCTATTCGTTAATGTAGTTAATTATAATTATTATAATTATTAGGTTAAATGTGATCTATGCGGCTCGTTTAATTTGCTTTTTTATGAATCGTCTAAAACAACAATTGTGTTTCTCTGTATATTGAACAGGGCTCGACAATTTTAGCATCTATACTTGCTTCTATGGTTATATTGATCTTGTAATTAGTTTGACATGTTTATAAGAGGTATGAACGCGATGGGGTTTATAGTATAGTCATATTGTAGTTAGGACTCGATAGATCCCGGTTAATGGAGACCTCAGATTTGTGACTCATGAGTTACTTAATAGAACTTGTGACTCGACCAGCTCTAAATTGGACATGGGTAATTAACTCTAACATATAGAACTGTTCACAGTTTAGTTAGGACTTTGCACAAGCTTGACCAGTCATCAACACCCAACAGTAAAAACTCACTCTGGCAGCACTTAAGTCATCAGAAGGTGCTTATGGGATGGATGTGTGAACAGGAAGCAAATGCACTCAGAATGCACACGTCTTCACTCTGTGTTGCAGATGAGCACAAAGCAAATTATGACAAACAAGCATTAGTGCAAGTTAGATGGATAGAACACGCATGCACATGCACACGCACACGCACACACAGAAGCTTACATCCATCATGGCACTTGCAGTAATGGAAGTAAAAAGGTCTGCGCTTCAAGTCCAATGGCCACGATTACTCAGTGGACTATGAGGGTTCGGCCGTCTTCATCTCTGTGTTTCTCGCTGAACCTGCTTCTCTTCCTCCTCTCTCAGCTTAAAACACTCTCAAAGTCCCATCACACTTCTTTTTGGGTTTAATTATATTCAAAGCGTTGTGGCTTTTTGCTGGGTCTGTAGCTTTAGGCCCTCCACACTCTTTAGGGAATCTCTTCTAATCTGGCACAGTTGTCCACTCAGACTGAAGGATGACCTGATTTGAATTCTAATTTGTGGCCAGAGCTTTAAGGGAAAGGTTACAGTAACCTCAAACATTTATTTGGTGATCACTCCACATCAAGGTTTTATGTGTGTCCAGTCTAGACAAATGTTGGGTGATGTACAAATTTGAACAGTGTTTAAACTTTCTGCACATTTAATTATGATATACATATGCTGATATAAAACCATCCAATATGCACACATTTATAGTGATTCACTTTAACATTGGTCTCACTACACCCAAGTCTTAGTCATGACCTGCTCACTGCTGTTTGACTACAACATTACTATCAACATTTACTTACCCTGAGAATGTTGTTTGCCTAAGGACTACAACTAATGATTATTGTTTCCTTGGTAAATTAATGAGTTGTTAGGTCCAGAAATGATTGTTTTTGTGATTTGGAGCAAAGAAACCAGAGAATATTTACATGTTACAAGCAAGTTGTAAAGTGACAACTTGCTTTGATTATGTATTGAAGACTCCAACTGATTCATTGATTCTCTGATATGATTCATTGATTCTCTGATATGATTCATTGATTCTGTGATATGTCTTTGTTCTCCTTTTGATCGTATTTGGATTTTATGACTTTTTCCTCATGCCCTCTTTTATGTGATATTGCCAGATTTATTGCTTTTCCTTTTTGCTGGTTTGCAATCTTCTCTGGTGAAAGTGATATAAAGATGTGCAACTCACGCACGTAATGAAGTAGTATAACCAGGTTCAGGGATAAACTGTAGCGGCTTACTTTTTCTCTCTCTCTCACTCACTCATCTTCTATCCACTCATCTTCTATCGCGTGGGAGCGATGGTGCCAATCTCAGCTGACATAGGGTGAAAGGTGGGGTGGCCTGGACCCCTGTCTGTCTCTGTCCTGGTTTCCTGGGATGTCTCTTTAAAAACTGACTGCCACAAAGACTAAAATACCCAAAACTATTAAATGAATGTAGAACTCGTATCATGTCAGCTTAGTGTTACATATGCTGGTAAATTTAAGCTTCGTAATCATCACCAGGACATGGCGTTAAACCGAAATCTCCTGTGGTATTGTCTTGTCAGATTTCTTATAGTGTCTCTACTTATTCTGTGATTGGAAAGACCCTGAATTAAAACTGTCCACTGTATTCACATTCATAAAGCGGAGCTGTTTAACAAATAGTCACATACATTCAAATCCAACACTACAGCAATGAAATCAGCACTGAAATAGGATAAAACAAGTAGTTTATGATGGATTAAGAGACTGCTACGCTTAAGAGGTTGAGGTGTTCCCCCAGTAGGCTTTTCCAAAGGTATATGTGCTGTAGACACTAAATGCTGCTTCTCCAGAGCTCATTGTCTCCACTCAGGGAACACATGAAAAGCCAGTGTCTGAGAGCTATCTGGTCGCTCTAGTCCATTAAGATATTTAAAAACCATTAAAAGCATTAAAAAACAATATTAAAACTGACAAAACTGCAGTTGCACACAATTATTGTCAAAGTTTTCGCTATATATAAAGTTTAGTGAAGTCTAAACCTGTTATTTTCCATGATAATTGCATTGTTTCCTGATGACTTCTCCTCCTGGCAGAAATTAGCTTTTATATTTGTCTGCAAGTGATAACAAGAGCTGGTCCACAGTAATGATTAGTTCTACCGCCCTCTCACAGTCTCACTCAGGGTCTCATTTCCATTTCCATTTTATTTGCACTGTGAGGAGGAGAAATAAAACATTCTGACCTGTTATGACTCGCGCAGAGTCTGACTCGGAGCTTGACTTTAAAGCGGCTCACACATGCTTCTATTTTCCCGATGAATTTGTTTGTTTGCAGTGAGTCATGTGCCTGTGCAGCTCTGTAACCAGCCTGTGTGGCTGATCAGCCTGCAGGCTCTCATGTTGGATGTGGTTAAGTGGGACGGGATGAACCATTTCCTCAGTGTGAGTGTGAAGTAGGGAGATGCTTGAAGGTGTAGGTATTCTGTGAGTGTCTTACTTTTTTTTTAAAACTGCTTTGCGTCACCACAGAAAGTGAAAAATAAGTCTAAACTTGTCAATTTCAGCAGAACAAGCAGGCTCTGCGTGACTGTAGCTCAGTGGTACAGCAAGTTGTCTTTCAACTCAAGGTTGTGGGTTCAATTCCTGGCTCTCTCTTTGGGCAAGACACTTAACCCCACGTTGATTCTGATGGCTGTGCCAGCAGTGTGTGAATGGGTATGAAAGATGACTGAATGTGTAAATGTGTGTAAAGCAACTTTGAGTGGTCATCAATAATAGAAAAGTGCTATATAAATACAGACCATTTACCATACTGATGGCATCAATTATTTTAATGTGAATAAGCAGTGATGATTCAGCACTTGGTAGTACCGGGTCAGTACCGTTAAAAATACTCCATACCCAAAACTTTGTTTTTATTTTAATTAGGAGGAGCAAAGCCCATAAAAATTGGGGTTTGTTTATTTGGTTGACTGCCTGGGTAAAATGCAACTCTGTGCCTTGTGCTGAAAAGCTGTGACGCCTTTCATGCCACACATGTGAGTTTTTGAACAACTTTAGTAATTTTAGTGAAGCATCTTACTTGATACAGTGATACATTGATAAACATGCAGTGAAATGAGGAGGATGCCATGTCTCATTTTTTTAATCCAAACAAAATAGAATCAAGGGCCATACAGTTGGTGTAGTTGTTAACATTCTTGCCTTTGTAAATGGTAAATATTCTGTATTTATATAGCCTTTTTTGTCTAGTCTTGGTGACCACTCAAAACTGCTTTACACAGTTATACAGTTTTGCCATTCACATCCTTTCGCTCACCCTTTCATTCATCGCATCTATATGCAGCACATTTCCTGTCACTCATCTTTCATACACATTCACACGCTGCCAGCACTGCCGTCAAGAGCAATGTGGGGTTAAGTGTCTTGCCCAAGGACACATCAACACGACCCGGGTTAGAGCAAGAGTCTTTCTGCATGAAGTTTGCATGCTCATTCCGTATGTGTGTGGGTTCTCCGGTTTCCTCCCACAGTCCAAAAACATGCAATATAAGGTATTATTAGGTAAATTGGAAACTCTAAATTGTTTAAATGTAAAAATAACACTAGATTGTGATTATGTCAGGTTAAAGCTGTCAGATGAATGGCTGAATTTTGTAATAATTTCTGCACACATGCTTAGTTTGCACATGTCTACGCTTTAAATTGCAAATTCTGTAAGACAGTGGAGCCCTGATATCTCTCTGCTTCTCCTCAGTGTGTCCCTCTGTTCTACATCCCTCTGCCCTTGCAAGCAGCACAAGGTCTGCTGCTGCTGTACTACATCCCTACAGGCGTGATGAATTACTACAGGGAGTGTGTGTGTGTGTGTGTGTGTGTGTGTGTGTGTGTGTGTGTGTGTGTGTGTGTGTGTGTGTGTGTGTGTGTGTGTGTGTGTGTGTGTGTGTGTGTGTGTGTGTGTGTGTGTGTGTGTGTGTGTGTGTGTGTGTGTGTGTGTGTGTGTGTGTGTGTGTGTGTGTGTGTGTGTGGATGAGACCTGAGTGCAGCTCTAACCAGACTCCAGGGACTCAAGATGTGACTCCAGCATTGCCAGCCTCTGATAATGGTAATTACCTATTGTTGGATCCTGAACATCCTCTGTGTGCCCGAACTTAGCTATTGGCTGCCTCTGGACACACACACACACACACACACACACACACACACACACACACACACACACACACACACACACACACACACACACAAGCACGCACACACACGCAAATTTGCGAGGACAGTGCTTTTACTTACATTTATTTCACAGTCATTTACTGAAAGCTGGCTGACAGGCTACAACAATGTTTGTTAATTTGAGAGTCCTTGTTATATTGTTTTCTGTCTTGACCCATCATAATAGAATAGAATACAATAGACTTCATTGTCATTGCACGTTAGGGTACAATGACATTTTGCAACATAAGGCACATGACATTGGTCAAAAGAAACGTGTACATTTAGGATGTATGCTTGCACGACACAATCATAAGTAATAAAATAATAGTATTTTTTTTACTTACTTGCGGATTTTGTCACTAATTCCAAAGCATAATTTTGTTTACTCTTTTAACCTGTGTAAATACACAAATACAAGAAAGGGTGGCTTGCAGTCATTGAATAATTGTCTTTTTCTATGCGGATGATACTCTCCTCTGAGGAGGGGAGAGTAGCTATTCAAGTTATTTGCTTAAAAGTATGCATTTTTTTTCATATTGTTAGAAACTGCTACAGCCCTAGTGCTACTACAGAGATTGTCCCTTTACATATTCATTTGCAATCTAAACACCCTGACTGCAGGAGAAAGTTGGTTTATTGTAGTAATGCCAGGCAAATGGTGTCTGTTATTTTAGAGAGATAGAGACTAGAGTTTCAATCGGGCCCAAAAAAAAACAGCCCAACTCGACCCATTCACTGTAATCATGAGCCTGAGCCCGATATAACTGCGACATTTCTTTAATAAGTGGGCTGTTATAACCAAGGGCGTAGGTTTGTGTATGGATGGTGGACATGTCCCTGCCAATATTAGCCCGGCCTGTCAGGGCCTGAGGATGGTGGCGGTAAATCTCGGTTTGGGCTTGGGCAGAGATTTGAAACTCAAACTGTGGAGACTGGATGTTCCATTTTATTTAAATCTGGATCCACAAGGATAAGCTGAGTGTAGCAGTGTAGAGTTGAAAAAACCCATCTAGGGTCTCATTTATATTTTGATGCCACTTTTGTAATCTCTTAGAATTACCACTCAAAGTGCTTTACACAATGAGTCTCATGCACTGCGTTCACTCACACATTGTGTCGGTATTACACACACACACACACACACACACACACACAAACGCTCTCACACACTAATGGTGAGTCATGAGGAGCAATTTGGGGTTCAGAATCTTTCTGAAGGACACTTTGACAAGTGGACTGGGACATTAAACTGCTAAGTGTCTAGTTGTTGGACAGCTCTGCTCGACCTCCTGAGCCACTGCTGCCTGTTGCCACATTCTTCATAAGTGAAAGAAATGATGCTGATGGTGTTGATAGCAAAATAGCAAAAGCAGCAAAGTCATTGAGGCAGGGCTATTACTCTGATTCAAAGTCATGGGGGATGAAGGTTTGTGTTGCAACTATGTTAGACTGAAGCAGCACATTACCAATAACTGACCTGGTTGCAGGTAAAGCTGATCAATTCATATGAATTGAACTGAAGCAGTGATTTTAATTATTGATATTTGATGAACTCATCATAATCTTACTCGTACAAGACTGCACATGTCATTTCTCTGTTGATGATGTAGACTACAAGACTGAATATAGTCAGCCTGTTGGTTTCCAATATGATGAATTTTTTTCACTTCAGTGAGGGATCATATAATCTATTGTTTCGAGGAACTGTTCCACATTTATTCCATTTTCATCATGAATAATTCATCATGAATAATGTTGGTGTGTTTCTAATTCTGTCACACCTGTTGTTGTGATGGTCAAGTGCTGTGGTACAACATCTAAAACAACTTAAATAATGATAGAACCGGGGACTTGGATGAGTTCTCCGTTGTTCTTTCTACTCTAATGTATGTGGTATTCATACAGACTATATCTGTACTTTTTGGTGTATACTTTGAGAGCTCAATATTGTTTCAGGTGGTACTTGGTGATAAAAAGTTTGATAACCACTACTATCATGAGGTTCTTGAGGTGTTTTTGAGGTGCACCAGGGAGGTCAAAGCTGTATGAGATCGTGATAAACAAATAAACCCAGTTGTCTGCCAAGGGGCATGCGTCAGGTAGAGGTGAAACCCAAGATTTGCCTTTATTAAAATACATTTTTTATTTGGCTTTGGTGGCTAAATTATTATGCATGTTTTATACAATTAATACAAATATGCATTTAGTTCTTGATAAACATTGCTAAGTTACAAACAAATCAAGTGCAGCCCGTCAATGATTATTGACAGTGTGAAATGTGTGTGTAGGTCCTAATAATCTAGCAGTGGCAGTGTGCATCTGTTGAATGAATATAAGGGAAAATCTGCACTTTCAGTGGAGCCCAATTTCCCTACTTCATAATCGCTGTTTCACACGCATTTGGGTCTATACCAGAAAAGTACGGAGATTTGGTGTTTGGTGGGCATACATAAGCAGTTCTGACTGACTTGTATTTGTGTATATTGGATCGCTGCGTGCATGCTTTCCCTTGACTAGCAGAATAAGAACAATTACACATCCATGGTGTCCACTGCTGTCAGTGTCCACAACATAACTGAGGCTTTAGAAAGAAAACATAAATACATTTACTGGAAATTGGTGGAACCTATGCATGCCCTGCCTGCCAATCAACCGACACGTCCAGTTCACTTGTGATGCACAAATGTGATTTGTGGTCTATTCAGCTCTAATTAAAGGCAGATCTGCTTGTCATGATAGTAGAACAACGATCCAATCTATAAAGAGACCTGACTCTAAGAAGAGGTGTCAGGTTCAAGTTTCCATTCTGCTGAAGAGTCCTTAAGAGCGCAATTAAACTTCACCGCCACAGTCTTGTGTTGGGCATCTGCCCCTGACCTCTGACCAGGAAAAAAGAGGATGTTCTCATTCTTATTCGCCCATCACTGTCAGGGATTTGGTGATTTGAATTTCTTTGGCGAACAGAGATAAGAGCTGGGGAAAAGTCAAACACATGGAAAAGGAAATAGCATGGGGAGCTTGGCTTCAATGACAGGCTACAGAGACAGGCAGCACTTTCAGATAGTAATGTTTCGCACACATTTGAAAAGGTGTGTGGACCTTATCATCTCTCTGTCTTCAGTGGCAGAGACTTTCGTGTGTGTGTGTGTGTGTGTGTGTGAGTGAGTGGATGACAAGTGAGCACAGAGGTATCAAACCCCGTGAGGACAGAACCGTCTTTGTTATCTTAAAAAGCAGAGAAAAGGGGATCCACAGATTAAACAGTTGAATTCTAAACAGCAGCTAAAGCCTGACAGGATGTAAAAGATAGTGAACCCAGCTCGACCTTACAGTCTTAGTAGAATTGATAAAGGATGAGTGGCAAAATGTTTGAAGATGAAAACCAGCTATGCCAGAGGAGGAACAGGTAGAAAGCTTTGTTGTAACCAGGACTAAAATGCTGTGACAATTTTCCAAAGTTCAAGTAAAACTTGACTTCATTTAATTACTTTAAAGTGTTACTTTAACCTTTCCACCCTCACTTCCTCTTTATAGACCTCTTTTTCACTTATCGAAAAACTCACTAACATCTGGGTTGTTGTCTGCAGTGGTAATGGAAACAGTCTGCATTTACTCCCAAGTTAAATTACTCTGCAATTAACATGGATTTCTATCTGGTCTGGTTCTGATCAGGAATGGTGGCAACATTACACCTCGTTGAATGTGCTTATTTTTGCTTCTACTTCTTGATTTTATTTATTTTTATTTAACCAGGTAGAAACCATTGGAATCGAAATCTCTGTTCTAAGGGTGACCTGCCCTGCTCAAGAGGTCAGCAGCACACGAGATTAGACGGGTTACAAACAATACCTCTATTGCCAGTTTGTAGATGCTTGTATCACATTTTTCCAAAAAGTTGTCGATACTCTTGTAACTTTGTCAGATTGTTTTGTCATGAGCTCCAGAAACGTTCATTCTGATGATTGAAATACGAATGAATGTATCTGAGAGAAGGCCACACACTTCCCTGACTCTCACCGAGTCTTCAACATCACATTTTTATCTCCTGTAAATGTCCACGAGGAGCTGTAGCTGCTGCGTATTTGTTTGGTGATGATCACTTTTCTGTTTTGACTTCTTCCTGTTCTTTTCAAACAAACTCTTCTCCGAGGCAGTGATGGAACGTCTGGATAAACGAGCACATGTTTTCAGTGCCGGAGACACACACAGACACTGCACTAAGCTGCTGGGTCATCTGTGTCCATTTATATTCAAATTTGAGTGTGTGACCCCTGAAGTTCCTCCTGCAGCAGCCCCACCACCACCCTGTCTCTCTCTCGCTCTCTTTCACTGTCTGTCTCGCTCTCACTCTCTCACCCGCTCTCTCTCTCTCTGTGTTTCACTGTCTTTGTCTGAATGGATTCATCAGGCTGGAAGCTGTTTGTTCACATCCCAGTGCCCTCATTAACATTTCACTGCGTCTCTCTCTCTCCTGCCCGCTTCTTTGTGCACAATGTGCACACACACACACACACACACACACACACACACACACACACACACACACACACACACACACACACACACACACACACACACACACACACACACACACACACACACACACACACACACACACACACACACACACACACACATACACAGTCTGAGAGTAACCATTGGCTCTGAGTGTCTGGCAAGCACAGGCAGTTGACTCAACACCAAAGGAAGAGTCTCTGTCCCTGGAGAGAGACTCGACTCACAGTGGCCACAAATGTGTGTTTGGCCTCATTCAGACCTCCATCCCCAGAGATTTGATCTCAAGTTGACAGCGGAGTCTGCAGCGAGTCAGAGAGGACATCAGCTGAGGAGGTGGACTTTAATGTGTCCCGAGGACACCTTGCGTTCACACATGAAGAATAATGTGACCACATGCGTCCCAGACGGCCTCCAAACGTGGCTTTTATGATCGAACCCAAAGATGCAAATCGGGACACATGGACTTTGTGCAGACCATACTCTGGACGGATAATAATACCAGGTCTTTCAGTCAACACACACAAGTAACAGGCAATTATATGTAAAATGTATGTAAACATTATTTACATGTTTGGTTAGTGGTGTACAGTTTACATATTCAGGAAAAGTTTGTGTTTGTGCTGCTGGAACTGACAACTATGTTTCCTGAACTTGTCATTTTGACATTAAAACTCATTGCATAGTTTAATGGAGATGAAAAAATGACACTATAATTATACCGATCCCCTGTAAGCCTGACTTTGACTCTATTATTCTCTTGCCCTCTGGGATGGGTTTTTTGTAGAAAAATGGCAAACTGATTTATGATCCAAAGCCACTGTGCAATTTAGTATTCAAAACACCATAGATTAAAGTGCTCACTTATCTTATCTATGCACAGGGATGTTTAATAAACAGTGAAAGTACATGAAAGTTGTCAGTTGCCCGTTTAATAACAGTTGTACAGTATTAAGAATTAAATTACATGACACGAACTGAAAGGATTACAACCCTGCATACAACAGTTGTGACTAAAATAGACTCAACTACAATACTGGGTACTCTGAGACTGAGATTGCAGCGATAATTAATAAGTCATGATGTTTTTTTCACTGATTTAATTTCACAGGCTAGGGTTCAGCCAACTGTTGACAAGGGTGTGTGTGTCTGTGTGTGTGTGTGTGTCAGCTGTGACGGCTGGTCTTCATGATGAATAGAAAAAGATATTTGCGTGAGAGTGGGCTTCTGTAAATTGGATAAATTGGCAATTTCTTAGCAGGGATTCATGTGGAATGACGTTGGTTTAAGCAGCAAAGTGAGGAACATATGTAGATAATAGAAATGGAAGTCTATTTGGGGGCTTTTATTGGCTGCACTCCACTCCGCAGTCCAGGCTACCGTCTCTGGTGGAAACTTTGATGTGGAGATTGGATTTGTAGATTTAGCTTGTCACACCTCGCTAACGTGATGGCCGCCGCTGCTCTAACAGGGTAAATGCACAGAATCAGAGTCACAAGATGACGGGGGAAGAAACTGATTGACCTCTGATGAGTTTAAGACTTCTCTCCGAGTGTCACTCTAAATTGCCTTTTATATTATGATTAGCAGCACCAGTCTGGAGTTTAAGTCTGGAGGCCATCAGCTCCACTGCCATGATACCACTGTATTGTGCTCCTATGCAAACAGTTGGTACACTCTTAGAAATAAAAGTAGAAACGTATACGGTTCTTCGACTTGTCCTCATAGGAGAACCCTTTTTGGCTTCAGGTATAACCTTTTTATAAAGGTTCCACCTGGAACCCCTTTTGAAAGTTCCACCAAGAACCCTTTTGAAACCAGTTTCTTCGGGAAAGGGTTTTTCAGAAGCAAATGGTTCCAGGTAGAACCCCAGCCCTTGTAGAAGGACCCTTTTGGAACCCTTATTTCTAAGAGTGTATGTTTGCATGGCGTGAGTTAGTCCGACTAAAACAGGACTTACAAGTCAAATTACAGGTCAAATTGTACTGGGGCTGCAACTAACTAATCTGTAGATTATTTTCTCAATTATTGCAGAAAATTGAGCAAAACCTCAGAGGCAGGTCAAAATGTCTCTGAGGTACAGAGAAAGTTACATCATTTTTAAAGCCAGTTGTCTCGTCATTAGCTTATCTGTGCAGTTATACAAAGAGAAGCCTGTAGAAGGAGAATTGTGGCCTTAGGCTGAGCAAAAACAGGAAGATTCACAAACAGGAAGTAAATCCGTTTGCGTGAATGTCTCACCTAACCTATGCAAGCATATACAAGCAATATAAGGAATAAGTGTTTTTTTTTTTCCATTACATCAGTTAATAGAGTAATTGTTTGGTCTGTTGAATGTCAGAAAATGTTAAACATTGTTGATTCCAATTCTGGAAATGATGATGAATCTTGTTTTTGTCCAGCAAAGTAACCAGAAAATATTCATATTAACAAGCTAAAATTAGCTAAAAGCTAATGATTGAACACACACTCAAAGTGATTTAATCGCTTATCAAAATATTTGATGATTTATTTAGTAAATGATTAATAATCGGTTGATCGTTGCAGCCCTCAATTGTACATTAAATGTTCTCAAAGATGTACCAACACAACTGGAAGTCAAATAATTACAGAATTATAATTGCTGGAGTTTGCTGGGGCTCAGCACGTGCTGAACGGCTGAAGACAACACAGAGAAAAACATGCGAAAATGAAGAACAAGAACAGTGCATTTCATTTATGGACTGATGAGGTGACAGAACAAATTGTTTTGAAGTTAATGGATGGTAGAAAGACTGAAAGAGAGCATATCGCCACCTAGAGAAGAGGAGGGACACGCACTTAAATCAATAAATCGATTTCCCACCAGTGCCTTTGTACTGGGACAAGAGCAGTAGTCCAATTACACGGCATTGTCGAGCTACAACTGTAGCTCAACTTAAGTGAGCATGACAACATACGGACTGCTAACTGCTGTCACAGAAAAGGTTGTTGTGGCACAATGCATGAAAAATGCTTGTTAGCAGGCAACAATGTGTTGGTATTTTGCTCACATTTCTTGAAAGTAAATATGCAAAAAAAAAGAAAGAGAGAAACTAAATCAGGAGCACAGTGCACTGGTGTCGTTGATTTCTTGTAAAAGCCCAGTGAGGCATTTACAACAAAGGCTGTGAACAGAACCCAGAGGAGGTGCACATGTATTATTCCTTCTCTGATCACATTATGCCAAAATGTTGGTAATTGTTGACCAAGAACATCCAGAAAAAAATAATCCTGCCTACTGTACCTTTGAGGAGAATACGTCCTCTTTGGTAAAATAATTATCATAGATCTCTGATTAGTAAACTGTGTCCTTCGTACAGCACATGACGCGTGTTATTGTTGACACAGGAGTTGTGTTAATGAGTAGGTTTGGTGACTTTTCTGCCGTCTGTCTCTTGTTCTAATTTGCCTCCGTTTAAGGGGTCATGTGACTCGACCTGGAGCCACAGCACATGCTGTATAATAATGTGTTGCCTGCGCGGAATACTAATGCATTAGTTATGACAACCAAAGTGCTCCGCAATTATATAAGATTGGACTGAAAGATATGGAAAATAGTTTGATTGTGAATGGTGATTTCTTTTCATTTTCACTGGAAAAAAAAAGTCACTTTTTGGGCATTCAGGCATATTGTGATATTGTAATTGCACAGACCAGATGTAAGCACAAGAAGACGATGGCTTTATTTTTTAAAAGCGACAGGGTCTGAAGAACAGGTAAGAACTGCTGACTGGGACTGTGTATTGTTATAATATATATGTTATAGCATATAGTGACAACACAATGCTTGAAGAATATAAACACTCTACTGTCGTGTTTTTAGTGTTTAAACGATTCTTGTCAGTTTGAGTATGATGCTTAGTACACCATTGTCAGGAAGTGTATTTGTAATTATTTTGATTTAGTACTCGGGTCATGTGAACTGGATAATTCAGTAATTAATGTGCAAAGAGGAGGGATCTCATAAAAGTGAACAAGACTAAATGGGCTGATACTGATATTTCATATATTATTGGCACAGACAATGTCAGCTGGATGTGTGTAAGTTACTATATATATGTATATGTATATGTATACATATACATATACATATACATATACATATATATATAGTAAACTACTTAGATACGCTAAATGTATTGATGTAATGATGTTATTATTAAATTACTATAAGATATTTTTCCCAAGACAAGTGTGGTGAGAGATAGAACAGCAAGAAGAAATGCAAGATAGACCCGATCGACCCAACTAAAATAAAACAAATGAATGATCGTTTGAAATTTTAGCAGCAGCATTCACACACACACACACACTAATCTAGCAGGGCTGCACACCACTGCTGCCATCATTCTTACAAAGTTTATGTTCCGGTCCTAGATTTTCTCTCTGGTGCTGATCTTGTTCGATTTGTTCTCTTTTCTTTAGCTTTTTGGTCTAAATAAACACTTTGCTTTAGAGAATCCTGCTCGTGGGGTGTCCACTCAATCTTCCCCTGGCACTCCACTCATCTCCCTCTTTCGCTCCCGCTGGCAGTCTTCCCACACTCTTCTCTCTTTTCCTCTCTGATGCTGTGCATGAGATGCTAACTTGCAATGGTGTTCTGCCTCACTGTTGAGAGGGAGCGAGAGAGAGAGAGAGAGAGAGAGAGAGATAATATATGGCCGGACAGGAGGCCCAGCCAGCAGGAGGAAGAAGGAGATGACCAACTGGGAAACTCCCACTGCCTCCTTGCTGATGGTGACAGATTAGTGCTGCTGGAGTTAGTGGGCCACGGAATAGATATGAGACATTTAAGGAACATGAAAAATTGCCTCCAATTTGTAGCAAACCGCCAGTGGTGGAGCATCGCTTCCTTTCATAGAACCTATTTGTAATCCATTCTGGAGGCTCACACTGTGCCAGAAGAGGCCAGGCTTGTGGCTGTGTGATGGAACGGAGGAGCCGCGAACTTTGACCCTTGTAAACCGGTGATGTGGATCAGTAGTCAATAAGATATTTGGAAAAAAGCTTGGAACGAGCCAATTTGATGTGCGTATTGGATATTTTATAAATGAAAAAGAAAGCTTTAAATGTGATGCAGTCCACAAACAATAAATATGACGTAAATGCTTCACTAAACTCACTAAACTGTGACTGAGAGCTGCAAATGTCTGCCATGCAGGTGGAGCTGCATGGCAGCTTGATGAACAGAAATAACTCACAGTCGCAGTTGCCAGTTTACCTCAAAAAAGTATTGCTAGTTAAGTTTTACCAGTGATCTGCAATACAGGATTGTTCAGTCTGATTTGAAGCATGTTCATTCGAAGGCTCACATTTATACTGTGTCTTGTTTTGAGAGGCTCTGTTTGTTCTGGCCCAGCATTTTATCTTATCACAGCCCTGGCTCAGTGAACACTTAGTGAGCGAAGCTAAAAACAAACACATTGTTTTCTACTTGGCCTGATTATGTTTATTTTATTATTAGCAGGGGCAGCTGTAAAAAAGAAGCATACACATAAATTGTATTGTACATGTTATCTACCACTGTCCTACCATCCAATTAAGATAAGACAAGTCAGACTAATGTGATGTGCAATGATTTTGGATAAATGACTCGTGGCCTATTCTCTCATTCAATGTCGGTTTAAGGAGGAAATGAAGAATCACAATTATTGATATTATTGACTGGCAGTAATTGTAGAATCGGAATTAAATTGCCGTCCAAGTGTTGTGACATAATCAAATCATGACAGAAGCCCAGCACAAGTAAATGCATTAGCACAAATTAGTCTTATTAATCAATGGGTGAGTTTATTTAACAGAGGCAAAAAAAAAACTGCATTCAGACTGATATCAGTCGATAATCAATGTTGTGATATTGTTATTTTAGTGTTCAAAAAAGGGGCAATACTTCTTTTTTAAAACCATTTTGGTTTGGTCTGTCAAATTACCATTTTAAATTAATTATGGTCTTGATCTAGACAGGTGTTATTCTACAGACTGAAGAAATCATCTTTGTTTCTCACAGATCTGTCACGTCAAACAGGTTTATTGAATCAAAATGAGAATAATGATGTAAAAACTACCAATATTCCACTTTATTCTCAAAATATATATTTTTTTCTCTTCAGTTTGGCCTGAATACTCCGTCTTATGTTTGTAACACAGTTGGAGCATTAGGTTTTTAGTGATTGCTGGTTATGTTTAGGTGATAAATGCATTAGCACAAATGTGTCAGAAACAATTCAGTTGTTAAAAAATTGTTTAAACAGTATCAGACTGATATTGGCACTGGTAGATTGAATACCAGCATGCATCAGTGTTTGCAATATCAGTATGCAAAGAACATGAGAGTGTGAACACCACTTTACAGTCTCTTTATGTTTGGTCACATTGCGAGCGTCGTCTCGCTGAGCGCTGCATGAATATTGACATGGTGCCATGATGTGTCTAGACTCTTCAGCTTGTCATGGATGTTAAAACAGCCACTTAGCAATGAGAGCAGGGTTGACAGTCAATGAGCCGGGCTCAGTCGGCCTCCACTAAGCCACCGAACCAGGAATGTATTAGCACCACGGCCATGAATTATGCAGAGACAAGAGGGCGAGTAGTTTGAAGAAGGTGAGAGGAATTCTGTTTGAGGTACTGCTGTGCGGTCCATCACGTAACGCAGTATGAGTAACTATTTTAAAGTTTTTAAACCAAGAACAGAGTTGTTAAGATTTTATGTGTGAACTATACTGCGTTTCAGTCCACACTCATTTTTCTTCCACATATCAAATAAACGTGGAGGTAGCTACTGTGTCTCTGTCAAGTATAATCACAAGTTTATTGTTTCTGCAGGAGAAATGACAGAAGTGATTCATCCCTTTGCGTTTAAGGTCTCCATAATGTCGCAGACAGACTGAAATATACAGATTCGTAAAAATGGGAACCCTGTCCAGGGTGTAGGGCTGAACAATTTTAAATAAATATCCAATTGTGATTCTTTTGACTGAAATTGCGGTTGCAATATGAATCCCTGTTTTATTATCTATGACGTGTGCTGCTACCTTTTTCAGGCCACCCTTGTGAGAGAGGTCTTGATCTCAATGGGTCTTTTATCTGGTTAAATAAAGTTTAAATTAAAAAATAAAAAAATTAAGTCAAACGATGTTTTCTCTTTAAAATATGATGTGTAGGTAGGGACAATATTTCATCTAAAATGGAATTATTACACACATTTTGTCTTTAACCCTTTAACACCTAAGCCTCAAAACGTCTGCTTGGCCTTTTTTGCTATTGTACCCAAAAAGGGCCAGAAAGGTCTACATGCATAAGACATTTGAACAGTATAAAACATACTGTATTTCCAATGGTATTTTTGAGTATTTGTCTATGTGAGTGTGTGGACCACACATTGACTTTGAATTGCAAGTTCTTAGCTTTCAGGAACCGTTGGAACGTGTCGCTGGTGATACGCTCAGTGTTAAAGGCTTAACAAATATAGCACCGTCTGCGATTTGACAATTGCAGTAGGCCATGCGATTTTGATAAAATTTCCATTAATGGTTCAGCCCTACCATGGTATACCATACCTTTTCCCTTTATTCTCCTAATGTGACTTTTTTAATATCACGACTGTATTCTTATAAAATTACGACTATTCTTGAAAAATTAAAGAAAATGTTCTCTTCAGGTTGGTCCTAATACACTGTTGCAACCTACAGCTGGTTAGGTCATTAGACATGGGGGGGGGAGGAGCTTAGCAGATTTAGGCGGAGTTCAGTTCATGTTGTTACTGCGATATCTGATCACAAGTGGATATTTCTACATACATCTGTTCACACCTGCCATTCAAATGCATGGCTTTGTTTTCTGTGACCACTTATAATCTGATATCATCCCAGTTAACGAAGACTTGTCACGTCAAAGTTCATTTTCAGTCAGTGTGCAGTCACTTCTGGGGTCATCTCCGTGTCCAGAAGTAGCTGTGGAGTGAGCCCTCCTCACTCTCACACTGCTCTTGGGAACACACTGCTCATTCAACTACATCAAGCTGTCCTGTCCGCTTGGTGAATACAGTGTGTGATGTATACAGACAGCTGCAGACCTGAGACACAGTGAATACTTTTCTTCTGGCTTTTGCTTTAAAATGGTGACTTTATGACTCGGGACAAGCTTATGTGGATGTTTAGTAGTAGAGAAACACGGTGTGTGTTTTTTATAGGTCACATATTCAGGCTTTTAAAAAATCCAGTTTTTTTCATCTTATGTGTTGTTAAGTCAAAGTTATGATTCATTGTATATCTCATTTTAGTAATGATATAAAGTAGCAATAATTGTGCAGAAGTCACAAATAGACCGTTTTTATTTTCTTCTTGTTCATAAAAACGAGCCAAGTGAACTTTGAACTGTGGCGTATTTCCATTTTTTAACAAATTCAGTCCGATTTTAAACATTTTGAGTACTTTTTGCTCAGGTTGTGCTGAAAAAAAAAGGATATAAGACACTCTATGTTGCACATTCTTATACCCTTTGTATATTATGTTTGAACATAGTAATGTAAAAAAAAAATGCCAAAATGTTCTGTATTCTAAGGATTAACTCCTCTGTATATTACATACACAAAATATGCACAAAATCCTTTACTTAAATCCAAAGACATGCTGGTGTGTTGTCCATCTGAGCCTGAGAATGGAGGGTTCATTTAGTGTTGGACTAGTTAAATAGTGTAATCAAAAATGTATGCGTAATCATGTATTTAGCACAACCCTACTGTGTGCATTCCATAATATTAGACAGTATGTATGGGAAAATAGTCTTAGTACACTGCAGAACACTGCACAGATTGTGTGTATCGTTTGATCTCAATTTGGCTGCTTTGAATTTGGTATGCAGGTTGTCAAGATAGTGACAAGAACTTTGTGATTTTAATGGAAAGAAGCTAAATTGTGGACCCTAATCAAATGTGGGTTAAACTGCATACTGACCCTGAACGGTGTTTATCTTCCAGTGCAGGCTGCGTGTGATAGACAGGCCCAGTATGAAGCTGACTGAGCTCTGCAGAGGGGGCACTGATTGTTGGCCTCAGTCCTCTGAGGTATGTGGTGTGAATATTTAACCCAGAGCGGCTGACTGGACAGGACATGCATACTGAGGTTAGCCTACTTTCTCTCTCTCTGTCTCTCTGTGTCTCTGTGTCTGTCACTCTCTCTTGCGGCATGTTTAGAGTCGGGGTGTGCAGTGACTCTGAGTAATGCAGAACAGCCCTCCACCAACAACACCATCAGCATGATTCAGCTATATATAGTATATATCTATATATATGTATATGTGTGTATATAGGTGTGTATATATATATTTATATATAGGTGTATATATATATATATATATATATATATATATATATATGTGTGTATATATGTTCTCAGTATACTCCATCGCTTGACATTTTTGATCATTACTGGTGATAAAACTTTGAGTCAAAAGGGTTCAGTCCAGCTGACTCACATATAAATTGCAGTGTTTCCCCTTTCGCCTACGTTCATTCAGGAGTTGTTTCATACGGTCATTAATATCACTGTGCTACTGATGATTATATCTTATTACTTACATACTGTAAGAGGGCACCAAAAGCTGCAAATTAATATACGAAGGACAAAAATAACTCCATAATTACAACTAGGGCATTTAATATACAACTACGTCTACTTAAGTGTAATAAGTTGGGTCTTTGTGGTGTAAAAGTGTTCATCATTGCAGTATTATACAAAAGTATTTCCTTCTTTCAGCGTGTTTATTTGTGATGATGGATTTGATTATTATCCTTTTAACTGAAGAGAAAGAAACAGAACATTTCTACTGAGAGGAGATTTGAAAAAAAAAGAGGTGATCAGTCATCTGTTGAATATATGGTGCAACAATAAATAGAGAGAGACGGAGAGTTGTGACAATATAATGTCATTTCAACCAAGTTTGAAGTCCACAAAAGTTTATAAAGGAACGATTGACTCAGTCATCACGTGTCTCACCTGCTGTGGAGAAGACTTGTCCACACGGACGGTTAACAGCTCTGCAGCTGCACACAAGAGCATGTCCCGGTACTTACCGGAGTAACATGTTTATTTCTGGTTCGTCCACCCCGGCATTTTCCCATCTTATGTTTTGGAGCGCGTTCCTGTGTGCATGCGTCACTATACCGAGAGTCTATGGTAAAGATATGTGCACCCTAAAGGAACAGGAAATACGTCACTTGAGTGACAGTCAGAGAACATTTTTAAATGTAGATTGCAGATTATACTCGGTAGTCACAGACTGTATAATTTGTAGCTCGTTTATTTAAATTTTCCATTTTTATAAATTATTTTAAATGACTTCTATCTTCTTCTTCTTCATGTGAGACTGTTAGAATGGTGCCCTAGCACCCTCTATGGACGGGCCGCCTCTGATATACTATATGCGTCTGTATATATATATATATGTATATATATATATACACGTATATATGTGTATATATATGTGTGTATATATGTATATGTATGTATATATATGCATATATATAAATCTGTATATGTACATATATACGTATATGTATATGCGATGTATATGAATCTGGGTCTATAATTCCAAGGTGGACCTGTGCATTTGAGATCAGTGTAACTGACGGGTTTCTTCACAGAAGTCTGGCAGACATCAGTCTGACGCGTGACATCACAATGTTCGTCTTCTGTCGTACGCAGCTCAAGCAAAACAAAGCTCCAGGTGCAGTTCGGCATCACCTAATGGGAGGCGTGTTTCATTTGAAGCCTACCACCGCATATTGTGCGAGTTCTCTTTGAGTATAATGTAGAACTGGGACTTGAGGTGTTGCAGCATACAGCTATAAATATACTCGTTAATTGACACTCTTTATTTTCTCCATACTTTATTATATGAGAAGCTCCTCCGCTCTATTTTCACTGTATAAGAAAAGTGAGGTATAAAGAGGGTGTATTATTTTATTGATACTTCTTTCATGTTCCCATGTCCCGCTGTCTTCATAAAAGCAATATAATGAAAACAGTCGTGTCTCATGTGCTGCTGCTATCACTTGAGCTGCTGCAATCAAAATGCTACTTTCATCACTTTTTCTATTTTTTTTTTTTTTTTATCACTGCTGAGCTGCCATGACTCAAAATCAACACCTCTCTGAATATATATTCACACTAAAAGACTTCCAGCTGTTGAAGACACACAATCCTGCCCCTTTCCCGGTAGCCTTTCATTATGAAACGTATCCTTTCAAAACAGAAACTTAACAGTGAATTAAAAACGGAAATGATTATCATATATCATATATCAACCACTGAATGAAAACAGTATGTGGTGTGGGGGAGAGGGCAACAGTGGTGCTGAACATGACTACGCTTGTGGAAATAGGTTTGGGAATGATAAATGATCAATGTTTATATACTGTACCACCTTTAGTCTTCCTGACGACTCAGTGATTTACACAAGCACAGCTGCCAGGAGCAAATTTCAGTGTCTTTCTCAAAGACAGATTAGGCCACAGCCATCTTGTTAGACCTCTACTGAGTTATTACAGATCAGATGCAATGATTAAAAAAGGGCAGAGATGTTGCTCTTTTTCTCTTCCAGGGTACATGAGTAAAATATGTAAACAGACACCGTTGACGAAGTAGGCGAAGTGGAAGTCGTGTTTTGCATTGTTAACTTTTTTTTTAATGAATTTGAATGTTTTCTGTTGTTGTTCTACTGGACTACAGCACAGGTTCTTCACAACAAAAAATGGTTGACTACTTTGCTGGATTCATGTGTTCATGTAGAAAAAATAATGTCAAGTTAATTCAGCTCAATGGGGAGCTAATGAAAGTAATGTAAGCGCACACTGAGTAGGGATGGGCATGCTTATTTGTATGATTCTCGGAAGTTGATCAGTAAATGTGAGTATTTGCTGATCAACTGGGATTGGCACCAGCACCCACCCCCCATGACCCTCATGTAGAGGATAAAGTGGTAGATGTTATTCTGCCGGTCACATGGTCTAGCTTTGCTGTGGGTCTCGGTCTAAGTGCTATACAGGGGAATGAAGTCATTGTAGCTTTACATTTTTATTCACTTGTAGTGTTTTGCTATATAGAGCCAGAAGGAGGATTTCCTCTCTGACTGCTCAGTGGTGTCCAAATAAAAAGGCAGCAGAATATCCCCTTTACAGCCTCTGCAGCACAGCTCTGTTACAGCTCTGTTACCAGGGTGTACCCTGAATACTGATATTTCAGCGTGTGTAGTTTGAGAAACAGTGAACACATAATATACTTGAGTAACTTTGACTCCTGAGTAACTTGTGTGTGAAGAGTAGAGATGAAACACAGCTTGTTTATAATAACGACTGTGTGATGACTACAATCGTCGGATAATTCCAACGATTGTCGACCACCATTTTTGCTTAAAATGCCCATCCCTTGCACAGAGTGCGTGTGTGAAATATGAGCTTCAGCTCACTCAACGCTGAAAGTGAAGAAGTGTCTCTTCAGCAGAGATCGGGGCACAGAGACTATTAGGATTCAAGCTCTGCAGTGAGAATAAGTGAGTGAACTGAGCTCAGCAGTGAGCTTTGATCTGAATCAACACTCTGCTGCCATGCCACAGCCAGACGTGTGGCCATGCATTTTAAACATAGCGAAGAAGAGCTCTTTACCACGTTTCACTTCCCCACACTTTCATTTGTCACCGTTGTCCGCACACCATAGGTCACCTTTTCTTCAGAGTCCTGTGGGCTACACTTCACATCATTACCACTGTCATCAGAGGAACACTAGCCAAGCCTTCACACACATGTGAGTGTTCTCTCTGTTCTCTGTCGGTCATGAAATCTATACGAGAACATGTCCATGTGAATACTTCGGAAAATGCGCTGTGCTGCTGTTTCAGGAAATCCGATCAGACTCATATTGTGGATGGAAACACGGACTAATGGTGCAACAACATTAACGCAGTCTAGCTACTGTCTAATGATGAATTAGCCACTTGGGGTAGTGGTAATCCGTTTTGGGACCACACTGCCCTGCATGTTTTCGATGTTGCGCTGCTCCAACACACCTGATTCAGATGAACAGCTCATCATCAAGCTTCTGCAGAGCTTGATGATGAGCTGACCATTTGAATCTGGTGTGTTGGAGCAGGGCAACATCTAAAGTTGTAGTCACACCTAATACTTCGCTAGAATTGGTATACGATTGGGGACCCGGGGGGGTTTAGTGAAACGAAGCAAACCTTTTAATAATGTATTCCCCTCCTCGCCTGAGGCAGTGCTGCATCAATATGACTGAAGGAAAAGACGAGACACACAATGAACAAGAAAACTCACTGCTGCATCAAATTCTATTGGTCTTTTTTTTTTAATGTGAATATACGACACATACTATGCTGCAACAATGGGCTCAGACATTTCTCCCGGCTATCGTTCTACACGCGCATGTTTTGGTTGTGTTTACCCATAATGGAACATTGTTCTTTTTACGCCATATATTCTTTATGGGTAATTTTTTTTCCCTTTTGTATCTTGGCAGTGCGTAATCTTCACAAAGGACGTCGACACAAGATATATATTTAAACTCAGAGACAACCCAAAAACAGATATAACACTCTTATGCTATGCAGTGATTGACATCGGAGCATCTTTGTTATGCTTGCTCATTGGCGAAATTTATGCTGTGTTACATGCTTCTAGTGTTTTGTGGCTGAATGACGATGTGTGCATGATCTATAGCAAGAATTCCGATGTCGATACAAGTAAAAATATGAGGAATATTTATGGAACAGATTCGACTTGGAAACGTGTAAAAACTATTAACTGTCCCTATATTCCAATCCACACAAGCCGTTGTATTTTCGCCATCCCATTCCTTCTCAAAACGATGTGTTCCACGTTTGATTTGGTATTGGTAAGTAAATACAGTCAAAATACCGGTAATGGTCCTCAATTTCTCATGTCTGCCGCAAATCATAGCGTAAGGGGCCGATATGCTACCTTGCTTTAGCTAGAAGCCTGACATTTATGTTGACATTCATCATTTTTTCATGACAGATATCTCCATATGCATGCAGATAAATTCAAAAGCAGATGGTGATGCATTTGTTAAATAGTTGTATTTTATTTAAGCTAAGAAAACACATTGACCACCCAAAATGTAAAAATCTAATCTCATGGCAGAATGCGTTTCATTCAAAATGTATTTTATGTTGCGGTTTAGTTCTAATGTGACAGCATCTCTCGTTACTACCCTTGTGTTGTTGCTGTGGTGATAGTGGCTGCCTCAGTGTAAGGGTTGTCAGTAAAACATACAGCGGGTTCCTGCTGTGTTTAACGAGCATGGTCAAGCTGGAAAGAAAAAAAAACAAAACAAAAAAAAACTGCTGAGACAAAGGGAACAAAAAGCATCTCTAACAAGGTTTTCATAAGTGGTGTGTATTAGTCCATTACATTATGTGAGAGAGAACTCCAATCTTGTCAGCACTATGTGATTCAGAGAAGGGATCACCATCTGGCCCTGAGCAGAGGGCCTTGGTGGTGAAACTGAGGTATGGAAAATGTCATTATGTCTGTGGCTGAGGTGCTAGGACCATGTTCATTCTCAGGCTCCAGCAAGACAATGAGAAGGTGTCAATACCACAAACACGACAGCTTCATGTTTTTCATCAAACCTGCTGTAATGGAGCCACCTTATAAATGTCTTTAGTGGTTTAAGATGGCTTTATGAGCCGCGGTAGTATGAAAGCTGAGCCCGGCTCTGAGAGCCAGCCACAGGAAATCTGTTTTAGTCATAATGGGGCTTTTAAAGAACACACTGTAATGTATAGTCTGCAGCAGCTGTAGCATGCTCGAATGATTCAACTGCACTTTTAATCATTCTGGATACCTGGAAGATTTATACCAACCATTTCAAGTTACATGCTGAATATTGCGCCTTTTTTGACTTTTGGAGTGGGTGGTGAAATGTTACATCACTGTGTAGCATTTTCCAGACAAAGTCACGGTTGGATTTGTGTGCCTTCACACGGCCATTGTTTTCAGTTTGTTTTCACAAAATCAGCTTGCTTGGATTTGAAACTTTACACTAAGGAATGACTCTACCCATGATTACTCACCTCAACTCTGTCTGAGTGTACGAGGTAGTTCACAAGCATGAGGCAAAAGTCTCACCGAGAGAACAAGGGCATGGTGGTGGCATGCTACAAAGCACCAGTGAAGGAAATCAACTTTCCCTCCTGGGTCAAATAACTGCAATAAACACTGTTTTTAACAGCTTAAGCTCTAATGATTAGCTGTATTGTAAATATAACACCCAGGGAATTGCAGTGATTTCAACTTCTACAACGTAATTTTATCATCTAGATGCAAAGTTTGCACTTATTAGTGAGATGTGCACGTCGTAATCTTTAATTATTTTCAAAAAGAGAATGCCTGCTCGGACTGAAACAGTTAGAGTGAAATATAGTTTCAAAACAGGACTGAATTTAGCAATGCTGTATAAACGTGTAACCACTGTAACACTGTCAATCCCCCATGATATTTTATGTTCTTGTGTTGCTTTACTGCTGCACTTTATTTAGTGGGTTTACCTTGTTTAACCACATTTATAATTGAGGTGTTTCCTTCCCAAAAGTTAATAAGTGTTGACCCATATTAAGATATCAAGATATTAAGATGTTTGAGCACAAAATATACAGCCTAGAAGTGCACCAGAGTGGAGGGGACACTGAGCGCAGATTGGCCTTTTGGTGCTTTTCCTTGAAACAGTTCTAGCACAATTTAGCTCAGCTCAATTCTACTTGTTTTTTTTTTTTTGCTTTTCCATTAGGGACAGTACCTGGTACCTGGTGCTTTTTTGAAATCTGCTCTGAAGAGGTTCCAAGCGACCTGAGCCGATATTAAAATGTCTGGAACTGACAGGAAATGCAGGAGCTTTATAATGGAAAAGGGCCATTGGATTAACTGAATGCCCTCTCGGTCCATCAGGAAAATATGAGTAATATTGAGCTTATCGTTTAATAATTTAGAACACCAAGAGGTGCAATACTGCCCTCCAGGAAAAAAATATCCACACTTATTCAACACAGTTCAAAGTTACCTTTCGCTGTGAGAATGGAGGACACAAGCTAAACCAACCTCCTGAGTGGACAGTCAAGACATTAAAGCATCTGAAAAGCAGTGTCTGGGTTTTGTTTCTATACTGTAGCTCTACCTGAGTGAAGCTGCAGGGGAGGCATCCCTGAGTGAACAACCTCATGTGATGAATAATACCAGTTATAATAAATACCGTTGTCAGGTCTGTCTGTGTATGTATAGATATGTAATAAGTAATTCATGTCATTTTTCACAAATCTAATTGAGTATGCACTGCAGGTGTGTGGAAACATGAATTTTAGGAAACAAGTTTGTCTGTCTTCACAGTTCCTGTGGAAGTCAGTGAGCTTTGTAGTAATGTGCATTGACACAGTTCCTCATGGAGGAGACACATGCCTGTTGTCTCCACCTGTTTCATGTCACTCAGCTGTGTGAACACACATACACGCACATGCCTGAATTTAGCTCCTTCTGTATATGGATAAGCACGTAGCTGTACATTCTGCCTCACATTCAGTGTTAAATAGCAACAACCTGCAATGAAACAAAGTCCCAGTGAGAAAACGGTTCCCAGACTTGGTGAGGTGGAGTTTTTATTTGATGACTTTTCCTGTCTCCCTCTGTCCACTGCTGCCTGATTAAAAGCTGCTGCGTGACATTTGAAGTTTGAAATGAGTGCAGTCACTTTACAAGCCTGTAATTTCTTAGTCATTAAAACAGATTTAAAAAAGAAAAAAAGAAAAAAAAAAACATTATTTTTAGCCGGATGAGAACGTTGTTGGTGGGTTTTAGATGAAGAGGACAACGTATTAATGTCATGTAAAAGAAAATTGTCCTCACTGGATCTGTAACTTGTATGCACAAGTAAAAGCTGCTGTCGGCGATGTCATCAGTTGGCAAAGTTTTGGATAACTTCCTGTCTGTTACTGTCATTAGCATTCCTCTCCCTCCTTCATACTCTACTTGTATCCAGCAAAATGTGTCCATGGAGGCCTGACATGATTTAGCCGATGAGTTGATGATAGGACATTGATGGGCAACATGCAGGGCCTGTGTGGGTATATATACACTAAATGCACTTTGTGTCACCTTATTTTACAGTAAACCCCAAAATACTGTATAATTGTATATTTGACGTCACTTGCTCGACTACAGTTGGTTCAAAACGCCGCTGCTTCAAAAAAACTAAGAGCACATTACTCCAGTTTTAGCAGCCCCTCACTGGCTCTTGGTTAATTTTCAGATTGATTTTAAAACTATTTTATTTGTTTTCAAATGTCTTTATGGTCTTGCCCCACAGACCTGCTTAGGTCATACGCTCCGTCACGCTCTCTCAGTCACTGTTAGTCGTCCCTAAGTCTAAGAGGAAGCTCAAGAATTTGCAGTTGCTCCTCCGGAACTGTGGAATGAGTTGCCTTTGCACATCAGGCAGGTCGACTCATTTTCTCTCTTAAAACACATTTTTCTTTCTCTTTGGCTTTTAACTCAACTACAACACTTTGGCCAACTAGGTTGTCTTTAAAGTGCTTTATAAATAATGTTTGATTGAACTGGATATAATTACAATGTATAAATATAAGAAAATCGTATCTTGTATACTATTTACAAGAATTCTTAAACTGTAAAGTAAACACGAGACATAAACAATCATCAGAATGTAGTGTGATAAAACCTCAGTTGTGCTGAACTGAGACTGAAACTCATTCAAACTCTCTCTCTCTCTTTCACACACACACACACACACTGTCTGTCAGACTGCAGTAGACTTGTGAGGAGGATGTAGAATGATGATGTCAGTACTAAACCGTTACTGACTGTTATTGCAGTTGCCAAGCGTGTTAGTGTTAGTGTTCTAGCTGGAGGAATGCTGGGACAGTAGGCACCGGCCAGAAGAGACCGTGGCATTCACTGCCATGGCAACCCCCCTCCCATACAAACCCCCCAGACCTCCATTTATAGCTGTAGATAGAAGAGAAGGGTGAAAAGGAAAACAAAAGACTGATGGACAAGCTGAACAACCGAGAGAGACAGAGGTAACGGTCACTTTGTTAGCCCCGCCTCTACTTGAAGTGAGGCAGAGGTGTGTGTGTGTGTTTGTGTGTGTGTGTGTGTGTGTGTGTCCTCTGGGAAAGTGCATGCAAGTGTGAAGCTGTGCGGTAGCTCTAAATTGTAGCCAGTCTTCTTCTCAGCCACTGAGCTGCCATTAATCTTGGATGTTTGCCTGTTTGTTTGTAACGGATTATAAGGTGCCAGAACTAACGAGTTTCAGACCTGAGACCTTAGCTCACTCTAGCAGAGAGAGAGAGAGAGAGAGAGAGAGAGAGTGGGAAATGGAGGGGGTTGGCAAGGTAGAAAAAAAATCAAGCAAGAGTAATGGAATGGGATGGGATGGCGAGTCAGAGAGAGAAAGAGTTTAATAGGAGTGTAGTTGTCGATGCCTGTGCTGCAGCATCACACACCAGGACGAGCTGCAGGTCAGTGTGGTCTTTGGCTGCAGATATTCGGACAGAATTGAGAGAGCACCACTGACATGAGTAAGGAGGGAGGATTTCCACTGGTAGGAGGAATCGCATGAGCCAGAACAAGCCCGGCTGAACAGGATTACGCTGATGCTCTGTGTCCGTACCAGACGCCCATTGTTTCCAATCAGAGCATGACAGAGTAGAGTGACACCAGCAGATTTTTGTAAAGGTGAGACCCCAACGTGTTCTATTTTGAATATGCTCGCTGTGGAGGACATTCACAGGGCACTTTCAAGTTCAACTTTAGATTATATATGCTGTCCGTTACATGTCAATCAATTTGTTGTCTTTGCCAGCTCCTGAAACGGTGTCTAAAAGCTTTTTCCATTCAAGTGTCATGTAGAATGTAATCATTGGCTGCAGCGTTGTCAATCATGTATGATTTTAGTGATTATTACCTGTAATGTTCAGACACAGAAACCAGACAAACAAACAAAAAGTTTACTTCAGGTGCTAAGAAAACAATCAGCTCCCTCTTAAAAGTGATCACCAAATGAGTTCACAGCTTCATGCAGCTTGTGCAGTCCTCAGTATCGTGTTAAGATCTTGTGTCTCCTGGCAATATTCCTGTTCTGTCCACAGGAAGTGTGTCAAGAAAGGTGGAGGCAGCTACTTAGCAGTTAAGTGAAGGACTCTAAACACTGGACGTTCAGCAGTTTGACTGGATAAATGCTGATTGCAACTGGGAAGTGGTGTTGGAGGAGGAGAAAGATCACGTTAGTACACAGCAGGTAGAATTATGTTTGCTGTCAAAATATCCTCCTCCTTTTTGTGCTCATCTGCTAGTGGGGTTTCGAGCCGCTCCTTATTGCAGGAATTATCAATCCTGGTCCTGGGGACCCACTTCTCTGCTTGTTTTAGATGTTTTCTCTGCTCCAACACACCTGATTCAAATAAACTAGTCGTTAGCAAGCTTCTGTGATCGTGCTTGCTGATTATCTGACAATTTGAATCAGGTGTTTATCAGATGTGCCTTTCGTTTAGAGGACGACATAGTTTTTGGGGCTTAAAAACGCAAAAAAGTGAACCCACCCTCCAGAGTGGAAATCGCACGCGTTGGGGTCACATCCATGTGCAGTACAGCCAAACAACAACAACAAACATGTCGGATTATATCCATCAGTCGGACATTCAAGTTGCCTTAGCTGCTCTGATACCTAACCAGGAGTCATTTCAGCAATTAAGCCGAGTTAATGTTTTGGTTTTCGACTGTGGCCTACTTCGCGCTACTGGAGAGAAGTAGAAGGAGGTTTCAACACGTGCACGCTCCTGGTGTTGTTGTATAGCAGTGCTTCACAGTGCCACCTAGCCACCTGGCATGCATACTACATCAAATTTAACACACTTTTGCGTCACCGTGTGCATGCAGATTTCCACCCAAAGTGGTTGTCTAAACGCGAAATAAACGCAATGCCATTTTTGCGGTTTGTGTTCAGATTGTTGTCGTGTAAAGCTAGAATTAAACATGCAGCGAAGTGGGTCCACAGGACCAAAGAAACTCTTCTTTATTGTGATGGAAGATGGAAGTTGTATTCGAGCAAAGCAGCACGAAAGTTGTAGCACGACATCCACTTGACTTATGTCCCCCACTATGTTATAACAATGAGCAACAATTATTCACACATCAGCTCCACACGACTCTGCATTTCTCAGTTTGGTCAGTATTTAGATCTTGTGTTGCCTGGTGGCACACAGAAAGCGATTTGTTATATGTCAAGACATACAGAGGCAGCAATGTTCATGAGTAAAGTGAGACGGCTGCAAACAGGTTGGACTATGACCGAAAACAAATGGAAGCACCCTCGATGAGTTTCAGAGGTGAATTGTACAGCTTGAAAAACCCAGTCATTCAGCCGGTTGACAGGATAAATGCTTCTTGCCTCACCTGCCCAAACATTTGCCACTGTATACACACAAACACTCCCTCTGTCAGGTCTAATAGTTTTGCTTGACAGAGCCCATTTTCAGATGAAGGATGCAGCAAACACATATTCTCTTCTCGGAAGAACAAACAGAGGCAGAATAATAACATCAACAGCAACAAAAATCACCAAAAGTTACGCGCTGTTGCTTTAAACGATGCTATTTGCAGCCCCAGCTACAATGTATGAAAAATGTGTCGAGTATAGCTGCTGGTTACAGCACCATGGATCACTCAATTTGTGCTTAATGAGGCATTCGTAGAAGGATTAGTTATCAAACATCTACATTTTTAACATGGCTGCTTGTGCTGCATGCTAATGCATTAATAAGTTATGAGTTGAGGATGGATGGGCCGTATGTTTCTCGTAGCTGTAAGCAATATAACAAAGCAAACGTTAAAGCTGCAGAGCAACATTTCCCCTAATGAGACATTTGGCTGACTTTTAACATACACTCTTCTGCCACTCATCCATGCTGTTGCTCTTCACTGTCCTCTAAAGTGCTTCTCTGCAACAAGAGCGGGAACTAGGCTGAACATTAGCCTCCAGTTTCCAAAGTTTCCCCCTGGAGCAGGACTCTGGTCATGAGCCATGGAATCATGATGAATGAACACACACACACTATGGCCTCACTGTATTCATTAATATTCATCTGTGCACATTTATGATTCATGAACTGCTCCTGCAAAGAAGTGATGGATACAGTTGGGAAACGGAGACAGAATAGTCTGCCTCCTGTCAGAGATGGACAGTGGGATGGAAGGTGGATGTCTTCACCACCTGTAATGGTATCTGTGTTGCTTGAATGTGGGAAGAACTTGATTGCAGTGTTCTAATTGTAATGACTGGTCAGTGTGTGTGTGTGTGTGTGTTTGTGTCTGTGTGTGTGAACATCTGTGGAATCTAACTAATTGTGTTTTTTGTGACAGATATCGATTCCAGTGTGGTCAGAAGTTCATTACCCGTAGGGAAACTGTGAGGTTCCTAATCCACATGCTTCAATTAGTCCTGCTGGTCTTGGTGGTCCTGATAACCTCAACCTGAATCCCTGACATAAACACTTTTACTTCTAGAGTTGGCCTATTTTTTTTCTTCGGCCGTTGAAAAATAAAGAACTGGTTCATGATTAGGCTCCGGCTCTGAACTGGCCTCTGTGGAAAAAGGGTAAAAATGCCCGGAAGCAAACCTTTAAGCCCAATCTTCTAGTCTGTCATGTTGGATAAAAGTACCTGTCAAGTAAATCTACTGTAATCTAACTCATAAAACTAGTTTTCTTTCAAACATCCACCCTGCTGGACCCTGCTGGTAGATTCATTAGCGCAATGTCATTATAAACAGATCAAACATGCAGACACACTGGAAACGTTTCCTGAGATTGTTTATTTTCACTAAAGGTCTGTAGCACTCACAGCGCACACTCTTCACATTTGTCCTCACTGTTTGACACAATCGCACATGCCATCACTGTGATGCTGACACTGGGACTGCACCTTTACAGATACAAGTATTCTTGCTGCATTAAACTGTCAGTGTTGAGCCTGACATATTTGCTTGTACAGGTTTGAACAGTACCACACAGTGTTTGTTTTAGTGCTCACAGACCCTGCTGTTGCATCTGGCAGCGCAGCAGAGGTTAAATGGGGCAAATCATGGTTGAGGAGATGTTTGTTACCTCTAATGGATTATTCTCTACAGTTTACCGCAGTCGGTCAGTGCCCTGTCAATTTCCTAAACAGAAGAAGATATATTGTTTCTATGAGGTAAACTATTCGTTCTATTCTCTTCTCTCTCTCCTCTGACCTGCCGACTGACTGCTTAGATGAGACTGGTAAACAACAGGGATTTATTGTGTAGTGGTTTGGTTGTGCTTGTGGTTAGGCGTTGAGGATTACAGAAGAGCCTGTTCAAGCCTTTGTGTTGATATGTTGTATTATGTGGTGGCATTATGTAGTTGTATTTGTGGCTTTGATTCAGACTGCATTCAGGTTTGAAAGCTTAGGAAGTCCTCCCAGGTGATTGGGTTGAGAAAGACACAATTTGCGAGTGTCATGAACAAAGATGCACAAAAACACACGGAAGGGATTTGAGACATTTGAAAGAAATTAGGATTTTTCTCTTATACCCGCAGTTAAGTTCCCGTCCAGATGTTCCTGCTCAATTATCCTCAAAGAAAACAGCTGTCTGTAAATTCTATACGTGCCTGTGCATATGAATGTGTGTGAATTTATGTTTTATTATTATTGTGTGTACAGCCCCAGGCAATTACTGAAGCTTTCCTCCTTAACAATAGCAGCTCTTTCAGGTCAGAACAGGAGGATTTTCGCTATAAATACCTGCCTACCTGCTTCTGTTGCTTCTGCAGAGGCCATAGATAAAACCTTCAGCTTTCGCACAATCCTACTGGGAAAATCCCTCATTACTGCAGAGCCAGCACTTATGGTGATGACTCTAATTTACCTAGAGGACGTAGAACCTTCAAATGTGCTCAAAACGACTCATGGTTGGGTTACACTTAGGATTTTTTTTTTTTTTTTTTAGCAAGAACCAGTATGTTGATCTCCTCCAGTATATTTTACTTCTACCCTTCTAGCCCCGTACTCACTTTATTCATCTTGCATCCAGTCAGCTGTCAGCCAGTCCCGTTTGGGCCCCATACATCTTGTCTCACCTTAACACATTGTGGCTGCTATGGCTGCAGGCTTCTCTTCTACACCAAGCAGCCCAGTCACAAATCCACCCACACTCGAGACTAAAATAGTCGTGCTATTGCCAAGCACTCTGCAGAACTCATACAGTGGAGGATGGCTGCACTTTCTGCAAGTCAATAGCTTTAACCCCATGTCCCCTACTACACATTTTGTGTTTGAGTTTTTAGAATTGTTGGCTACATCTACACGACTCAACGCTGCTCTGGATACACCTGCCATCCACGTTATCCATTTTTAAAGAACCATAAAGAACCATTAAATTTTTTTCTGTTTTTTTTAGTTTCGAAACTGAACCAAAAACTCAACGTTATGTTAATTGTGTTGGCCCTCTCATAAAATAAATCCTGTATGTTACTTTTTACCATTGCTTCTCCTCAGCTGTGTCTGAATCTATGCAAACACCGCTCACCTGCCTCTGGTTTATGACCATGCATGTGTGTACCTGAATGGTCATGTCCATTGTGAACTCCATTGTGGACTCCAGCCAGACAGTGTTCTCAGCATGCAGGAACTTCCCAGCAGGTTACACATGAACGTTTTTACTGGTTCCTCTTTTGTTTCCACTCCTCTCCAATGGATTTTGAGGAAGAGTTGTTGGAACAAAATTTGGCCACCGCCCAGGAGGGCGATATTTACAGTTAATGCGAGTTGCATGTGCTGTCAGCGATTGCCAGCAGCGCTTTAAGATGGTGATGAGTCAAGCAGATGTGTAATCACCTTACAAGAAAGACCGCAACAACATATTGCGGTGAAAACCCTTTCTCGCATGTGTTTGAACCACAGCGGAGGTCCTCATTACTTTTTATCACAGCAAAAACATTTGGAGTCAGAAAACAGGCAGAGTGAATGCACTGGAGTTTTTAGAAGAAACAGTAAAATTGACAGACAGACTCTTTTGTCTCCCCTCTCCCCTATGCCTAATTTTTCTTTTCAACCCAACTGGCCAAGGCAGATGGCTACACATCTTTGATTCTGGTTCTACCAGAGATTTCTTGTTGGGTTTTCTCTTCTCTCGTTATATTGCTTCTGCCTTACGTACAGTGCCTTGAGATAATGTATGTCATGATTTGGTGCTGTACAAATACAATTGAATCCAAGTAAATTATACAGAGACAGTTGGTCAGTCAATCGGACAGACAGAATGGTGAATTCCCTGTCTGCTCAGTGTTGGTGAGGTTTCTGTGGGATGCTGTTATCATTGCACGTGGGTGTGTGTGTGTGTGGGTGTGTGTGTGTAAGAGTGGAAGCCCATAAATAAGTCAGGTCTGGAGGGTGTTTTCTGACTGCTGTTAAAATACTAGGTAGACAGAAATCTCTGGCAATCCATAGCTGTTAGCATACTAATCTGCACACTCCCATTCATATTCATGCTGCCTCGCTTCTCCCATGGCTGCAGTGTACTCATGTGCATGTGTGTTCACTGATATGGTGATTGAGACATACAATGAATTAGAGAATGAGAAAATATCTGTTTTAAGATCAGCACGGGAACAACATGAGTGTGTGTGTGTGTGTTCCTATTTGTTCCTCTTTATGTGTCACTCACATCTCTTTATGTATGCATGTGGTCTCCAATGCCGAAATTGATATCCACAGTGCGTGCGTGTGTGTTTGTGTACAGAGCAGCAGACCCCCATTATGCATTATTCATAGCATTAGATATTGCAAAGATGCAAATTGACTCATAAAGCAATGAAGCTGCTACCAACTTCAGCCAAGACTCACACTGATTCTCTGCTCCCCCCCAATGTAAGTGAGTCACAGCTAAACTGCATGGATGAACACAC
Organism: Microchirus variegatus; assembly: GCF_963457635.1. NCBI lineage: Eukaryota > Metazoa > Chordata > Actinopteri > Pleuronectiformes > Soleidae > Microchirus > Microchirus variegatus. The sequence goes on from NC_139804.1 coordinate 21,161,435, forward strand.
CAGTGCATATGGAATGGAAATTATAGCCCAGGAAGACAATAGGTCTGGAAGGAGCAGAGGAGGTATCAAAGTCACACACTTGACAGTAGATTTAAATGTTACCAGATGTTCATGAAAAAAAAATTCTGGGTCAGTCCCAAGTCTTTCTAATATGTCGGTGAGTATGTGGCACAAGGTATTTATGAGCACTCCGATATCACTTGATATGTTTGCGCGACTGTTTCCTATTATACTTGTGAAGTTCTGATGTACAGTTTGTGGTTGCGAAACAGTTTGGGCTTTTGTTGTGGGTATTTTGATCCGGAGCTGTCGTCCGTTTAACCTGCGACTGTTACCCACACTCAATGTGATATACAGCTGTTTATTTTCCATGAGCATTGCCATGTAACGACCATTAATCCTAACGTTGGAGGCAAATGCATCAACAGGCATTAAACAAAGAATGCTTGTAAAATTGTGCAAGAATGCTTTGTTTTTAGACTAATACTATTTATTAGTAGTAATGATTATTTTACTATGGATGGATATCAGGTTATCATGATGAAAACTTCAAATCAGGCACTACAGACAATTTTCACAATAAATGTTAATATATTAAGGTTGACTTTTTGAATTAACCACTTAAAGGTGCATTAAACAGGATTATTAAAGGTGAATAGTGGATTGCGGAGTATCATCTCCAAGGCATTAAATGTTCATGTTTGGGGATCACAGCTGTCTGTCCTGAGCTCAGACCTTTGTTTCATATGTGACATATGACCTCAGGCAGTCTCTACATCTTTTTACAACATAGGCAATTGCTGCTGGTGTTTCAGTCCACCAAAGAGACCAGGATGCAGACTAACTGTAGGAATAGTAATGCCTTCTTTCTTTAAGCTGCCCTGTGATCGGTTAAAGTTTCTGCATCAGATATCCCCTATGCAGTGAACACAACTTGAGGAGTTGCTGATGTGTCATTCCCTCTTAGATCACTTGCTTTGTTTTAAGCTGAATGGCTATTATGGAATTATTGAGAAATAACCCCAACGTATGTTGCTTATCCCAGTTTTAATTGTGGGTATAAACGTCTTGATGACACAGGCGAACAAACATTTCACAAATCGGAGGTAAAACTTTCAGAGCAACGCGTTCGAACTCAAAATGTGTTTACACAACGCATAAACATTATATTGTAGAAATGTATATTGTGATAATTAGTGTTGCTCAGGCTTCATTTTTTACAGTGTGATTCAAAGGGCTATACTCATTGAAGTTCAGTTGTAAGTATCAACAAAATCCAGGAACAGTATGAAGGATGTTGGAGGGGTGTGGAATGTTTTTGTCTCATCTTGTGTGGGATCTTCACCCATAAACATTGACTCCGGCAGTCTTCGGTGCAGCCTCTGCTGTGGAGACACATTTCAGATAAACACATTTTGTCCCTCACAAAACATTTACAAGATTTGGGAGGTGTATGCATTGATTCCTTTATGAGCTATATGCATTACCCATGACACCCCTGTCTGGGTCGAACCCCAGAGATGTTTGTTGTTTGGAGAGAAAAATCACTACAAGCCTTATGACTTGGAAGAATTGGGATAATAAAAAGTGGGTTTACTACAGTTGTATACGTCCTCTGTTCTTTTTATCGAGCATAGGTCCAAGAACATGAGCAGCTGTTAGGTTTCTTCCAAATCACAAAGGAAAGATTACTGTAGAGATGCCTTAAAGGTCCATTGCGTAAAATGCGGAATCATTTTCTTTTGGCAAAAAGTGGACAAAGTCCTGATTGTGTAAATTGTTGTTTTTCATTATCTAAGAATGAGCCTTTTGCATTTGTTTTAGGAGCCATGTCAACTGAAGGTGAGGGATATTCAGCTGCAACATGCAACTTCATCACTAAATTACGCTAAATTTCACACACTGTACCTTTAACACACACTCATTTGATATTTTATCGGCCTTGCACCTTCAAAGAAAACAGTGATGAACATTTCCTACAATATACAATGCTCTAAAGTCCCTATCAATGCCAAACCTAAACAAAACATCTTTATTGGTGTTTACTTTCATTTCAACTCTGCATTTTTTTTTTTCACGTCCATCCATCCAGTATCTGCTGAAGGATGGTGGCCAGTGTCTGCTTCTCTGATAGCCATTCTCGGGCAGAACAGATGAATTACAGAGCAGCGCATTGTTGACTGGCCTCAGGAAAAACTGGAGACCTTTCTGGGAAACCATGTAACCAATTTCCCCAGTTTTTAACCTGTAATCTATCAAAGAAGGAGAAAATGCCGAGTGGTAATTGGTCACAGAAGTCCAGTGGTGAATGCGTGACCAGAGAAGTCATGTATGAATGAAGTCATAAAAATGTGTTTTTATGGTCTTATTCAAATTATTTTGTTTTCATCGTGTGTTTTTAAAAAACATGAAGTCAAAAATAGTATAAGCTGGTGAGACATTGACTATCTTTGGGTGAAAGAATAAAAAGTGATATTTCTTTTAAATCTAGTCATATTTTGTCAAACTTCAAAAGACCAAACACATTTTTCTGTGTTCCGTTTGAAATAGTCTCTTGGGTGGGGACTCATTTCTGCAGTTTATCAATATTTGGTGTTGTATTGAATGCTTGAGGGCAGCAGGACCATACTGGACACAGTCTTAAAGTACAGCATGTGTGATCACGGTGAAGAAGGATCATGTGACTCACTTAAATACTGATAGGGTGCTGGGAAATGTAGCACTGATGAACAGGATGTATTTCACACAGGAGCTGAGCTCCAGGTTTTCCCATCATCTAGCAATTTCCCTGCAGGAATAATGAAGTACTTCTGATTGTGAAGGTTTGCAGACTGCATCACCACTGACCAATCAGACAAGTGTGTTTTGTGTACAGTACATCTTGTTAGTAAACTACATCAGCGTATGAATTTGGCCTTAGGCTTATGTTGTGGCTATTGATAGCCAGTTATGTACGATTGCCCAGTCATTGTGCTGGTACATTAACCACTTACTTCACTGTAGCATTGCTTGGCCCTTGGGGGCCCAGTCAGCAGGACATGGCTGAATTAATCTGTGTGAAGACTGAATAACAGCTCACACTACTACAAGTGACCTAGAAAACCCAGAGCACTAAAATGAAATGACGCTGGCTTCCACTTCAAATGGAAGGCCGTCACTGGCAGGAAATGTCAGATTGCACTTATTCAGGATGACAGAATCATATTGAAGATGACCCGTTCATATCCTCAGCTCCCGTAATGAATCATAATCACTCAGTGTCACATGGGATGTTATAGAACACGTTCTTTGCTTTAATTATGTTTTCCAACGTTATATGACCTTTATTGCGTCACATTTGTGTGATGATGAGTGGAACAAGCCCCAGGCGCCAATATTACACGGGCGATGGTTAAAGCTGCTGTCAGTGAAATCCTCAAAATCTCTTTTAAATAGCTTTATAGTCCAACAGCTATTGCGGTCAATACAAGATAGTGTTGCGAAATATTTTGCATGGCAACATTGTGTCGATACACAAGCTTGTTCAGTTTTTTGCTTATTGTTTAACCATAAAAGGGCCAGATGTCCTGTGAGTAAGTGCGTTTGCCCATTTTTCCAGAATAGCTTTCAATCCCTGGCGATTATTTAGAATTTAATGCATGTTATAATAGTGTATTAACATTTTAAAATGAAGATAAACTACATTTTTAATTAGAAAAAAAAAAACGTAGTTGTACACGAACACCAGCTTTTGTGTGTTAAATTTGAAATTTGAACAGTATACAATATATTTAAAGTAACAACTGTTTGAGTCTGTGTCTCAATGTCCAAAAGCAGGCCGAACGTTTTTTCCAACTCTCATCTCTGGTGACAAAGATGCCAATTCACCAGCTTCCTGCAACAGCGCAAGTGAAATTACCGTAATAACCACAAATTGGCTTTTTCTTCCAACTTCTCAGCTTTCAGAAACCGTTAAGAACCCATTGAGAAGGTGACTCTAAAACCTTTTGTCCACAGCTGATAGTCAAGCCATTAATTTGCCTCCTGATTGGTTCTTACTCAGTGAGTGACCGTTTCAAGTACTATTTGTTTGTCTAAAGGTAAAAGCAAGATTTTACTGGGACTTTTCCACTGATTTTGTTTTCCCTCCATCTAATAAAATACCATATTTAACAATTGATGCCTAAAGATACTTTAATTAAACATCTGCTCATAACAATTTGTCCCAGCAGTCTGCATTGGCTGATGCTGTGTATTAAAACTTAACTCAATAACCGTTGTATGTGTCACCCAGTGAGATTGCTTGTGGAATATATTCAACTCCTGGCTGACTCTACATGGAGCAGTGAGCTGATGCTGCCTGCAGGGTTGTCCCGAGTTGTCATTGGCTGCATATTTCCATAAGTGTGGGTGGCCTGCTCCATTTCAACAACTGCCTCGACCTGAAGCGCCTCAGCTGATCATTCATCAGACGACCTGGTCGTTGGACACTTTGTTTGACTTTGTTTGACTTTCTTCTTGTTTTCTTACGGTTGGCCTGATTCTGTGGGGCAGTTTGGAATTATCCATTGATGCTTCTTTATTTTTCTTTAGAAAGTTCCCCATTAATGTTACTCCTGTCTCTGCATAATAGTTTGGAAATTAACTGCAGATTGCAAGTTAACACACACACGCACACACACACACACACACACACTGCAGCCCTGCAGTCTGTCATGATTTAATAAGTCTGCTGCCATTTTAGAATGTCAGCAAGAGCAATTTATTCCTAATTAGGTTGAAGCTGAACTTTTGACCTGCTGCCCACTGTGTGTTTATGCACAAGCAAAATGTCAGCTATACACAGGAGGTGGGAACACAGCAACCACACACACACCTAACCACAGGTCCTAAAGAGGTAACTAATGCAATATGCACACACACGTATACAAACACACGTAAACCCACGTATACACACACCTATATATACAATACACATACACCTGAGTAGGTCTTCCACCCTCTGCATGCTGAGCCCTGAAGGTGTGGGTGATGCAGGCTGCTTGTGAACATCCCTCAGCTGAATGTGCTGCTGAAGGTTGTGGGTCAGCCTTGATCTGTAAAATACAAATGTACTTTAATATGCCATTGATTCAGGATGGCAGTCTTATTTATACTTGAGAGTATAAATATCTGCAGAAGCTGTATCTCAATTCAGAGGAGGAGAAACCAAAAAAGTCTGGTGATGGTCTGGTCTACGGTGGATTTCCCTATTGCGTTTGTCATGCAATGTATCGTGTCATTTTGTAAACATGGAAATAAAGTTATTATGGCCTTTTTTACTCATACTGGTAGATTTCAGTTCAGTTGAAGCCTGGTACCTGCATTTAAAAGTGTGTTCTTTGGATGTGTTGTTGTTGTTGGCTGTGGCTATCTCTTTTCAAAACATTCGTCTCTGGGGTGCAATGAATCCTGGGATTTGTTGGGCCGGGAATGATACATTTGTTGTATCCTTTGTTGCTTGGCAATGGGTGGACACATTTGTTGGCTGCATTCTGGAGGAGCCTGTGAAATGGGACAGCTGAACCGTGACACAGTCAGCCTCCAAATGATGCTGCCCTTGAACGGAGACACCTTTTTATAGTAACATCCATCGTTACATTATAATGCACACAATTACAAAGTGTGTGTGAAGGTGACAGATCTATTTTATGATTATTACTTGCTGTTCAGTGTTTTTTTTTGTTTTTTTTAATGTGTGGTTGTGTGACGTTCTGACATATTGTTAGCACTGATTTTTCCAAATGCTCTGCTGTCACTGAGAATGCAGCCTGAGACATATTAGCTAACCCTCACTTATAACATGACTGCTCTTGGGGAGTTTCTGCAACCAAGATTTTGAAGAATAGTGAAGAAGGCCCTGGAGTCTGTGATGAGTTATGTTGAGGAAATGTATTTGAATATTCTTGCTCAAGGAGAACAGAAGCAACACCATGTACACAGCCTGACTCTACTTCCACTTCTGAAGATCAGTCCTCAAGATGACAATTATAATCATCTGTCTAATAACCTTTAACATATTTAATTAGAACCTGGAAGACACAAAGTCTCTCTGGACTTATCTGCTCTTGGCTCCATAATTATCTATATTTTGGTTTTATACCAGGCTTTGATTGGCTTCTTACTCACAAGGAATGAACACAATAGCTTTCTCTTAGAGCCAACCTTGAATCTAGCTCAGTCTGTACAATACCATGTTCTCTAGGGGTGGGTCAAAACATCGATTTGGTGATCGTCCTTCCTTGGGCAATATGATAATTGATTCCCCGGGGCAAATATTTTTCTTATAATTAACAGATTAAAGGCGTTCTAAATTAAACAGTCCCTGCTAGTTCCACTCGCCGGACATCACTACTTGATGCCTCCTTGCGGCAGCGCTGCTCAAATGAGATGCCCCAAATTCTTGAACTGTTACACTGATTTGAATAATCTTCTGACTTCTTCCACCACGGCACATTATTGTGTTGTGTGATGTTTTGAATGATGCTCACAGGTAGCAAGCACAATCATTTCCACCTCTGTCGTCGATCAGATTTCGAAACAGCTGAAAATTCTGTGGATCCAGCATCTGTTGGTCTTGTGAAGAATTGCATTTAAACTTTATTGCCCAATCTTAAACCCTTCTTTTGTTCTGGCCTTAACACTTTATCAGATCCCCCCCCCCCTCCTCCTACTGGTCCTCCTCATGTTTCGTCTCCCCATCCTCCCCTCATTGTATTCTGTCTGCACTGCCCAAGACCTCTGGGGACTCCTGGAGGGACAGGGTGAGTTTAGTGTTACATGGTGAACCCAAAAGTAGAGAATAAACCACACATATAACACACATACACACCCATTCTTGTACAACGATGTTAGTGAGGACACTCCATAGGACAAAACTAATTCTAAACCTAAAAACTAAGTTATCATTGTGAGGACCAGCCAAAATGTCCATAGAAAGATATAATTGATTCAAAATGTGTTGTCCTCACAGCCTACTAAAGACCTGTATAGCATACACACACACACACACACACACACACTTAAATACATGCTTGAAATGGGTATCAGCTTCCAGAGCAGAACAAATGGGCCTGGTAGGAACAGAAGTGGAGGTTAGGGGTGGTCTGGACCAAGCTGGAGCTCTCACGCCTATACATCCCTGCAGGGACACTCTGTCTCTTTCACTCACTCGCTTCCTCCATGACACATACACACACATAGGCATGCACACTAGAAAAAGGCCAGGTTGATTGGATTTATTTTTTCTATCATGTGAGGTGCTGCAGCAGAGAGACACACTCTTTTAGTGCCGTAGGATTTTTTTTACACACACTTGCGCACACACACTCACGCGCACACTTATCCCTTCCCCTTTGCCTTTCTTCAGAGCCACTGAAGTAAATGTGGTGTCGGAGTCAGTCTTATGCAATTATTTCTGCCTCTCTGCAATGCACCCACTCGGAAGTGTGTGTGTGCATCTGTGCGTGGGTGTGTGAGATAAAGGGTATCTCCTCACATCATAGCGGTACCCATGTCTCTCTGGTGAAATATGAGCGCTTTCTACTCGCCTGAAACATGGCGAGTGTGAACCATCCCGTGCACACTTGCAGTAGCAGAGGCAGTAGGACAGAGCTTGAATATGTATGAGGGTGAACCAGATTCTCTCTGATTTAACACATGTACTCTATGTTTGAGAAAACTGCACGAGTGGATGTGGAACACTACTTTTCCAGCTGCCAGATGACCATGAGCACAGATAGCACTTCCTCAGGCGGCTCCAAGGTCAAAGCTGCTTTTTTTTTTTTTTTTTACCTTGAGTGTGCATATTTTAATCAGACACTTAAGATTTGTGTGTGAGAGAGGGAGCCACTCATCTTTTTTTTTCTTTTTGAAGTACTGTGGAGATACTAGCAGTCGTCCTTGGTGTTAAAGTATCTTTTTTCATTGAGCAAAAGGCTCTGGGACACAGATATGGCTGCTCACTTGGTTTCATTATCTGTGTGTGTGTGAGAGAGGGAGAGATAGAAAGAGGAGAGCCCATTGTGTGTCTCTGTCTGAAGCGAGTGCGACCCAACAGACATTTGTGTTCTTTTTCCACCTGAAATAGACCTGAGACTGATTTTACTTGCACATGTTTTCCCCTGTTTGATTAAATATGGAATAAATGTGTACATGGCTGGAGCCCAGCCAGCGTGATTGAGCAGCATTACTGTATGTGTGCATGTACTAGCTGTATATACCTTCAGAAAATACCTTTTTTTAATCACAGTCATGGATATTAACCTCTCCCCCACTTAATCACTGACACAATTGTTGTTCTACAAGCCAGATATTTACACTTTTTTTCATATTAAAGTGTCTGTAAGCCATGTGTCTAATCTAAAGGTGAAGGTGGTCTGAGTTAGACGATGATGATGACGAATGGCTGCTAAAACCCTCCCTAACCATGACCTCTTAGGTAACCGGACAGGACACCACATTTCCTGGATTTTAGAAAATGTGGAAAATAAAAAAAACAAAATGTACCTCCAGAAAATTCCTGCGATATCTGCCAAACCAATTACGATGGATTAGAGTCCAGAAATGTTGTACATATTGTATGTTACAGGGCATTAGGGCAGTGGTAACTTGAATACATATGGTCTGCTGCATTTCTGGACTACTGAGAACGTCCATAATGTGAGCAGTCAGTTAACATTAGCACTTTGAGAATGACTTCTATAAATCACATATAGCAGTTGGGTCGATCCAGTCCAATTGAGTAAATGGTGCTCATATGTTTTTTATTATACTATATTATAGAAACCCTTTTTTGCCTGTACAACAATATCATAACTGAGAAGGAAGTCCAGTCCAGTCAGGGAAATTCATCATCTGTTATTGATCAACGGCTGTCTGTATCACCAAGAAGCAGCTTAACACCAAATTGATTGCTCTGATCTTTATTTGATCTGTGGGAAGTGTTTTGGGCATTTAACAAGCAGGGACTGTCTGTCAAATAGACAGACATGAATAGGATCCAGTGATTTTAGCGCTACAAACAAAATGAAACTTTGACTTTTCTCTTCATAATCTGTATCTTTTCAGACCCTCAGTTCAATGGAACCAAAGTATTTATATGTAAGGTATTCCTTACAAATATAATGTTGCCATTGTTGGGAGACAAAAACACAGCATGAAGTTTGGTTGCAACTGTGTATATTGGCACAAGTACGATCTAAAATAAGGGGAGAGTTAAGTTACCTATAATTATACAATAATTAACAATGTTTTAGTCTGAAAACCCTGACCTGAAACAAATTTCATATTTCTTGAGGCAACTGGGGCTCGGAAACAGTTAGGGTGAATTCCAATTCCTTGCTTAACCCTCAATCTTAACCCTCAATCTCAAAAATGCACGCTCCCGCTTGTGCAAGTGCTGTCCCGATTCTTAGAAAAAATAAGTTGAGGGGCAAGTTTAAGGGCTGTATCGCCCTCAATATTGTGATTTTCCGAGACCACCCTTGGGAGCAAGGGCTACCCAGAATGCATTGTGTGTTTTGACACACAATGCAGTGCAGCAAAATGAGTAAGCTATAAATTAAGTATTTTCTCTGTTAAAAGAGATATAAAAATTATGAAAACCATTGTATTATCTTAGTTTAGGCCCATTTTATGGATTACTTACATCATAATTGCGCTTTTGTCAATAGCCGGCCGGTGTGGACAAGCGATCGTTTGCTATCGTTTACTTTTCAATAAGCCGTGGTGTGCGGTAACTGTCAGCTGAATATGTCCGTGGTTGTGGTATTTGTATGAGTATCATCTTATAGCTAACTGACAACCTAATAGCTTGACTGACAAACGGATTGTAATAAATAATCGTGACCGAAATGCGTTCTTCTTCTTTGGAGAGACTGGACGCAGCTTTCACGTTATTCTGCCCCCCACAGTCTGAAGACGTATCTGCATGTAAGGGGTTTCCCATTTCTAAGTGACAAAATAACACTTGGTTTTGAGGGCCAGTTAAGATTAAGGGTTGAGCTTGAGGGTTAAGATTGAGGGTTAAGTTAGGAATTGGAATTGGCCCTTAGTCTTCTAACTCTAAGGTCAGCAGTTGAGGTGTCCTTGGTGCAAGACACTGAACTCTGTGAATGGGGGGGCAGCATGTGCACAGGTGTGATTGCAATTTAAAAAAAAAAAAAGTGCTTTATTTAATGTGCAATGAATGAGTGAATGGCAAAACAGTAGTATAACGCGCTGTTGATAGTGGTAAAGAGTCAAGACAATACAATTTATATACCGTCCACACAAACGTCCTATAGGAAATCATTTTCGACCTGTAATATATGTATTACATTATCCTAATCAAGTCCACGTCTCTCCATGTGTAAAAAATGAAGCCATGATGATGGAACAGTGTGTTTGGACTGAGCAGGTAATCAGAGAATGAGACCCCACCCATTCATTTCCGCTCCTCATCTGTCCTGTTGTCATGTTTTGAGCTGCAGGGCAGGTAAGCGATTTAGCAGACCCGCTCTCTGTCTTTACATCTCCCCCTTCTGCCAAAGCATTTGTTCTCTAATCCCGCACTGCCCAGCCTCACTCTCCTCTCCCTCTTTCACATCGCTCCACTGGGTAAACATGGGGGTTCTCATGTTCCACAGCAGCTGGACGGGGGATGGAGGAGCGCTTTCTGACAGTGTGTGAAACACTGCTTCATTCTATGCAGCCATTTTGTCGTGGTGGCAGCACTATTTGATTAACTTTGGCTTTGTGTGTGTGAGTGTGTGTAGTGCAGTGTAGTGTATTGTTGTGTGTGGTTTGTGATTCCAGGCCTGACACACAAACCTCTCTCCCTCTCTGTGTTTGGTTTCCTGATTTGTGGTTAAACTAAACACTGCTTACAGCAAAGACTCTCACCACATTAGCCTCAGGTATTTTTTAAAAACAGAAGTTGATTTTCACTTTCTCCTTTGCTTCTCTTCAGTAAGTGGTGATTCTGTTAGCCTGCTGTGCACAGACATTGAAAAATGATGCACGGGGCAAAGCAATGTTCCGCTCTGCTTTCTTGCTTTGTGACTTAGAACATATTAAAGCAGCCCATCTTGCATATGGTAGCAAATTAATTGTTCCAAAATGTCCATCACACTTTATTTCAGTAGGGGACCATAGTCAATATTTCACTCTCCTTTCTGTCAATCAGCTTCTCCACTCGTCGTCTCATTCCCTCAGTTTAAAGTTGCTCATGGTTTGTGTTTTATGCAGATAAACAGTCTGGATATTAGTTGTTCCTGTAGCTGGTGGGTGTCAGACAGAGCCAATACATGATAAAGAGTAATGTAGGACATGAAAGGTTCTGCATATAGATGCATCATATGGCTGTGTGTGTGTGTGTGTGTGTGTGTGTGTGTGTGTGTGTGTGTGTGTGTGTGTGTGTGTGTGTGTGTGTGTGTGTGTGTGTGTGTGTGTGTGTGTGTGTGTGTGTGTGTGTGTGTGTGTGTGTGTGTGTGTGTGTGTGTGTAAATGGGAGAATAGTAGTGCACTGTGGTTTTAGTGGTCAAGACTAGAAAACAGCTATATATCCAAACCTTGTGCCATTTATCATTTTTATCATGATTTATTGAACATAGTCTTCCGTCAAACAAAGAACAACCATGTGTTCTGGTCATAGCTCAGTAATAAAATCTTCTGTTCCTAAAGTAGCACTGGGAAGCAGCAGCAGCAAATGGTATCGACTCGATGATGATGATGAGTCATTAAAAACAACTTCTTCGTCTTGAGCTGAAAGCCTCAGTGTAATGAGCAGAAATAAGGATGCGAATGCAGGGCACACTAACGTTGCCCTGCCCTCCTCTTTATTACAGTCCAGTTTACCATTAAGTCACTTTGAGACACGATCCTGGAAGGACTTCTCTGCAGAAGTTGTTCTGCATTGTTCCTCAAACCTCCTCTACAAACATGTCATTCAGTTCATATGCAATTCAATTTTCCACAAAAGCTGGTGGGTCAAAACAATTGAAATAACTCTACATTAATTGTACTCATCCGGGTAAACTGTTCCATGTTGGATTCAGTGTAACTATGCAGTGTGGCTCTGGCTGCTGTGCACATGAATTGTTTGTCAGTGTCAATTCACGCAGTTGTTCTCAGAGCAGCCTCATGGAAATTCTTCAAGCCTCCCATTGGTCCTCTCACTGAAGCTTCTCACCCTTAACATAAAAATATTTTTATGTGAACAAGAGAACAACACACCTAGCTGGAACACAGGCAGGAGCCAATTAAAACTATAAGTGTACTGTTTAGTATTCATCCTGTACAGTCAACAATTTACGCTGAAAGTTCACTGCCACACACACACTCTCACTCTCTCTCTCAGATTCAAGTAACCTTTGTCCTTTGAATGTTCAGTGTCTGTATTTTCCATTTGAAAGGAATATGAAAAACAAAATATTTTTGAAAGATTAGTATTAAGGTTTAGTATTCCAACAGATGTCCTCTGCTGTAAGCCCTCCAGAACCAGGTCATCAGCACCACACTGTCTTTCTCCGAGGGGTACAAGGTAGCTGAATGGCTGAAGAAAGAAAGGATTGACGGAGGACAGTGGCTAGGGTGAGGAAAAGGGTAACAAGGGTGAAAGGAGAAAGAGTAAGGATGTGAAATTAAATAAGGGGAGGAGAAGGGGAAGGACAGTAGAGAGGTGTTTGAGCATAGATGGATATGGCAAGTGCAAGAGGAAGAATGATGTTAGGGAGGGGAAAAGAAAAGACGGGGATACAAGGGTAAGGAGAGGATAGATAAAAAGGAAAGGGAAGATGAAAAGAGCAATTTCCGGAGCTGAATCTGAAGATATTGTGTGGAGTTCATGTAAAGACAGCAGAAGTGATCACAGATGAAAGGGAAACAAAGAAATGCAGAGTGACTGAGAAGGAATAAAAATGAATGAATGAAGGAAGGAAGTACTTCAGTACTCCAGTACATGTTGATGCCTTTTACAACAACAACAACGATAGCAGTTTTGGTTTCTGCTGCAGTGAGCATGGGAAGTCTGTACAGTACAGTGTACAGTGTTTGCAGAATGCATGGAATCAGATATTGCTCTCTGTCCTTCAGAGTGAATGTGATGTGATTAATGGAAGCAGCTCATGCCCTTAGACACTCTTCATACCATGAGTAAAACATTTCTAAAAAGTGGTTAAAAGAACAATTTTTCCCATGACAATGCTTCATATACTGTACCTGCACAGCACTCAGTGTGGGATTCTGTGTCTTGCCCAGTGACACTAAGACTAGAGGAGCTGGGGTTCAAACTGTGGTAGGCGAGCTACTCTACCTCTTCACTGATCCACTACTCCTGCAGTGTAATTTGGACCAACAAACTAATGACCACTAGTCGTACTAGTGGTTATTTTGAATTTTTTTTTTCTTGAGTTATAATACTGTTTAATATTCTTGTTTTTCACTTTGAAATGTTTACTAAAGTATTGTCATATCATCCTTTTAAACCCTTAGAACACAGTGCATTTTAGCTGCTTCTTTCCATTGCTATGTTTAAACATACACATACAGAGGCTATAAGAATGTGGAATATAGAGTGTCTTATGTCCTTTTTTTCAGCAAAACCTAGACAATCTGATAAAAAAAAAAAAAAAATGCTTTATTTTGTGTCTTCTGCAGAATTATCGCAACTTTATATCACTACTAAAAATTTGATATAAAATGAATCATAACTTTGACAACGCATAAGAACACGAAAACCCTCTGCATTTTTAAAGCCTGAATATGTGACCTATAAACACACACACCAGGATGTCCATATTAGGAGTTGTGTATTATTCCCAGGGCAAATTACCATGGGTGCATCTGTGGCTCAAATCCGTGCCGCAGGGGCACTAAGGGTTAAATATATATCCTAAGTAAATACCGAAATATGTGCCTAAATAATACATATTAGAGACAGGACATTAAACCTATGAAAGTCGGTCAGGTAAGAGACAGACTTGTTAAGTTAGTGGATTTTAATTCTGCAGTATGAAAGTATGAAAATCCACACCTGTGTCCATTTTCTCAGAGGTCAACAGTGTTATATGTGGGGGTGTTTAACAGTCTGTCAATGATTGTTTTGATGAAATCAACAGCTGATAGCAGCAAGAGAGAGAGAGTGTGTGTGTAGGTGTGGATATTTGTATGCTTTATCGATCCTCAAACAACAAGTAGGTGGTAGCGAGGTCGCAGCAGTCTATCTGTCCCATCTGCACACTTTTCTTTCAGTGCTTCAGTTAAAACCTCCCTATATTTCCATGTCCCATGTAATTGTTCATTCAGACTAAAAATAGAGTATGTCTTGGTCTGGTATGCCACGTATGTGATCTCACATTCTATTCCATATCATCATAATATTGTCCTACCTGAAGCGTGTGTGTAGTTGACATAATGTGGTCTACGTGGTCACAAATGTGTGGGCTGTATGCAGTATTTACATCATCGGAACCATAGGGGATTTCAGCGGACCTAAGTGAAAGTCCAGTTTAATCCTCTATACGAAATGGAACCCTCCTCGTCTGACTGGACGCTCACACTTGGTTTGCTTCTGTAAATAATACTGTCGGTCATAAAACACGTCCTATTCAGTTCTTGATTTGATGGTACATTTCTAAGAATGGACTTCTGAAATGGTAGCTGGAAGACAAAATGATGAATTGTGGGTAATTGAGTTATTTCATGCCAGGTGCCTTTCTGCTGACTGATGTCTTAACTGGTGTTGACAGAAGTGATTGTAGTTGTCATTGTGCTGTAGTTCCCTGTGTGGATGAGATAATACACACTCCCTCTCCTCCATTCTTCCTTCTCCTCCCTCTGTCTTGCTCTGCCGTTTATTTCCTCCTCCACCTCTCATGCTTGATTCCCTATCGTCTGCCAGTCTTTCTGCTCATCTTCCTACGCTGCATACACAGCGACGAGGCTGTAATTATCTCAGCAGGACAGAAAACACTCCCAGTATTTATTTTTTTTATATCGTGAAGCCTCTTAACTGACAAAACACATTTTTTATATGGCCTGTGTTTTTGTGTGTGGTAAGAGTGGCGATACTTAAATCACTAAACGGAACACTTCTAGTTTTGTTTAGCACCAAGTGTAGGTTCACACGGGGGAATGGTTGAATGAAATGGAGAGCGTGGGTCTGCGTCTCACATGTGGTGATTCAGATAAACTGCTTTCACACTTGCACTCAAGTCCCGACATTCTCTAGAGATCGTCTGCAGAACGTTGGACACCCGTCTTTCAACAAAAACCTCTGCCAGCTCTCTAGTGAAATATCCAGAACGTTTCTGAGTGAGCCCACGTAGGAAGACAGCAAGAGAATCTTGGGAAAAGTCACAGCAAGCGAATGGGTGAATGTGTTTCCTCCTGTCTGCATGACCGAGGCTCCGGCTCTCACCTGGATCCTCCAGAGAGCCCACCTCACCAAACAATCTCCTGCTGCACTCGTCATATGTGAACAGCAAACATCGTTGAATGTCCTCGCCACGTTCCTTCAAAGGTTCATGTCTACAAACTGTTACAATGTTGTTGCTATATTTCCATTCATATCTTTTTTTTTGTTGACATTTGAGTTGACAATAACTACCACAAAGACGGTGGACCAGAGAATGCAGGCAATATACAACATGTAATTGAATACAGTATAATAGCTTATTTTGGAGTTCACTGCATCAATCAGTGCTTCTAGACAATACCCGTTTGTTCTGCCGGCAGGCTTTTTCATATCGCTACTTAAAGGTTCTGTATAAACAGAGACTTTAAAGTAAATGTTCTTTTATAAATGTCCATGGTCCTTGTAAATCATCATCTCTGTAATGTCCTTGCAGAGGCTCAGACTGCACCAGTTATTCAGAGTTTAAATAAGCCATTTATTAAAAAAAAAAAAAAAAAAAAAGCTATTAGGTGTCCTCTATTCCCAGGAATACCAGAATTATCAAATGTTTGCTATATTGCAGATTATAATCCATTCATTTTAATTCCGAGAAAGCATTTTTCATACATCGTCCTTTACTACTGAACTCAACATATTTTTAAATCGGAATTTCCTTGTTTATTTCTGGACATATCAACATATCCTTTCTTTCCATGAAATTGCAAATAATTGTGCTGTATTCATGGATAATTTTATTCAGCTGAATAATTTTCAACAACGACTCATTTTTAGAAACAATTTGTGGGTTTGCCTTATGATGAACTGTTCTGGTGATGGTTGGATTTGCAAACACTCTTGGTTTTGTTGTTGCTGTTCTGATCACTTTTATTGGACATCTCTGAGTAAAGATGTTAATAATAGGGTACATTTATTCTGAATTTAACTTGCTTTAAACTATTTATTTCAACATTCATCTTTTTATGGGGGCATTAGAATGTTCTTTTATTTCAATTAAACCAGTGTCTTTAAGGTTACTCGCTGTCTGTGTGTATATTATCATATTGCGTCGGTTTCCTAATACACAGTCCTGTTTCGTACTTATGTTGTTTTTAATCAATGTATCTACAACGCAGATGTTCCCTGGAGAGCTTCCCTGTGGTGTCCATGTAAACTGTTGTCTCTGTGTGCTATGATTCATGCGTGTTTTTGTGTGGGTAGAGAAATATTTTTAGCGCGCTTTTATACTTGTTTTGTTGACAGCTTTCTCGGCTGTGTTGCGTGTCTGCGTGTGTCGCTTTGTCAGCATGTGTGTTGGTTACTGAGGTATGACAGAAGTGGCAGCCGCACCACTTGGCCTGTGTCTCTCCGTATGTATAGCTATACATTGGTGGGGTCAGAGGGGTTGGTGGCAGCTGTGGTGTGTGTGTGTGTGTGTGTGTGTGTGTGTGTGTGTGTGTGTGTGTGTGTGTGTGTGTGTGTGTGTGTGTGTGTGTCAGGGGCGTGGAGACTGCTGGCTGCTGTTTGCCACACAATTCAAGGCCAATTAGCCTGTAATGAAAAGCTAATGAGAGGCTGTTTAGAGCTGACAGTAAGTGGGGCTTCTCTGTGGAGAATGATAGTGTTTTTGTGTGTCACGAAGTAGTCTCTCTCTGTGGGTATAGTGCGCACACCCACTCATACATACACACACACACACCCAGAAAACACAGGGTTGTGGTGTTTCCGTGTGTAGAAGCAACATGGCAATTATGTTCTTAAAGGCAGAAGAGCAGATGAATGGAATTGAAATGATTTCAATTTCCTGAATGTCTCATTTTTTCAAAGGCTGTTATAAGAAATATTTACCACTTTGACTCTGTAGCAACCATAAGTGTGTCCACTATTACACACTCCTCAGACACAGCCAAGCATTTCTTGATCCAACAGACCTTTATTTTTGAATTATTGTATGTTAGCTTCCAATGATTCTGTAGTGGTCAGTTTAACAATATAATTCAAATGCCTTCTTGCTTTTTAGGCTGTTTGATTTGTCCAGGACATTATGTCTTCATCTGTGGAGTGAGTTTTTGTGTGTCAGGCTGAAAGATACATGCACTGTAGTATGGATATATCACGGTAAATCTATCTGAATGAGGGACATGCTGTAAACCACAGCTGTGTTTTCAATGATCCTTGTGTCTCTCTGTGTGAGACTCCACTTCAAAGTCTGTTCTTCTCATAAGCAGCAATGTCACTGGCTCTTAGGAAAACTAGAGGCTGTTTCAGTTTGGATTTTGTTTGCCCTGCCACTGTAAATCCAAAGAGCATTCAGTGTTTCCCACATTGTTATTTGAAGGTCAGTGTTTCCCACATTTTTACATTGCTCAAAAACCATTGCTTGTAAGATCATATTTACAGTGCATTGGCTGATTTGGATAGCTGAATCTGCTGTGATATCATCTTTGGAGCGCCTCAAATGGATATGTTTGAAAATACTACTTTTAGTTTAATTTAAAACTCCTGGGTTGCATTTTAATGGCAGGAACTGAAGCCTTTAGAAAAAGTAATGCAGTTATCCACAATTGCCTCATGATCAGTTCTATTCCTGTCGTCACTCAACTGTGACCTGTGAAAGAAAAGTGTTCTTCAGTCTCATAAAAGGAATCCCTGTGGTTGATTTTCACCGTTGTAATTTATCTTCAGTAGTGTCTAAAACCTAATAAACAGAATGAAACTGCTTCCTGTGTACACTTGCATGTACATTCACAGTGTATTTGAATGGCCGTCTGAGCTACACTTTCAGTTTTCTGATACAGTGCAGAAATGCTTGTCTTGATGCAGGTCGTTTTTGTTTTAAAACTAAATGAAATTATAGCAGAATTGCATATTTAAAATCTAAAGGCAGATAAGTCACACCTGCTGTATGTTCCTGTTTATTTACACCTCCCAAACAGCCAATGGAGACATAATATACTCTTGGTACAAGTAGGTAACCCATCACTCCATGCAGATCATGCCACATGTTACATGGTTATATACTGCACTCTCCTCTATATGATTGTAAAAATGTATTGCTCCACTGAAGTAATATTCACTGCGTACATGCAAACCCTTAGAGAAAGCAGATGATGTTCATTTTGATGGATGTGGCTGTTCTTTTGTTCCATGTTGTTAAGTCTGTGCTGCATAACTTAGGTAGTGAAGAGGATAATAAAACACGCACACACACAAAGAAACACCCTTGCACACACTTTCTGACACATTTAATGGAAAACACACACGTAAGCACAAATTGTGAGAATGGCAGCACCAACCTGCCGATGGCTTCTTTCTCTGGTAGACCGTCTTGGTGAACACTGTTGTCACTGATCTCAGCAGTTTTATCTGAAGGGAAGAGCAGAGGAGCATATCAGATACATGTGCTCATTGTCAACCTGCTGCAAACTGTCCTCTAACCAGCCCTCAGGGCAATACTCTACATATGAAGGGCAGGAATTAATTCTTATGGCCGCAAATGTCTACATAGGTGTGTGTGTGTGTGAGGGTGTAGAAGGGAACACTTTACCCAGATGTCTGTTTATAGTCCTCCCAAATCTGGCTGCCTCTCGGGTATTGTGGGATTGTAACAACTGAGAATAACAGCAGGCTGAATAGAAGCTCTGCAGTTGTAACAGCAGTGGTGCCACGGGCTGCCAAAGTCTAATGAGCATTTTCCCTACACATGCCATTTATTCCTCCATACACACAATAATAAACACCATTTGGAAGTAAATGAACTTTGACTGACTTGTTGGTAGTTCTCTGAGCTGCCTGGAGTTTACTGTCTTGCTTATAAGATACTATAAAAGTGAGCACACAATCACTGTTTAGTTATCGAACCCCTACTGCTCCAAAGTACTGGTGGGTTTTATTTAAACCAGTCTGCATTTTTATGTCATATCTGTGCATACGCCCCCAAAAAGAGAACCCAACTGAAACTGACCCGTGGAAGTTGACATTGGAGCCAATTCAAGGAGACATTGGGCTTGAGCAGGTTAGAACACCCTGGACAGATCACCAGCGTATCAAGGGACATATATACACAGACAACAATTTAGGATTTCATATTAGAGTACCTGAACAACCAGTCCCCAAAAGGTATTTGGACATTTTCCAGAACATCTATTGTCATGTCCATAGTCCAATCTCTGGCTATAATGTCACATAAAATACTGCATAGGGTCATTCAGTCAAAACTTTGAAATTAGCTGTACCACTTCTCCACACAGTCTCATGGTAACCGCAGGACTGCATTTTGCGAGGAAAGACTGTGCTAAAATGTTGACCCAAATGGAAATTATAAAAAATAATATAGTATATCTATATATTTTTTTCACCACAAGCATATTTTTTACAACGGTCTTTGGCATAGTTCTTATAGTCTTTGGACATACACATATAAATTTCAGCAGTGTGAATTTCCAATGTCAATATTGAGGAGGGTAAACCAAACAAACGTGGTTCATACAGCATGTAATGTACTACTCCAATGCCAAATGATGAGAAGTGTCAATAAGGTTTTTTTCTTTTAGACATTGCCATAAATAACTAAGTAGAGTGAACATTGAGTCTGCATTCAAATGGTTAATGCAGTGTTCTGCATTCTGTGATACTGTGCTTCCCTGCTGGCACTTTTTTTTAAGACTGGTATTGACTCTGTAAAGCTGACTGAGACAGGGCCAGCAGGAATGTCCTCAGTTCCCCCTCCCATCCAGCTTTGATGAAGTTGAAACTGAGATGACAGAAGGTCATACAAAACCTGAAGTGTTGTGTTTGGCATCCTTCCTGAATTGTCTCTGACTTTAAATGTTTAAATGCAGACTTTGGCATTGGTTTGCATTGTTTCAGCTGAGGTACTATGCAGCTACAAAACCAATGTTTTTTTTTTATCTCCAGGCTCCAGTTTGAAAAAAAAGAGCTTGTACTGCAGTTACTGTAAGGATGTGTGTGTGTGTGTGTGCGTGTGCTGTACTGAATTAGTAGATTTAACCGTGTCTTAGCAGTGTGTTATTATCAGTGCACTCGGACATGGTCTGTCTTCTCCTGCCCCATCTCACCATCCCTTGTGGTGGAAAGTGCAAAGTCATCAAAATGCAGACCACTGTGGCACTCCTACTGCCACAACATGGCTTTAACCGGATCAGGCTTTACCCCCAGAGCCTAGATTGGCACATACTTGTGGCTGCTTGCTTTCAAAACCTCTTTTTCTTTTTCTTTAAAGGAGAATGAACACATCAACTACTTGCCTCTGAGTTTCGTAACCGTATTTGGTTTGCATCTGGAGATGTTCCATGGTTTGGAGACACAGGGCTACATTTGTCGTGTATTTCAGGAAAGGGGTTATGATAGGGTCATGGAGTAGCAGCCCATCATTTTGCTCTCTGCAATTTTTTTGTGTTTGTTTTGGTGTTGCTACAGTCCGCTTCCTAGCCATACAATTATTTTGTTCCCTCTCAAACCACCTCTGGTTTTTCAGAAACGTGCAATTGACTGTCAGTGTCCAAAGACCACACAAGGATGATGTCAGCTTTCATTTTGGCTGCCCGGTAACTGTGGACACCTCCTCCCTCCCTACTTCCAATCAATCTCTGTAGCTCAATGGATAATTAGTACCTTGTCAGTCCCACCAGTTGAAAGGTCAAGTTGTGGATATGTGGCATGCCTTTTGTTGCTGTGAATCTGTCCGCCATGGCTAACCTTTTTCTCCATTTCTGTCTGTTTCTTTATGTTGCAGGATCGAGTGATGATGGGATGGATGTGAATATGGGCCAGTGGGCAGGCATGCGAGTCCCACTCCTCAGCCTGGCCCTGCTGTTGCCTTTGCTGCTCTTCAAGCCACAACTCTGCTGCAGCCAGAGCACACAGGGGGCCCCACAGGATGGACCTCACTTTGGCTTCACTCAGGCTGTCTACCATGCCACAGTTTATGAAAACTCAGCAGCACGCACATATGCCAACAGTAAAATTAAAATGGGCATCCACCTGGCCCAGCGCTCCTGGGAGCTCCGGTACAGAATCACCTCAGGTGATGATGAAGGGCTTTTTAAGGCAGAGGAGTTTGTGCTCGGGGACTTCTGCTTCTTGCGCATAAGAACTAAAGGTGGCAATGCAGCCATCTTGAACCGCGAGATCCAGGATAATTATGTATTGACAGTTAAAGCCTCTGTCAAGGGAGAGGCTTTCCTCGAGACCTGGACTAAAGTCAGCATCCAAGTCTTGGATATGAACGACCTACGTCCCTTGTTCTCACCCACCACTTACTCCGTCACCATAGCGGAGAGCACACCTCTCAGGACTAGCATAGCACAAGTTACTGCCACAGATGCAGACATTGGCTCTAATGGGGAGTTTTACTACTTTTTCAAGGAGAAAATGGAGCTATTTGCAGTACACCCAACCAGTGGAGTAGTTTCTCTTAGTGGAAAGCTTAATATTGAAGAGCAGAACCGGTATGACTTAGAAATCCTAGCAGTTGACCGTGGCATGAAGTTGTATGGAAATAATGGGGTTAGCAGCACAGCGAAGCTTTTTGTTCATGTAGAGCGCATAAATGAGCATGCCCCAGTGATGAATGTGGTCACACACAACCCATCTTGGCTTGACAAAAACCCTGTGTATGCCATGGTCACTGTTGATGACCTAGATGAAGACACAAATGGAGAAATAGACTCAGTTGACATCGTAGGTGGAGACCCCTCAGAGCAATTCTTCATAGAAAGATCAGAGGAGGGCGAGTTTGCTATCAAGGCTTCTGAGTCAGTAAATTGGGAGATATATCCTCATGGCTTTAACCTCACTTTGCAGGCTAAAGATAGAGGAACCCCACAGAAGTTCTCTGCTGTCAAGGTTGTCCACATTACTGCCAAGAAGCGCCAGACAGAGGAAGCAAAATTTGAGCAAGAGTTGTATGAGGTTAGCTTGAATGAAATTTCACCCCCAGGCACAATTGTAGAAGCTATAAAAATCAAACCAGAGCCTGATGATGCTGAATACATCCTGGCACCGTCTGCAGATTCAGCGTTCTTTCAAATGAACACCTTAACAGGTGTCATTTCCACAGCGAGATGGTTCACTCAAGTGAGCCAGGATGTCTTCAATCTTGAGGTCATGGAAATAGACAGTGAGCTCAAAGTTAAAGTACGCGTGATTATCGACGATGCCAATGATAACACACCGACTTTTGCTCAGTCCTCTTATGAGATTTTTGTGAACGAAAGTGTACCAGTTGGAACCAATGTATTAACCGTATCTGCAGTGGATGACGATAAAGGAGAAAATGGATACATAACTTACAGCATTTCTAGCCTCCAGCCAGTACCTTTCAAAATCAATCAGTTTTCTGGTGTCATCAGCACCACTAAGGAGCTTGACTTTGAATCGTCACCAGAAAGCTTTGTGTTTGTTGTCAGAGCATCTGACTGGGGATCACCCTATAGACGAGAGAGTGAAGTCAATGTAACAATCCACTTGGAAAATGTCAATGATAACAAGCCATTGTTTGAGAATGTTGCATGCCAGGGTGTAATCTCAAGGGATTTCCCAGTGGATGAAGCAATCACCACAATGTCAGCAATTGACATAGATGAGTTAGAGCTAGTGAAGTACAAAATAATTTCAGGGAACGAATTGGGATACTTTGACCTGAACCCGGATTCAGGGGTTCTTGCACTGCAACATTCCCTTGCCACAGCCAATCCAAAGAATGGCATTTTCAGTCTAAAGATAACTGCCACAGACGGCGAGAACTTTTCTGATCACATGTTTGTTAACATCTCAGTTGTTCATGGTAAATCTCCTCCTCGAGGTTTTAACTGTAAAGAGACAAAGGTAGCCCAAAAATTAGCTGAAAAGCTGCTCAAAAAGTCCAAAGCCAGCACCAAGCCCAAAATTGAGGAAGGATTCATTGACCTTTTCTCTGTCAATCGGCAAACACCCCAGTTTGACAAAGCTTTCCCCACAGATATTGCTGTGATGGAAGACCTACCTGTTGGCTCAAGTGTTTTCAAGGTAAATGCCTATGATGGCGACACAGGTTTCAACGGTCAGATTCTATACTCAATTTCAGATGGAAACCCTGACAGTTGTTTCACCATTGACATGGAGACAGGCCTCATTAGTGTCTTTCTGCCTCTGGACAGAGAAAAGAGAGATCGTTATCTCCTCAACCTGACGATTTTTGACCTTGGCTTGCCACAGAAAACTGCCTGGCGTTTGCTAACCATCTACATTGAAGACGCTAATGATAATGCGCCTCAGTTTTTGCAAGAAGGAGGCTATCGAATTGTCATACCTGAAAACACAGCCATAGGTACAGATGTCATTCAGGTTGAGGCCACTGACAAAGATCTTGGACCCAATGGGGAGATAGTGTATTCTGTATTGACCAGCACCACGCAGTTTAGTATCAACTCCAGTAACGGCATAGTGTATGTAGCTGGCCAACTGGACAGGGAGTTTGTATCTACTTTTAAACTGAAGATTGAGGCTCGTGACAAGGCAGATAGAGGGAGCCAGAAGTTTTCTGTGACCACATTAAAAATCATATTGGTGGATGTGAATGACTGCCCCCCACTATTTATTCCCAGTGTATACAAAGCCAAGGCTCTAGAGGATCTTCCAGTGGGAACAGTTGTAGCTTGGTTAGAAACCCTGGATCCAGATTTGGGGTTGGGAGGCCAGGTCAGATACTCTCTTTCGAATGACTATAACGGATGGTTTGAAGTGGACAAAGCCAGTGGAGCTATTCGGCTGACCAAGGAGCTTGACTATGAGACCCAGCAGTTCTACAACCTCACCGTAAAGGCCAAAGACAAGGGGAGGCCTGTTTCTCTTCTCTCTGTCACTTTTGTGGAGGTGGAGGTGGTAGATGTGAATGAAAACCTCTACACCCCATACTTTTCCCACTTTGCTCTGACAGGATTAGTGAAAGAGAATGCCCGTATTGGAACTACTCTTCTTCAAGTCACTGCTAATGATGATGACACCGGCAGAGATGGAGAAATCCAGTACTCTATACGTGATGGAAGTGGGCTTGGAAGATTTGCCATTGACGAAGAGACAGGTGAGTTTTCTTTTAAAAATTATCCAATGTATATCAATCAGCAAAATTACCATGTTGATGAAAGTTTCCGTGGCGTCAGGTTTTTACACTGCTTTCAAGTGGCCACTTTAACAGTACAGTGCATTTAGCCCATATCTCCACAATCATTGGGAGATATTGTTTGTCAGCATGGAGGTAGCACAGTTTATGTTTATGTGGGTTTATGTAATTAAACAATTAATTAAATGCAATTTTATCAGCCTGACATCAAACGCAAGTCTTGGAAATCTGATTAAAAGTGAACGAGCCTGCAGAACAGCTAAGACAGACAGCTCCCTTGCTTTGCAGGAGAGATAGTGTTTTATTCGTTTTTCATCTTTAGATCAATGTTGCTGCTGGCACCATCAACTCACTGCAAGCATCACTGCATTATCTGTACTGCAAATATACAGAATTTAAATCCATCTGTACCGGCTGTTTATCATTACTATCTAGTCTCCCTTGGGAAGCGGATTAACATCTTTTTGATCACTATTTACCAACTTCTCACGGTAATAGCTATTGCACCAATGTCTCAAAATCTCCAAAGAATTTGATGGTATGCATTTATGCAGTTGGCATGGACCCAATGGCATTTAAAATGCAGCATTTTTTATCAGTTTATAACTTTTAACATTTTAATAATCATCAGATATTGTGTATAAGGCCTGCATTTTCCAAGTTTTAAAGACAAGCTTCGAGCAATAATGCAGAATACTTAGGACCATAGTTATGGTCAGTGGTAAGTGGTCTGTATTTTTATAGCACTTTTCCAGTCTTGACGAGCACTTTACAGTGCTTCACACTACTTTGCCATGCACCTATTCCCAAGCTCATTTATACAGCACTTATTTCTATTATACATACATCTCACCCATTCACACACACTGTCAGTAGAGCTGTCAGGAGCAATTTGGAGTTCAGTGTCTTGCCCAGGAACACTTTGCTCATGTCGAATGTCCCAGCTCCTGCTTTACCTCACACTCTACCCCCTGAGTTTCAGCTGCCCCCTCTGGCTTTACACTTATATTTCTACCTGACTGGGATCCATTAAGCCATTGGTTTTGATACTGGGTTTGGTAAACTCTTTTCTAACAAATAGGGTTAGCTATTATTGTGTTCACATAATATGGGCTGGTCTTTAGTTGACAGTTATAAACAACATGAATCTATTGTGGTGGAATGAAAAGTACAAGTATTCAGCAGAATAACATGAAAATAAGCAAATGTATTTTATTCCAAGTATTTAATTATTGATTATTGATCATTATTATACATATTTTCTTATTGCTGTTGATGATCACATGTTTATGTCTAATTGGTTGTTGTTGTTATATATTGTGATATAGTGGAGGTGATATCTGTGTTTGTTAAGACCTATGGTCGAGACATTTTGGCTATGATAATGATTATTTAGCCACTATAATAAATGCTTTTTAATGTTTTTTTTCTTTAATTAGCTTACTTGTTTTGTATCACCTTGTTTTTTAAAACTTATTCACAATGCACAACACCTATGTATTTATTTTCTGGACATGAGCAAAGACAACATTGTAATTATAATATATCATAGAGCTGGTTGAATCCAGTTTTCACTGGCTGACAGTTGCAAAGAACTAACTTTTTTGTTGGATCGCATTGAACTGTGTGGGAGTGCTTTTTATGTATGTGGGTGCTTTTTGTGAAATTGTTGCAGAGTCACAAAGGTCACATTTCAGCATGGCAGAAAGGCTGATCCTTTCTAATGACATTTAACTTATACACATATATATGTAACCATTAGACTTTTCATATCTCATATATCTACCTGTTTTCAAACCTATATGCACAACAGCTGTGGGGAAAAAAAGCAGTTTAAAAAGTCTACAGCAGCGTGTTTGGTTTAGGTTTCACCAGCAGCTCTAAATATAAGTTTATCAAAGCCTTGATTTAACATCATGATCAGATGTTGTATAAGCATCCTTTATCTTCAAGGACCACAAACTCGGTTTCATCTGATTTAGGTTGATGCAATGTTTGATATTTGCTCAGAGAGCTACTCTGCTCCACAAGCTCCAGGTTCAGGGTGTCATTAACAACTTGCAGGGACACTGTGGCATCAAAACTGTCAAATAGTTTAAAACAAATGTCAGTTTGAACGCAAATGTATCATTGTTGGAATTGAACAAACTGCACAGAGTTGAACTGCACTGATCATTAATTTGTGTGTCCACTTATTTTGGCAAAAGCTATTTGTTTTGTTTTTAAATGTGCATTTAGAGTTTCCCTGCAATATTTACCAACCTACAATAACGAGGCAGTGGGTGGCTTAATGCTGCAGAGATGAAACCACCGCCTCTTGTTATTCTATTGGTATAGGTGCATTGTAGTATGCTATTAGTTGATGTAACTTTAGTCTCAATATTCAATGCCTGCCTTTGCTTCCTACATGCACAGACTAACATTTGGCTTAAAAGCCTAACCTCTCCATGTCATTCTCCCGCCCACTCTGTTCAGCAAGCTCTTCACATCAAGGCTTCTCTTAATCATAGTGTCACTTCTCCCTGGGAACTGATGTATTCTGGCAGAGAAAAAAAAGAAAAAAGGAGGAGGTGAGGGAGAATTCATGGCTCTCAGTGATTAATTTCTAACAGGCAGGGAGGCCCGCAGCTTTGTTTCCCCACAAAACCAGCATTGTGCAGAGCCTTGAATGTACAGCCAGGAGGAAAAACACACAAACAGACACAGACACATATACAGACCATTAAAAACTGCCATCACAGGTTGGCATTTAGTGTAAACTCACTTTGTAAATCCAAACATAAAACATACTGACCTGTTGATGTGCCTGTATTTCAGTGTTCCCAATGGACTTTGGCAATTTGTTGTTCTGCTTGGTCCTCATAGAGATATAATGTCTTCCGTTTGTTGAAAAGATGTATATATTTGAAAATATAATCTGTTGACTCATGATTCAGTTTTGTATATTAAGATGTATTTATGGTTATTAGTTGGAAATTGTCCGAATGCCGATTGACTTTTGCAACATCGTGTTACATCATGTCAGCTGGAAATGGATTGTGCAAAGAAGCCCACATTTGCAATATGCATTTGATTTGCGTAACCTAGTCTGCTCAGTACGACAGCTTTGCTTGTTTTTGTCCTCTAGTGTCACTTTAAAATCACATCAGTGTTGTCTTCTTCTGATGTGTAAAAAGTCCAAGCTGCACTCACAGCATCCTCTGCTGGACAAGTTGGCAATTACTCCTCCCCCAATTTCGAACAGCCCGATTTTACATCTCGCAGAAAACAACCTTTGTTTTTGGTGTGAAGGCACCATTACTTAAGTCGTTCAGGAATTTCAATGGAACACACATTTGTCGACTAATTTATTAAGGTAAAACGACACCTATAAGAGTATACAATAGCAGGAGTACCCCCCCCCCCCTCCCCAATGAGGTCATCTGCGGCTTCTGATGTGTACAAATGGTAGTCATGTCTTTGTAGGTCTCGGGGCAACACATAACTTCCCTGTGACTCTGACCTTTACAGCCTAATTCCCTTAGAACTGCCCTCTACTGCTTGCCTTTAAGGATCACACAGCAACATGCTTGCCCAAGAGCACACACTAATCAGACACTCTGCACATTGCACAGAGCTCCTTGTATCCCTCTATCACCATAATTAGTGAATTAATGACTGCATTTATCATAATTACAAGCTGAGAAGGAACAGGAGTCTCTTGTAGAGTACGTTTCTGTGTGTATGTGTGGTTAGTGTGTGTTCTTGTATTTCTTCCTCTTTCTGACCTTTTCTGGCATTAACACTGACCTTGTCAGGACTAGTAGTCCTCATGGGGACCATAACCTGGTCCTAATGAAGCAGAACCTCATTTTTGAGGAACTGAATAAGTGCAGGTCAGTGCAGTGTCCTAAAAAGAATAGCTGCGCAAACCTGTGTGTGTGTGTGTTTGTGTGTGCGAGAAGGTAACAGCAGGGAATGATCCTAAATAAATGATGTTTGGATGCTTTACTGCTTATTGACTAAATCCATATTTGGCTGATTTTTAATATTTTAGTGTTGAGTGTTTCAACTGAATGCTTTTGAGAACAAGGGGGAAAAAATTCAATTTTGATGACAACATCAATATCAACAGAATAGTAGAGAAAAACATTGCCTTAGTACCATAGTTTGATGATTGAATACAGCACACACAAAATGCACTTCCCTCTTTCAGAACTATAACAAAGTAACACTAATGTAAATTGACAATTTGGACATGACCTGTTTATTATTCTACACACTATTTGTCTCATCTAGACACTGCCGCTGTGTCTCTCTTTACCCTCCCAAAAATACCAGTCTCTGATTGGTCACTTTGCCAGTTGTTTTGTGATTGGTTAGCCACTTATCTTGTGGTTTTCTTATCAGCTGAAACCACAGCTGTGGCCACTGTGACACTGGTATTGGTTATGCTGCACCAAGCAACTGATAGATCTGAACCACTTTTGCAAACAACACTTCATCAGCTTCACGGTGGTAAACAGGATTGGCCATACTCAGTCTCCAGTGCTGGAGAATACCATCCCATAGTTAGTAAACATGCCTCACTCTGTTGGACTTTTTGAAAACGCAGAGACATAGAATATGCTTTGTTCAATCAGAAGAGACAAGTCAATGAAAAATAAATATTATTTTAGATTGTGCAATAGCTGATAACAAAGTCTCCAGAGTCTTTCATGCTCAGACTCAGTGGGGAAATAACCATCTGGCATCTGGCCTGAGCAGCAGCAGCAGGTAAATCTCCCTGGAGTTGAGACACTGTCTGGGATTGATGGTGGTTGATGATTTGGAGGATGAAATATGATGGATCTGTTCATACTGGTTGTTTTAAAAAAAAAAAAAAAAAAATGCAGCAAGACATACCTGAGATCAAGATCTTTGCAGATAGAGACAACGTCCTATATACATTATATATATGTATGGTATTGTTAGTGTAGTCTGACTACAACATTACTACTCACCATTGCTAATGCAAATGATGTTAATCGGTTTTAATTAGTTTCTCTACTTCAGCTGTCTGAGCATGTGAGTGTGGTTCTGTGGTCTCCCTCTCCTGTTCTCTCCTATTGGTGTGTCTTAGATGAAGCAACGGATTGAGTCCTTTGTGCGTCATCAGGCTAGATGATTGTGATGCATTATGTGACTTCATCAGTATTTGCTGCAAAATAGCACATTTTAATCAGATTAGAAAATATCAACTCAGCAATTTGAAAAATACTGAAGACTGGAGTCAGTAATCAGCTGGCCTGTAATAGCATATGCACTGTGCACTGTGTATACATAAGGAGGAAGTGGTTTTATATCCTTTACCAATTTGCTGTCTCTTATGGGCTGAGGTTAAACTGATCGTGGCTTGGACATGTGGAAAGCACTGGTCGGACTCTGGCTGCACCAACTCATTCATAGGCTAGATTTCCTGCAGTGGGTGTGGGGTTGCCCTTACTGCAGGGACCAAGTACATTGTGTACTGGTAGTGTATAATTTCATCGACAAAGTTGTGCAGCTTGGAAAGCAGATATGATGAAACCTGTGTAGGAAATAAAAGCCTACGGAGCTTGTGCTCATAACAAAAGAAACACATGGATGGACAAAGAGAATAATACTCACACATGCTCGCAAACACATCCACACATACATTGTAATGCAGTGCTCCTGTCATTAAGAACAAAGCCGCAGGTGTTGTGAATTAGTGAACTTGAGACGCGGTTTTTGTTCTGGTTAGGAAATAAAATGTGTGTGTGTGTGTGTCCGTGCAGTGTGTGTGTCTGCACACCTTTGTTTGGTAGTACATATTAAAAAAAAAGTCCCTGTTTTACTTTCTGGATATGTAAACCTATTAGTTGTTCAAGCTAATGCAGGTTGTATTCGTAGAATTAATGACACAAAACATTGGAGCTGATCCACGGAAGTTATGGAGATTAGAAAACAATCCATCCACTAGACTTTTTTTATATTCAATTTTAAATTGAATCAAGGCCACCACGTAACAACTGCAGTTACTGAATGTACATTGAGTCTCAATCTAATCCAAGGCATGTACGATTCTGTGTCCTCATTTGCTATGCAAAATTTAATATTTTACACTAATGTAAGTTGAAAAAAGGACTGAATAGGACTCCTAATTTGCTGCTCATCTAATGTGAGAAGAGCTTCTGTTTTATGATCAGTTGTAAGAGGCTTTTAGAAGCAGTTTAAATCATAGAGGTACTCCTGTAATGGAGTTAGGCTGTTTGGATGAATGGACCTGAATATAAAATAGTACTGTTTTGCATCAACAAACAATGATTAATTATGCAAACGAATGATTTGACCTGAGGACAGCATATTAATGGAGAAAAATAATGTACCCAGAGGTCACCCTTTAGGAACCCCATGTTTAAAACGAGAAACTGGAGATTGGGAGTTTTTCAACAACAATTGAGGAAGTCATGTTTGACAGATAAGAGTGTAATAAATTAATACCAGATCCTTTACTGTGAACCAAAGTTTCCAGATGCTGTAATAGGATGGAGTGTTCTGCAGTGTCAAAGGCCACACTCAAGTTTATCAGGAGCAGAATGGAGCTCTCACCTTCATCTGCGGCAAGGAGTAGGTCATGTGTTATCTTAACCACGGCTGTCTCAGTGCTGTGTAAATCTCTGAAGGCAGACTGAAAGGATTCACTATGTTGGTGCCATTCACATAGTGTATGAAATCAGCACAAAATGTGAAGTTGAATGAGGTTAATTCATGAGAGGATCGCCAAAGTTATTTAGAGAGCTCATCTGACGAGCCTGGATATCTGTACAAACCATCAAGGACATTCACGTTGGTTCGTTTTCAGTCTAGCTCAACATGGAGGACGTACAGATAAACATTTCCATGGTTCCAGTCACATCAAATCACCAGCAGTGAGTGATCACGGTGGCTCAGTGGTTGAAATGGAGATTTACTAGACTGTATGATTGGAGAGCTAGCTGTGCAAGGCTTCTCCTCTGTGAAGATAACAGCAGTAGCAGATCTTATCAATGATTAGTTGACACATTGATTATTTAAATTTGTCAATGTGGATTTTTATTGTTGACATGTGTGGTTTACAAAGAGAAATCAATGGGGAAAAAGAGGGTTATATACAGTATCCTCCTCACTGCATGTTACCCCATATATTGCAGAAGTGTTTTTTCCTCGTAGTAAAATAGCCCATATCCTCTTCCACTTGTGTATCTGATTTGTCTGTTTATACGTGTTTTCCGGTGTTGATATAGATGCCTGTTGCTTCCAACACAGAGATGAAACGCTTGTCTGGACGCAGATTTTTTCGTTTGAAGACGCTGTTTATTATAAATGAAAACATAGTAGCAACATTGTCTCTGTAATTCTCCATCTCAGTCAGTACGTTTACATCCACAGTTCAATCGAGCTAAGGCTGTAGTCCAACTAAGACGGACAATCAGGCAACTTGCCGAGTCCGAGTAGACTTGGACTGAGACTTGACTTTATTGATCCCTTGGTATGACTCCCTCAGGGAAATATACAATTTCCAGCAGTGTAAAGTGGTGAGGACATAGAGCAGCAATGTATAAAAGAAAAAACACAAATATATACAAAAAAATAAAAGTATGGATAGATATACATGTGGAGAAATCGATTTATTGGCCGTGTATGTCTGACTCCATCTCCGTAGGTGGCGCTGTATCTCTCGCCATCAGTTTCCTGTTGACCGTTCAGGTCAATGTCTGGGGAGGAAATGTTGGTGCATGCGCAGAACGCCAAATCCGACCAAGTGTATACATGCAGGAATAATCAGACAATGAATCGCATTATCCCGGTATGTTAGTCCGACTAAGAGTAGCTCAACAGACTTACATGTTTACATCACATTTTGAAAACTGAATTGTCTTAGTCCAACTAAAATTGGACTTTTAACATGCATGTAAATGCTTGTTAAAAGCACCCACACACACACACACTTGCTTGCAACTTGTTCTCATCAATACTCTTTTTTTCCCCCCATAAGTGTGGCTTCTCAGCCTCCCTCCTGTCCATGGGTCTGTGTGTCTGTGATCCTTAGGTTTATTCAGTGTTGTGTGAAAACACCAATTAGAAAGCTGCTGACAGGGCACACAGAGTGTAAATAAGCCCCTGAGGGGGGCTGATTAGACAGAGGTGTGTGTATGTGTCTGTGTGTGTGTGTGTGGGTTGCGGGGGGTGGTTTGTGGAGGATACCAATGTTGCAGGTGGAGTCAGAAGGTGGAATCAATTGCTGGGCAGAGGCCAGCAGCCGTTACAGTAGCAGCAGGATGCTCCTTCATCTGCACAAGAGACACATAAAACTTAAAAGCCGTGGTAGGCAACATTGTGAGGAAAAATAGTTGATCTTGGAGTCTTGAGTGTGGGTTGTTCAATACATATTGCTCTCTCTTTCCTGAGCGAACAGATGGACTTGTTTTAATGTGACAGATGATCCATGGCAATCTCTCCATCTCTGAGACTCTTGCTGATATTGACAAGTGTTAAATTGCTTTTATTGTCCAACTCTCTTTTAGACTCAGAAAGAGTAATTCCAAATGGGACAAAAAAAGGATCTCAGGATTTCATCAAAATATAGTAGAGAACGAGGCCCTAGTAACCAGGCTGAGATAGAACGCTGTCAGTCAGACAGACTGTCTCTATCCTCCTCATGTTATGGCACACAGATCCACCAATTAATCCTCCCTCCAGCTGCATCTTCACTCTAAATTTAGCAACAAGCTCATTCTATGAGACAGGCACAAACTCAGAGTGAGGCTTTTTCACAAACCAGGCATGATGCCCTGACTTTGTATTGTTCTCCACCATAGCATTTACAAAATTACAACACATTCTAATTTGTCGACTAATAATGTAAGATTAGCTTATCTGGGCGTTGAAGATGCAGTCACTCAAAACCCTTTCAGTTCAGCCCTTTCAGTTTCATTCACCTCACTCCTGCTCGTCATCTGTTTAACTCGCTCTCTTCTCTATTGAAATCTGAAATCTGAAATAAAAATAGGGTGACATTTACATTTTATTGCAGAGTCTTTTAATCATCCTCTCTGCAAATCGCCATGGCAACAGGTAATTAGACCTATCAGGTCATAACCTTAACGAAACAAGGTCAGGTAAAGGAGGATTAAAATTGGCACGTGTGTGTGACATGTTAGCAAATGAAAATGTGGACGCAACACTGCTTTGATAAAGGGATATTAATAATACACTCCTTTTGCTTTGTACATCAACAACATGTTGGTTGTACAATAATGAAATGTACACTGTTGTTATGTCGAACGTTCTTGCCAGATTCATGTGAGCTCAATTTTTTGAACCACAATACCGTTACTTATTTGCATGTCTACAGACGTGTATATCATTGTGCTATAGTGGTTTTAAACGCTCGTGGCATTTTCAACGTAAACAAAGAATTGAGAGAGATTATAGTTATGAATGTGGTTAGGCTTGGGCACAATGAAGTAATCTTAAACAAATCAAAAAAGACTCAAATGAGATGCCAGGCCAGCAGTGCAGTGGGCCGTTGCCTCAGTGTTTCCCCTCTAAACGAGAAATAAAACAGTCCAAACCTTAATCAAACAAAACATGAAGAAACAAGGGCTATTGGTGATCTCCAAACCAAACTAAAATAAGGAAGAAAAAAACCTGACATGAGTCAGGAAACGCGAAACCAAGCAGGGAAGACTGCTGTGGTCAAGATGGAGAGCCAAGACTAAACAACCTCTCTCGCTCTCATAATGCTCCTCCAACCTAGTTTACCCCCATGTGGCCACACATAACAAAAAGGGTTAGACAAAGACAAGGACATGTTTTTCCTTACATCATCACATGGACACTGTGATCATCATCATCATCATCATAAAGTCAAACAGAAGTAAACTGTGATACAGTGTTAAAACACACCAGGAAACTGCTGTGCACTCACTCAAACAACCCCTCCACCTCCTTGGGGGAATTTCACTTTTCACCAACATTTGAGAACTCCATCACTTTAAAAATGTTTGCTTGCCATGGTGTGCACAAATACAAAACTGCAATGTTTTTCTGCAGACTGTCCAAGTTGATATAAACGGCCACATTATATAACTGTTTGGCATTATAGTGAGTCGTCTTAAAAGCAAAACTGATGGACCTGAGTATTTTCATGATACTTGATGGATCACAGATGTATTTACAGTGACAGTACAGTCTTTGCCTGACACTTTCTACAGCACTGATTCGTTGCATGTGGGAAGAGTGTGTAGTCAACAATAGTGAGCAACATAACGCAGTTTACCTTCGTGCAGCTATTTTTATATGTTTTTGGGTCACACCATAAAGTCTCTAGGTAATACAGGACATGGATCCTGGAGGGATAGTCTCCCCTTCATTCATTAAAAAAATGTCTTTGTGTCGTTTTTCAGTGCTTTCATCACCACAGACTAAATTCCATTCACTTTTTTCAGTGATATAGTTTTTTTTTGGCAGGTGATGTGCTTATCTTCAATCCTAGTTTCCCTCTGAGGTGTTCATATGCTTTATACATGATACCTAGGAGTAGGAATCTCAAGGTACCTCACAGCCTAATTTGATCAGGATTCGAAGGGCTATGATTTTATCAGCCTGTTGAAAACTGTCTTACATCAAAAAAGCATAATTACATAAATAATTGTATTAAATTCCATTATATGCAAATGGAAGAAATGTGTCAACTGGAACATTTCTGATGAAACCAGGAAATTAAAAGTGTTTCCCACTGATTTCATTCAGTCTGTGAGGGGGTGCACACACAGGCACACGCACAATGTGCACACAGTTTGTTCTCAGCAGCAACACATCACAAGTGACTGGTACACACGGGCCCAATGCCACAAAGAGTCATGAGTCATAAGGCTCAGTTGTATTTTCTCGATTTAAGCTTGATGCATCAAAGGAATAATTTTGAGAACAGCAAAACAAGAGAGGAGTGTTATTTTAATGGACCGCCTTGGTGTGGGAGTGCCTGTGATTGGAGCCTGGCTGATGAACTGGTCAGCTGGTTATTACAGGTCCAATGATCATTTGCTTGTGACAGTCAACTGATATCAAGCTGCAGTTAGCAGTTTATTACTGCACTTTTCCACTCTGCAGTTTTAGTTTAGTTTTAGTTTCTTTGGGATAGTATCTGGTAACTGGTGCTTTTTTTGGTACCTGCTCTGATGAGGTTCCAAAGCAATTAAGGTCAGAGTGTCGTCACTGCCAAAGGCAGGCGATCTGAATCTGAATCACAACATGTTCAGTCGTATTTTAGTTCAGTGTCTAGCAAACGGAATCTGTGCTCGAAAATAACTGCTTTGCTCGACACTAACTTGCGTGTTTGTGTCGTGTATATAAAACAATGTCACAGCAGTTTCTTGCAGACATTCTATTACGACCCCGTCAACTTTGAGGAGGAATATAATGGAACACGACGTGACAAACCGAGTAGATTTGAGCCGAACTATAACTGTACCGTGGAAAAGCGCTTTTAGTGTCTCCCCAGCTGATTTCGAAAGAAATTAATACATTTCAACCATATTTACTACTTGGCTTGTTGTGTGTAATTTTATAATTGCCCTAATTAACATGTTATGTTTCACCCGGCTTTTGCATGGTAGAGATAAAAACTTTTTGCATCAACTCACGGAGTTGGTTTTATTTCCTCCATCTGTGTCCACACCTGGACACCTCTTACTCCCCAATGAATGTATATAAAAAGTGGCCGTACAGTAGTTTCCATCTTGCAAAACTCCCACTGTGAGGCCTGGAAACTTGCGATTTGACCGGCACAATGTCTGTTTTTGAAAGTGGTCATTTGAAGACATCACCTGCAGGCAGGCCACTCTTGCCGAGGAGATACCAGCTGTCAATCACACGGCTGGTCACTCATATGTGACATACTTTATCTTCCTCTAATGAAGAAAGCCTGAAAAAAGCAATTGCGACCATTTACTCTCCATGAAATTGTTTCCTGTCTCATACACCTCCGTTCCAGCAGTTTCCGAGTTCTTTTTGCAGCCTGCGGAGTCGCCTCCTGTTGGCTAACTGCTACTTCTGTCCTTCTTGCTATGGCTTCAATATTAAAACTGGAAGACTGCTTCCATTTTTATATGCAGTCTATGTGCATTCACTGAATTAGGTTGGAGGGGAAAATGTCTGAAAATAAGTATATCATCATGCAAATACCCTTTCATTACCCGGCTTCCTAACCTCCCTCTCTGTGTTGCTTTTTTTTTTTTTTTTTTTTGAGTGGATTATGTTTTTTGTTTTTTTTCCATCATTGCCCCTTTTGAATTTTGTAGAGCCTCATGAGGGATAACAATCCTCTTATTTATGCACTAACCTTTACCTCCCCTCACTAATGCTGATAGAGGCCACATTGTAGCGCCGCACTTTATCGCTCTAATGCTAGCTGGCTAATGAGGGTTTTACCTGAGGGGTCTCAGGTGCTAATCTCCGCTCCAAGCTGAAGGACTAGCTGAGGACTCATTATAACCCTCAGAGGGGGCAGCTTAACAGGAGCCTGAGAAACGCTCCCTGCTGCTCATTTCTCACTAATAGCCTCTTCACTATCTGACAAGACTGACCACCTGACCTCTCACACCTGCAGTCCCCCCACCTCATTCACCCTGATCCAAACTCCACAGAAGGATGAGGCTACTTCCTGGTGCAGGTTCTGCACTGTTTGTTTAAGTTTAACGCTGCAGCAGCAGCTTTTACTTTTTCTGCTGCTCCTTTTTTTTCGCCTTCTCATTCTTTCCATCCCCTCAGCATGCACCTCTCTTCCGACCCTCTCTAAATGATGAACGAGGCAGCAGATAAAGAGCTGACTGCGGTGAGAGGGAGCGAGAGAGAGAGAGAGAACGTGTCTCTCTGGATCTGTTCAGGAGTGTCAGGTGGACAACTCACAGCAACCTCAGACAGATTTTGAGTTGTGATCCCTCAGACCACAGTCAGCGGTGTAAATGAAAACGTGTCATAGTTCACACTGCAGTCAGTGGACTCGGGTAACGTCCCCCGTGGAAGTGGAAGTGTGTTCACAGTCGCTAACAAACACAAGAAGCACACATTTGTATACGCTGACTTTGTCTATGACATCCTAAGAAGTTTCAGAAAGCTTTTAAAGCTATTACAACCATGTGTTTTCCATCTTGCCAGAGTTCAATCGTCAACTACAGTCTCTTTTACTCTTCTATTGATGTCTTAGACCATAGTTGAGTATTCTGCTGAACAGCTGCTCTGTAGGGCTGCATGCAGTGCTCGGGCTGGGCAGAGGGTTTTACTGTCACTCTCACTCATTATCTACTGGAAGTAATCCCATCTGACACAGGGTGAAAGGGGTGGGGGTGGGGGAGGTACACCCTGAGTAAGATGCCAGGCCCAACATATAGAGCTGAACAAGCATTCACTCTCACACCTACGTGCAATTCTAATTATCCTCTGCATGTTTTTGCGCTGCACTGTGGGAGGAAACCGGAGAACCCGAAGAAAGGCCCATGCATACTCAGTGAGAACATGTAAACTCCATGCAGGAAGGCTTTTGGTTGGACAGAGCAAACTCTTGTCTTGTTGCTGCAAGGCAACATTGATAGCCACTATGCTGTTGTGTGGTCCACCAAAGCACTGTCCTATACAGGGCCTATTTAGAATGCTCTTTGTCCTCTTATTCAATAGGGTTGTGATTCTAAGGTTGTTGTTTTTTTTACACCTAATAGTCTTCTAGACTTGGTAAGATTGGCGACTCGGTTCAGTTCGGGGTTGCAACATTCAGCCGGTCCCAGTTTGCTTTCATACTTCCGCATTTAAGTGAAACGAACTGAACCTTTTGATTAACAAATTCCCCTCCTCGTCTGAGGCAGTGCCGCATCAATAATTACTGAAGGAGAAGACGAGACAAACAATGAACAAGAAAACTCGCTCATCTATTGGTTATAATTCAGGGAAACTTTTGTTTGTGCCACATAAGAGCAAAACATGCTGCATCAAATCAGTCAGTTTTTTTTATTATTATTTTGTTTTATGCGAACATAAGACACAGATACACTTCAACATTGGGCTCAGCCATGTCTCCCGGCTATCGTTCTACACGCACGTATGTTTTGGTCGTGTTGTACTCAATGCCCTGCGCTGTAGTTCGCCTGCTGCATTTGGTTCATTTGAAGCGAATCGAGACCTATGTTTTTAGGCGGACCAGAGTTTGCTTCTTTTGGTGCGCATCAGAGTTAGGTTGCATTTTCACACCTCCCCAAACGAAACCAGACAAACAAACTAGGTTTGATTAAGAAGGTCTGGTGTGAATGCACCCTAAATGTAAGGAATAGTTGCTGTCATTCATCATGAGGGTTGCACGTGATTGAACCTTCATAACTTTATGGACACCTCCTCTGATTGAAGCTGGCTTTGTCTCCACTGTGTGCACTCTTCATCCTAAGTCACATCTCTGTGTACAGAATGTACTGGAACCAGCCCAATTTCCAAAGTTTGTGTGAGCCTCTGGGCTGTGTAGCAGTGAATCCTTTAGCGCTGGATACGCTGACCTACTGCTTCACCCCTTTTTATTTTCTGACTCCACTGCGGGTTGCCTTTTTATTGACAGGGCAAACGGTGTGGTGAGTTTAGAATTCTAGGAAGAAAAAGGTTTAGTGTGACTCAGTCAGCAGAGTAAAGTGAGGAAAGAAAAGTTCTCTGGTGGAATTGAAAGGGCAGTGATCTTATAACTCAGCTGAGTCTTACGTTATTACAAGGTAATATTAAAGACCAGTGTCCAGCTGTATCAGTTAGAAGTGTCCATATATTGGCACAGGTCGCACATTTGAACTGCATAGTAAATATAATGTAAATAATAATAATAATAACAATAATAAATAATGATTTAGTGGATGTGATGAGATAGAAGGATATAAAAACAGTAACACTAAGATAAGTAGCTTTCTCTGAATGTTGCTTTTTTTTCAGTATTGCTGGGGATGTCCTTCTACTACAAATTCACCCATTCAAAATAATTAATTGGAGTACAACAGCTCAACCAGCCCATGGTTTAGTATAAATTACATTTTCTTGGTAACGGTTTCAGTGTATTTCATTTTGACACAAATCTATTTTTTGCTCTTGTTTTGAAGAATAACTTACACAGAGCTGTGATAATAAATGCAAATTATAATAATCATTATATTTCTAATTTGATTATTAATATTGAATGATATTGATATTAAAGTATTATAAATATAATGTGGTTATATATCTTGATCCAGGAACATAGCTTGACAGGAACACAAAATGGTGGAAGTGAAAAACCAGGGCTGTGTCTTTTTTTCTCACTTGAGTTTTGCATCACAAGTGTGGATGGTGCACTAATGCATATATGTACATGTTTGTCATGTCTTGCTTTATTAAAAAAGTATTTTGAAAAATACAACTTCAACAAAGTAATTTAGCTAAACATTTTGAAGGTTTAGTCCAAACCATGATCAGAAATTACTTCCTGTTTTCACAAAATGGGGTACACCCTGTGTTAATTTGTAGTTTAGATTAAGGATATCTATGTTTGATATCATGGTATAGACACTGAAAAGACAGATCTCAAAGCAGCAACTTTGATCGCATCATAACTGTCATTTCCAATTATGGCTCCCTGCATGAAATGAAAATCATAAAATTAGCTGTGAACACCACGGCTTCCTGTGACATTTAGCACAGTCATTATGAATGCACATTAAATATTGACTAATGAAGAATCGGGTCTAAGTTACAAAGGGTGCAGTAGTTACATCTTATACAGTCAAATATTATGTCTTTAATAAACTGTCTTTATTTTAATTGGTTCAAATATTAAAATCATATTAAATGTTTGACTGACATGATATTGACTGTTTCACTGTTTCGCTACATCTATGTTCCCTGCTGTAGCCCTATTATATGTAACGCTTTACATTTAGGTTAATAGTTACGTATATGGACACTTATTACATTTCAGAAACAAAGAAACCCAAGTAATCAAAAACTTGAGGGGGTCGTTTCCAGGAACATCAATTCAATCAGTTACATAATGTACGTGTTTCACAATGTAATTGCCCTTAGTCCAAACGATTTCTTGTAGATATTGTTTGTGTATCATGGGAGTTTAAAACACTTTCCTGAAGACCTGTTTAAATTTGGAGTGAAATTGATGACTCACATTGTTTGTAATGTAGCGAGCTTTCTTTGTAATTCTCTGCATACACTTTTTTTCCCGATATTACTTGAACACTCTGACCAGTTAATCTCAGCAGCAAGTGTATGAATTCATTTCATTTTTAATAATATGATGGGATCATGGGATCAGTAGTGGCCGTCATTCATGCTCAGCAGCTTTGCATCAAAAACATCTGTTTATGGAAAAATCAACTTGACCTGACACAATAAGAGAGGAATAAAATTGCATTAAATATAGCTGAGTTTGGCATTTCTGCAGATGCTTGCTTAGACTAGATGTATCAATTCTGATGAAAACAC
This sequence comes from Microchirus variegatus, assembly GCF_963457635.1. Taxonomy (NCBI): domain Eukaryota; kingdom Metazoa; phylum Chordata; class Actinopteri; order Pleuronectiformes; family Soleidae; genus Microchirus; species Microchirus variegatus. Next base: position 21,202,462 of record NC_139804.1, read on the forward strand.
CGTGCAGTCTGAGTGCAGGGGAAAATTGAAGTTGATATTCAGACAAAGAGAAATGGCCTGGTTTGGTCTTGTTCAGACCTGGTATTGCCATCTGTCTTGAGGAGTAGGCGGCTGTATTCGATGTGACAGCTGTGCTTTGTGCTTGTAGTTATAATTAACTAATGTTAATGTGCTGACATGTACAATGTGTCTGAATAAAAGCAGAAACCTCTCGTTACCTATTTCCTGTAATTTTCTGCCTGGAGAATGTTACATTTCAAGCGTTACGGGGCATTTAGGGAGTTCTTCTTTACATGGAGAGATGAAGTATTTGCAGCAGATGTGGTCTGGTCTGGTCTGGTACTCACTGCATGGATAAACTAAATTAAGCTTTGTTAAATTTAATGCAAATTACTAGGACAGTACACATTACGTTTGGATTCTTAATGTATACAGACACACACTCACACATTAGTCACTGTTTGCATGTGGCAGCACTGCAAATTGGATGCATTTTCCTCCAGCTTTGGAAAGCATGCAACAATTAAAAACAGTGAGTGGCTGCCTACTGGGCTTCCACTCACATGGATTAATGCAAATGTGAATCACTGCATTAAGTAATTCTCTTAATTCCCAATTAGGCTTGAGAATAACATCTTTGGCTTGTTGAGATGCACTTCCCCAGAAACCCAGTAGCCCTCAGAAAGCCTGACAGACTCAAGAGCCTCAAACTTAACTGTAGCTACAGTACCATGAGGGCTGAACAAGACTGAAGTCTTTCACTTCAGCTCTTTATCATGGTCACTTGTTGATGTCAATATATATATAGGACTGCACTTCTATGAGATACTATTGGCATTTTCCAAACTCATTCTGGAGTAAGGGATGTTTCTTGACCTAAACATCTGATCATACATGAAATGTGAAGTCATGCTGTGATGACATCTACTACTATGTCTGTAGTTTATAGTTTGGCACGTGTTAAGTTGGTTCTTTAAGCTTCAGCTACCTCACTTTAAATTATGTTTTCCATTTTGTCTCTATTTATTGTCATTGCCGTGAGGATTTGACAACAGAACAGCATTAAGTAGGCTATGGTAATCATTAGAACACAGCGATTTGACTGATTTTGTTGTGGTTTTATCAGAATACAGATTATATTATTGAATATACTGGGTACATCCGGTTGCGTACATTGAACCGCAGAAGAAGAATATCGTCTGTTGTGGAGGTGTTTCACGAGCGACAGTGTCTTCTGACTCTGGGTCTGACTCCGGGTCAAAGTCATAAAAGGGACTGCAGCGGGGAGTCGTGACGGAACTATTTTTAAACATGGTTTTAACAATGATAATGAGTAGCAGTGCATCCACCGTTCCAGAGGGGGGAGCTGCGCTTCTGAGAGCGGGTGTGCTGAATATGTCACTTCCGGGTATTGGCCAATCACAACAGTTGGGAAGGCTCTACGCTGGCTGGCCAATCACAACACACTCGCGGCTGAGGAACAGCGTCAGAAAAGAGAAATTTCTATCGGCTCGTTTACAGCAACTAGGAGGTTTTTTACCATAAAAACAAGTGAATGTATGTAAGTAGACCTCCATAACTAACATATATGTGCAACAGGACCACTCTGTGAGCTTTACGATAGTTTTGGTTTGCTGGTATTGCACAAAAACATAGAGATGATTGACTAAATAAAAAGGGATGTTGTCTCTTGGTTCGGACATTGAAGCCTATGCTGAAGAATTTCATGCATTCGCTTGAATGGCCATCAGGGAGCAACCCAACTGGTTTGTACAGTATGTAAGTCAATGAGCCTACTTACATGTTACTGTTTATGAGTCTCAATCACTAGTTTCAGGTGTTCTTTAATAAAGAGTGATGTCCAGTTTGTAAGTTATGGTCCCATCTAGACCATATAAGCAAGGTATAGTTATACCATGCTTTAGGGCATGGTTATGCTGTGATTGACATCCAGTAAATAGGTAGATCTACACTGGACAAGCTCTCAGTACGGTCTAGGTCTGTGTATTTGACAGCCAACAGATTTTCATTTTAAGAAAATAAAACCAAAACGAGTAGTTTCCCATTTACTATTTACAAATAGGGAAATGGAAAGACAAATATCGGCAATCATTGAGAAGGGAACAAGACAGAATGATCAGTTGTTTGGATGTGCAAATAAATCGAAATCGGACATTTGCCTGAAAACAGACTGAATGGGAAAAAAGGTGGTGCTGAGCTCCAAAAAGTCGCGCAGCAGAAATCCAACTGTGGCTCACTTAACCGCGGTCAAGCCCCTGCTCAGCACATTCCGCTCAGAAAAACCCTGGGTTGCTCCATACTGAGTGTTTAACACAGCGGACGTTTCACCACAGGACTTTCCATTCGGTCTGTTTTGCTGCTATAAAACTAGTAAATTCGAGTAAAGGCATGTTTAGACTGCAGGCAAATCCTGACTTCGGGGTACAGCGCAACAGCGACATAGCGATAGATTCCGGGACACAACAAAATAAGCTATGCACAACATGAAAAGCATTTTTCCAGTTATTTTGTTTCCTGATTTCCGTTTATTTGCATGTCCAGACTACTGATCATTCTGATTTTTCCTTATTCAATGATTGTCGATTTTTGATTTTCATTTCCCTATTTGTGAATCATAATCGGGAAATGGCTCATTTTCTGATTTTGGTGATTTTTTTCTTAAAACGAATATCTGTTTCCATTCTTCCATATATTATTAAACAGAAAACAGCAAAGTACTACACTCAAAGATGGGTTGCCACTTAGAAAAGGCACTGTGCAGATACAAAGGGTTTACTCTAATGTAATAAATGGTCTGAAATGATGCACCTCTTTGTCATATGCTGTTTATTGCTGCAGTGCAGTTGAGTTTGAGTTGCTCTGCTCTGTGAGGAAGCTGACTGACACCGGTGAGGCGGACTCTCTGTTACTCCCCGCTCTCCAGTGTGTGTTCAATTCAGCACTCCTGTGACTTTTACTCTTAATTCCATGCTCTAAATCAGAAAGCAGGCTTGTAAGCAGGAGCTTAAGCTTTGGTGAGCTGCTATTAATTGTAGTGTGGCCACAGGGCCAGAAGGAGGCAGAGATGAATGAACAGTGAGGCAGAGGGAGAACACAGAACAGGGCAACTCGGATTTAATTAAGGCCAACCTTGAACATGCAGTTGTCCCACAGGATCAAAAACCATCAAGCAATGTGTGTGCGTATGTGTTTTTGTTACCTCTTTAGGACCTTTTCTGGCATAAACATTGACCTTGTCAGGACCAGTAGTGAGTGTGCATGCATGTGCGAGAGAAATGGAACAGACGCACCAAAGCCAGACATACACATCGTGTGTATGACATCATTATGTTATGTAGCAATTGTGTATTTTCTACACAAAGTAGGATCAAGTGCCACTTATAGTACATTTGTTTATTTCACTTAAGGTGGCACTTCTCTGCTTCTGTAGCTTTTAAAAGCTATTTGTCACTCAAGGCAAACAGAAGCAGTGCATCTTGTGAGCAGTGAATGGTAGTGGTTCATTTCCAAACACATATTTATGAAATACTAGGGGATCTTTCTGAGCTTATGAATGGACTGCAGAGAAGTGGATTTTGCTGTGGCAGTGGTTTGTAGCGTTGGGGTAAATCCCTCAGTAACATTTCCTGGAAAAGCAAATACATACAGTATATATGCACAAACACACTCATTTGGGAGGGGATGCAGTATAAGCTCAGGGGAGTCCTCCTCCTCCACTGTAAGGATATTCGTTTGTGTTTGTGTGTGTACTCGTGTTAGCCTGCTGTTCTTAAGTGGCATCCCTGGAGAAGTCATGAATAGTGATTTTGTAAAGGTTAAAGCCTTACATCTTCTCACCAGAACATTGGCAGTTTGAGGTTTGCATGCCAGTGTGAGGAAATAGCATGACATTGTTTCTGATGTTATAGCAGATTGAGGTATATTTTAAGATCATTGTGAGTCAAAACTTATTTTGTTGTTTCAGGATAGAAACAGAACGCCTTCATTGTCATCGTAAATTAATTTGGTTGTCTCATACGATGACAATCAAGGCTTGTGACAACCAATTAATAACATATGCACGCTGTCATCATGGCTTTGCTAAGACAAAATATCACACAGATCATCATCAGCCACTGTGGAAATGTTGTGGCTAATGGGTGAATGTGATTTGCTGTGAATGGTATGTAAAACTGTAGTGTAATGTCCGATTCATATACATTTTGCATCTGCAAAAATTTGCTTAAGATCACATGACTGTGAACTTAAGTGGATTTCAATCTGTCCATGCCACATAGGGGTCCCTATGTGGTCGTGCAGCCCAAAAAACACACATTTTAACTGTGCATGCTCCAGGGAAGAAAATACAGTGTACTGGAATAGAATATCGGTAAATAGATAGACCACTTAAAAAAAAATTGTGACATAAAATTACACACACAGCGGCAGATGAAGACGCTAGAAAGTATTTCCTGCCACACACAGAGATTCACACAATGCACAGGACAGCAGACAAAAACACTCACACACTGAGGTCAGAGGTCTCTGGAGTTTTGACTAGACTTTCCACTGGCAAGGCATCATGGGATTAGGTCATATGTTAAACAGATTCTCCCTGGCCTTGATAGTTTCCTCTCTTCCTCTCTGTTTTGCATAGTTTGACAGGCCTGCCTAAAAGCCTGTGGTCGGGCTGTTTACTCATCCTGTCTGTGTTTAAATTAAAGGAACAAATGCTTCATTAAGAACACGGGGTTAGTTCTCCCTCTCTCTCTCTCTCTCTCTCTCTCTCTCTCTCTCTCTCTGTGTGTGTGTATGTGTGTGTGTGTGTCTCAGAGGAGATCACAGGACTACTAAATGAGGCCTCCTGCTGTGCAGAATAATTGTTGGCATTGGAAGTCAAAATGTTTGAGGATGAAATCATACCGAGACACTCACCAGCCATTTTCATGTGGCAGCGTTGAGCTAAACTGCTGCGGGGCATCTGTTATAGATAAATAAACTATCAGCTCAAGGTCTACTTATTAGCTTTTCTGTGACACACACACACACACACCACTGCCTTTCTCTGCAACAAGCTGATAAGTGCATCGGCACATTTTAAGGATATAATGAGATGATTGGGCTAATTTTTAAGGTTTAAGGTGATATCCACAAAATGTGCAGGGATTCTCTGATTTACTGATTGTACACAGGTTTTGGCTGAGATTCAGCTCCCTGGGTACCATTAGTCTTTTATGAAAATATGGCAGATGCAGGTACTGATTTCTATCTCCTCATTTTATAATAATTCACTCCATGTTAACTGTCAGGTAGACAAATTCATGATAATATGGATATATTAAGAGTAGCGTATGTAAACTGAATACATTTGTTAAGAAAGTAGTTGAATTAAAGGAGTGAGAGGCAAAGAAGGCTCTAAAGCACTGGTTGTTTGTGATTCAAGATGTTTACGATTCACGGGAATGGTAATTTTCACACAGTTGTTCTAATTTTTTTTGGAAAAACATTTAAAATACAAATCTGTGCGAAAACAAATATGTTTTCTTCTGTAGAGTGTCTAAATCTGAAATGGTGTTTTTGACACATTGGCTTAAACAAATACTGCACCTCTTGCTATTCAAAAATTGCTGTTTTGCGATATTACTGAACATTTGATTAGGTGTTCAGCCCTAATTCAGGGTTTTGGACATTAGTTTTCTTTACCTTGTGTTCTGTTTCCTGGTTTTTTTTGCATCCTGTTTTGTTTTGAAGATGTTCTTTCCTGTTTACCTTGTCTGCAGTTTTGCTTCCTGTCCTGTCTTCCCTGATTGCGTGCCCCGCCCTAATGTGTTTCACCTGTGTCTCGTTTGTCACACCTGTGTTTGATTGTCTCTGCCTCCCGAGGGTATTTAGTCTCTGTGCTTCCCAGTGTCTGCGTTGGGTCTTTTAGTTTGTTGGTTTGGTGGCTGGTTAATACAAAAATATGTTAATTAGAGCTGAAATACTTGAAATCATATTTAATGTGTTTATCGACATTTATTAGTTTCCTTGCCATGACAAATTGGAACAAATAAAACACTGGTATCAGCTACTATAGTGGGCTTAGAATGTCTCAATAGGTGCATGACCTAACATATTAATAGAGTTGTCCAGCGTCAAGCGATGAAGCAACTGTTAGTCACCACCGATCATCCTGACAGATATGGTGAACAGATGTCCAACAGCAGGTATCCACTCACAGCCAAGTGAAGCTTTAAGATAAATGAAGCGGGCTGAATGCATCAAGCAGCATCTGAGAAATACATTTTCTTTTCAGAAAATCTGTTTCTCTGCACTTTCTGTCCAAAAACATGTCCAGTTGTTGGACTGTGCTTGTCTCGCAGTGGACGGCTTCTTTATTTACCGTCGAAGGCAAGAAAACCAATTTCCTCAACTTCATTTGTTCTTCTGCATCAGGATGCTTTGTGACTTTGTGTCTTCCTCACTTCCCCATGAGCTGGATTTATAGTTGATCTAACATGAACACTGCTGTGGAAACACACAGTGTTGGTGCTGATCTTATAGTTTATTGTAGCATTCGGCTAATTGATATCATCACTATATCAGTCAGGTGCAACATATGTGACCAACATATCCAGTTATTTACACAATGCTGTGCATATTTATGTACTTTACTTTAATTAGAAATGCATCAAGGGATTATTTTTAAGAGATATGATAATGCTAGATTATCACGTTTTCTTAAATTTTAGGTTTATATATATGCAAGAGAATGCAGTTTTCCAGGTAAATGTACTCGTTTGCGTGTGTATTTAAAACAGAAATCCAAAATAAAAGCATGATCATTAGTAGGTTTATCTTTGTTTTCTGTTTATCACTACATTAATCAGAGAAGTCTGTCAACAGCATAAATATGTTGATACTCACCATGGTATAATTCTATAGATCTGACGGTGAATGATACGTCATGTAGGATTATAACAAGGAATAAAACTGGAAAGCTGTTTGGATAAGTGATAATGATGTGGAGGTTTCTGACACAGATTATGAAAGAAAACAGAAAAGCTGTTTATTTAGTGGGTATTGTTCCTATGTTCACGTTATGTATAAAAAGGCAATATAGAGTAAAAACTGGAACAAATTATGGAGGATAGATGAGACAAACAACTTATGAAGATTCCTCGCCAGACGCCACAAATAAAAACACCATTATCCAGAAAACCATAATTGCCTGACAAAAGTGTCAAAAATGAATCTTTATTAGGGACCATATCAGAAGAGTGTTAATGTGGACTGTGTGATGATTGTCGTGATGCAGGTAGATTGTTCCAAGGAGACGGTCGTCTGTATTTTAATCTGTACTGACAATGTTGAAAATTAATATCCTTTCAGTATCATATCACACATATCAAGTAAATACCAATTAAAATCACATTCAAATTGATGTAGACACACATGAAATGAGCCAAACCATTCCATAGAACTACATCAGAGTAGCTCTGGTGCATAAACATGTATGGATGCACATAGAACCACTGGGACTAAAGCACAGGCTCTGTATGATGTGTTGATGCTTCACGCTGACAGTGTTTTTGCTCAGAAACAGCCTCGGGCCTTTTCTCTCATTCTTTCTTCTTGCTGGGTTGACTTTTGACATTATAATGAAATGACAATAAGTGAAGTCTCTGCAGTAAACAACAATCTTGATATTGCTTTGTGTACTGTTTATTGATACTGATTATTTCCTTGTCCCAGGCAAACCGTACAGTGTGCCTGTATAATCAGATCAAGCAAAGTGTAAACACTAAGTGCTTTCTCTCTCTCTCTTCCTCCATCAGGTGTGATCTACACCACCGACACGTTGGACCGCGAGACCAAGGACTCGTATTGGCTAACGGTGTATGCCAGCGACCACGGCGTGGTTCCCCAGTTCGCCACTATCGAGGTGTTTGTCCAGGTTGAGGATGTTAACGACAATGCCCCTCTGACCTCAGAGCCACTGTACCGGCCATCGGTGCCAGAGAACTCTCCACGTGACGTTTCAGTAATCCAGATTCAGGCCCAGGATCCTGATACCGCACCCACCGCTGCTGCTGACAGGCTGAGCTACCGCATCATCAGTGGAAACCCACAGAACTTCTTCACCATAAACAGCCGCACAGGTGAGTGATGAGTGCCTGTGTGTGTGTGCATGTGAAAAAGGTACTGCTGTCTCTGGCTGATGAAGACTGAAAACTCTCTATGAAGAGAGAATCTGCATTTTTGGTGTCTCTTATTATGGAAACGAAGTAGCTAACATGACTGATAACAGTTTTGAAAGAGTCACTGGTTCTGTGGGCATATGTAGGGCAGCATCCTGCATCTTCAAGTGTCTCTCCGCTTTGGTGCTATATAGCTGCTTGAAATGTTTGAACTCATAAGCATAAATTACTGAAGACTTACTACAGTGGGTGAAATCAGCCGAGATCCAGTGTTGTGAAAGAGTAACTGTCCAGTTATTTGTCTTGCCAAAGGAATGAACCTCGATAAAGCAAAGCTTTTTCCAATGACAGGTCATATAGACATAGCTGCACTACATCGTTTGCCAGTATTTATACTGTATCAATAGTGTGTTGTTGTTGTTCAAGGGGCCGAATTTGGCCCACAGCCACAAACGGAATAGACCTGCTCTATGTCCCCCTGTAAGAGGCAGCGTTGTTAATTACAAACATCATCTTCCGTACATTGATGAATGAAGCACATGTTCTGATATGAGATGAAACACGGATACTGTTGTTGTGATTTATGAGGGAACGAATGTGCGGGCGGAATGTCGAACACAATAACAAGCCGTAGAAGCGGTGTAATTAATTATATATATATATCGAAACTGACACTTTCAATTGAATTCATTCAACTTCACCCGTGAGGAGTTCAATTTGCGTAAAAAAGCATTGGTGCGTATCAAATATACACATTACATCAACGTATGACATGGAACTTGTACTTTATTTGTAAAATAGTAACCCTTCCAGAACACGTTAGCTCTGCATAGTAATGTTGGTTACCATGGTGATATACACCAGTTACTATGGTGATCTAGCCTGATTAAAAGTGTTCCAGCTGAGTGCTATGCTAAAAAACCTGAGCTAAACCCAAACATGGCTGGATAAGACACAACCAAAACAATTTAAAGATGCTGACAGCGCACATACAGTGATAGGGTAACAGTTTGGATGCGACTGTCAACGCCAACTGATCCAGACGGAAACAAACACATCATATTCAGAATTGCGTCTCCAAACGTCGTGTGTCTCTATCTTGACACATTGCTCCACAGTTACACAGTTGAGACGTGATGGTTGTGACATCTCATCAAAACCGTTCACTCTGTGGAAGACGATGTTCTCACCGATTCTTCGTGGACATTGTTTACTCAAACAACTGCTTACATCTTGAGACAAACTCATTTAAAGTGGGAATCTAAGGCTTTTATTTTGACAAGGTATGTTGTCTTCTGGTCTTGAGACCATCAACAGAGCCAGTTCTCCGGGGTTCATGTTGTTTTTTTAAACATTACTGCCACTCAGTTGGCTGACGTAACACTCCGGTCCATATAACTAGCAGAGGCTGGTGCAGCCCGTGTATTAAAATAATGACGGGAGGAGAAGAAGAAGAAGAAGGGAGGAAAAGGAGGAGAAACGACAACAACAGCAGCAGCTGCAGCATCGACTGTGAACATGAACACACACAGGCACAGACGTACAGCACTCATGCTGCCTCACAGATTGGTGTGCAGAGGAAAATGTTGGTCAGATATAAGTGGCTGTTGCTATATTTGTCATTGCTTGAGTCAAGATCCTTTTATTTTATTTTGAACTTGATAACACTTCACACATTTGACTCATTTTGCACCTCTTACTTATATATAAATGGATTCTTCCACTTTTATATCTATATGTCACATTTAACATTAACATTCTTCTCCTGATTGCCGTTAGCCACACGTCAGTCCCTCAGTGTCGATGGCAGATGATGAATATTTGATTTTGTTCTTATGAAACATTGATGAGGCACAGCAGAGCAGCCCCATGAGAACATATCACACTTCATCAGTGATTTACACATTTTTGCTGGAGTTTAGCCTCAGTGTATGAAGCACAGCACGGGCCATTCGTTGTTTTTAAGACTGCAGCAGAAGCTGACAGGCTGTGATTGTGAAACTACTCATGCAGCCTTTGTTAGACTTGTTTTGGAAACAGATTATCAAGTCATTTGTGGCTGCTGTTAATTTTAAACTATGCAGCTGTCTACACACAGTGCATCTGAGGGAGGTGGGGTGTGCATTCCCTTCTTCCTGGAATGCAGAGAGCACTTTCAGTTGGTCTGACTCAGCTGATGAATGATTAGATTCAACACTGGTAATCTAGTGTCTTAGTTTTATTTTTACTGTTTTAAATAATTCGGCGAAGCTGCAGCAACTTTGGTCCTCTCATCAGCTCTCAGGTTTTAGTTGCTTAGTAACAACATGCATGGCATAATCACAACCTCACAAGAGTATTAGTTAAAACAGCTCTGGCTTCCTTCAGGTGTTTTCCCAGCATTTTTAGATTCTGCAGGTGAATAGCCTCTACCTTTCCTGTTGTATTTAAGAGCTACAGCACTGAGCAAAACTAGTGCAGTTACTTTATTGCTGCACATTTTCATCTGGGCTAAATGTAGATTTTTCGAGTCACTTGAAGATACCAGACAGAAACGAAAGAGCAGGAATGAGCAATGTGGTGGAAGATGAAACTGACAGAAACTTGCCAAATCTACCAAAAGAAGGTCTTGTGCTTTCATCACCTAAAAGGTCACTGAAACTCTCGGGACATTGAAACAGGTGAATCCCAGACATCTCAGCCATCAGCAGCTTGTAAAGCCCACAGTGTAGTGATTTGTGCCGCTGACCTTACTGCCTCCTCTTTCTGTGCAAGTTTACACTGCCAGTAAATTACACTGAAGCCCCCATTCATCACATAGGCCTCAGTAATCCTGTCAACGTGGTTGGTCTTCAACCTGCAGGTTAGTTGGATCAGTTCCATCGACTCTCTGTACTAGCATCAGTGAAATACTGTACATGTCAGGGCAAACCATCATATAAAAAAGACTTTGTACTTTCGGTTGAATTAAGAACTTTTTGGCTCCATGGAGGAGCATTTCACAGTTCTCAAGGAAGAGACTTGTGGAGCTCTGTGGAGAAAATTTGTATTTGTAGAGGGAAAAAAACAACACTGTGTGATTAAAAGAACAGAGAAACTGTGTTTTCACACCAAAAAAGATGCCATAAAAGTTTTTGGAACAGTAAGATTACATACAGAGACAAAGCAAAGATATGAGTAGACATGGACTTCACTTTGGTCACGCTGGGTGACACAGGAGGCAAATCAGGGCTGATTTTTCCAACATCTCGATGTTATATCAAAAATGAAGAACAGTCATGAGTGAGTGACACTAGGAGAAGGAGAGGGTGAGGCATTACTCTTGCACAATGAACACCAGTAAACACAAAATTATCCAGATGTATGAAGTAAATCGTAGCACTTTTAACAAATTTTTTTAGAAGTGACATGGTACTCCATCTTCTTCAGTCACTATCTGCCCCCACCCTATCCTATCCACCCTCTCCTACTGTATTCAGTCTTTCTCCGTCAGAGTTTGCACATACAGCAACTGTCCTCCATTTCTGTTACAACATCACAATTTTTGATGAATCTCAACACTGACTGGTACTGACATAAAATGAACTGCGTAAAAAGGAGTCGTACAGGGAAACGTTGCACAGATCAAGACAAAGTCGGCAGGTTCTGAATGCAGATGTCCTACAAAAGGACCCTGATGCAAAGCTGACCTCATGATGGGCCACTGGACATGACTGAAAGCTGTGGTCAGATCTTAAACAAGCTACATGTGCAGGACAGATTAAAATATTTTAGGAGCTGACGTGATCTACAGGAGGAGGCTGGAAATGTATCAGTCAACAACGAAAGTGTGTGTAAGTTGTGATATACAATATGTCTGGGCCCAAATGATTGAATAAAAAGTAACTGTGCAGTAACATCTGGGAAAGTGGTTGAGTTTGTGATGCAGGAGAGCTGCAGCTGGCTTCACTTCAACTGCACTTTTGTGTTGTGAAAAAAAAAAATGATACAAGACAAGAGAAATGGATTGACTGTAAACCAGTGGACTGTTTGTTACAAAGAGAAAAGCATGTGCGGACATGTGAGTGTGTTAAAACATGTGTGACATGTGTGATGGTTTATAGGTTACACACACACACAGGCACACAGGTTTGTGCAGCTATCCTTTTTAGGACACTGTTTTGACTTCCATTTATTTGGACAATCTAACCTACGCCTTATCCCTAACCTTAACCATAACCAGTTAATGTCTAATGTAAATAATATTCCCACTATTCAAATCTTACCCCTAACCCTAACAAGTTCTTCAGAAATTGGGTTTGGCCTAATTAAGATCAGGTTTTGGTCTCCATGACGACTACTGGTCCTGTGTACTGGTCCTGAAGACGTAACAAATACAAACACACACGCACACACGGTGACATTTCCAAGACTTGAGAATCATGCACCTCTGAGTGACAGAAAATGTAATCAATAATAACAAGATCCAAACCTCCCTCCTATTGACTTTTCACTTCTATCAAACCACAACCTGCTCTGATTCTTCCCATCTGACACATGTTCTGTTAATTAAGAAATGTGGAGAGTGGTTCAATGTCTTGTAAAGATCCAAATGCATTTAGCATTGTCAGGTGATCATGTAAGCGCTTGCACATTTACTGGTGTCTGTAAGTGGGAATCTTATCTCTTTGAAGTCTGCGCAACACAAGAGGATTTTCAAAACTGACGATGTCGACTGAATGTCGATGTCTAAATCCAGAGAAAGCGAGCGCAGACTAAACTATCCAGTCCAAGATGGAGAACCACACACTTGGGATCTAAATAGACATGTAGGCAGACTCTTGGTGTCGTCCGTTAGTAGTATGCAATCCGTTTCCTGGTCAACTCATTGGATAATTTGTCCAGAAAATCAGCCTAAAATTGGAAGGAACCCAACGGTCCTAGGAAGAGCCAGGTCGGGTCAGAAATCTAGCCCATTATCCTCTAGTGTGGGGCAGGATTGAGCCATGTCTTGTGTAACATCTGGGCCATACTGGATGTTTGAGCTGCAGATCTCAAGTGTGAAGAGGAACCCCACACCTCTCTTTGTCACTCCTCTAAAGGTTTCTTCTATATTTTATCTGTCAAAATGCGGTTTTGTGGGGACTTGGTCTTTGCTGAGGATAGCGTGTACAGATTGATTTGTGAATTTGGGCTAAACAAATCAAACTGATTTGATTTGAGGGAGCCACTCTGCCCGTCTAGTGAGTCAGCATCTTGCCTAATTTATCCATTTGCTGTGTGCAGTTTGCAGCAAAATAGATGGTGAAAAAACAACTTTCAGTAACGTTTTGATGTCTACATCTGTCAAATATATCACAAACCCAACCCTTTCTGTACCTATTTCAAAGTAAAAACAGCAACATGGAAACTGGGGAGATAACATTCAGTTTCTGTGAGCTTTCCTTTTGTTCATTCTCGTGTTATTCAGGGGACGCCCAAATCACCACCAAACAGTTTGTCTCTTCTGGAGACCACTGCATATTTTTCATTTCCTTTGGCGTTTTGTATGTATGCTGTCCTTATCTACAGCCTACACTGACACACTTACTGATGATGTAATAGTTTGCAAGGAAAAATATATTGTAAGTTTTCAGGATCCAAACCAACTTATTTTCGCTATCTGTTCAAGATTTGTTTCGGGGACTGGAACCATTCTGGTGTTAATGTGAATAACAGAGATTCAGGACATGCAGCTGATTAGTAATCCAGCATCACACACTGCACACACACACATCCACTGTGGCCCAGTCATAAGGAGTTGAAGAGTATGTTTCCATTTAAATAAACAGGTCAGGACAATTAATTTGGTCAATGTAACATTAGGGTTTACAGGTGGTGCTACTCCAAATGTGAGAAATTAAGCAGCGCTCTGAAATCATGGGGGCAACCAAAGGAAAGCAGCTCCAGTAATCACATTAGACAGGTTAGTTTATTTAATATACTGTATCTGTTCAGTCATTTAGTTATGGCCTGCACAGGATATTTGAATTTTTATGGTGATTTTGCGACAGCCCGGTGCTTGTTGTGTAAAAATAAATGGACGTATCCACAATACATCAGAGGTATGTAATTGCATTCTGACAATATGTGTGACTCAGATTGAGAGTGCAGATGGAACATGTACCTGCAGCCTCCAGATGGATTTTAAAAGTAGTTAATCAACTGAGATTGAAGGCAGTCATGCAGCATGCAAGCTGCTGTGATGACAGATGCTTGGAACAATTATGTATTCCTTTACACCTCCTGCCTCGATTTGTTCTGTACATTTAGAAGAATGGAAAACGCTGCAAAACAAGTAAATCATGAGTTAAAGATAGATGCACGGTGATAAAGCTGTTATCTCACAGCTATGGTTCTTAGGCGTGAATGTGACTGAATGTCTCTATGATAGCCTTGATATGTCCGGGATGTGTACTGAATTTGTCAGCAAGGTTGCATGTAGAAGTCCAACCCTGTGTCCCAAAGAAATGTTCCCACACAACCAAACTGCACTCTCAACTAGGCAAAATAAGGAACACATTTGCTGCCAGATTATGTTTGTTTTTTATATAACGACAGTTGTGACGTAGATCACAGGTTTTTGAGGACAAATTCTGAAATGCATGAAATTGAGATCCCGAGGCAGCAGACCACAGATCAAGAACAGTTCAATACCAAACATCAGACGATTTGTTGTCATAAGGACATTCTAATGTGTTTTTATAGAGACCAAGGTGTCCACCAAATGGGATAATGTTTTAAACAGATTACCAAGTACTGTGATCTTAAAGCAGAAATGAAGGACCCAAGGTGAAATCAACTTGAGGATATAAAAACCTGAGGACAAAATCTTCTCATACCTCTATGTAGTTGCTTTTTATGCCGACACCTTAAAAGAATTATAGCCAGGACATTGTTATTTCAGTGAAAAGTGCCACAAGGGATTAAAATATGGTCATGATAACATCATTTTAGTCTCAAAAATAAAAAAACATAAATGAGAATCCAGTTTAGTTGTATAGGAACATTGTTTTTAGGAGACAAATGGGAAGCGAGAGTGGTAGACGTGTACACTGTCTTTTGCAAGAGATCCAAGTTAAAGTTCTGTTGTTGATCACAGAACTGCAGGTCCCCTGATGTTTGGACTTTATTTTAATCCTTAATTTGTCATTAAGTCTATTTATGAAGGAAGGAAATATGGTTTTACTAGATGTATATATTAGCTAATTTCCATATGTAGCTAATTGAGTTTGTGGCTGCCTGTTGACAGTCAAGCTCTTTTTCTGCATTTGATTCTAGCATAAGTTTCCTTCTTTCTCCTCAGTCTTGTATTCATTTCCAATAATGAAATGAATAAAAGTTCTTTGTTAATATAAGTTTGGCCCATGTCTGGTCCTCAGTTTTCACTGCATTTGTCAAATCCATTACACAGGCCTAACACATTTCTTCCCTGGGTCTCTTATCCTGTTTCTCATTCGCAGACTTAAACAGCAATTAAGCTGTTGGCTGCCAGGCTCTATGAGCTAATGTTGCATAATCGCTTTGCCAAAAGGCTCCTGCTTCATTCATAAGGCTGTTGCAGTGACTAGTGCAGTGCAGTGTGTGTGTGTGTGTGTGTGTGTGTGTGTGTGTGTGTGTGTGTGTGTGTGTGTGTGTGTGTGTGTGTGTGTGTGTGTGTGTGTGTGTGTGTGTGTGTGTGTGTGTGTGTGTGTGTGTGTGTGTGTGCATACTTGAGTGTGTTATCTTTCCTGGCATAAACACTGACCGTGTTGGTACCAGTAGTCTTCACAAAGACCAAAACCTTGTCCTAATGAGGCATAACCTAATTTCTGAGGAAATGGTTAAAGAGATATTTCACCGCTGGGAAGTTGAATGTCTATTAAAAATGGGTCATCTATGGAGTAGAAATGTGAAATATTTGAAGAGAGTGCCTTCTTGGCCGAGAAAGTCAGACAAATGTATTTATCGCTCATGTACACAAACGACAACAACTCCCAGAATGCTCTGCGTGCCGTGCTCACTTCGGCGCAGCAGCGCTGCCTCGCCTCCATTATCACAGTGAAGCAGATAGCATGAGTTGTGTAAAGTTTACACAACTCACGTCTTGATGAATTAGTCTTTTTTTTTTCTATGGTGCTAAATTGTACCGGGACGTGCAGTAAAAACAACAAAAGGACAAGCAGTAAGTTCCCATTATTTGCCGGTCAGAGATTCAGAGCGGTGAAAGCTTCAAGTCGGCTATGCTAAGCTATGCTATCTCAGCAGTAACTTCACAAAACCTTTACATGACAAAGATTCAACTCCACTCAGAAGTTTGTCTTCTCTGCCGTTGCTCTTCAAATATATGTTGCCACCACCTGAGGCCCAGAACGTCAGCACAGAACCGGCGTGGCACAAGGATTTGTGCACGAGGGCCACCCAGTGCCTCGGCTGGTCGGTGAGGTTGGGTATGGCGGAGCAGGGCAGAGGCAGGGCCTGGGCCGAGGGCGGCACGCTGGTGAAGCCCATGCGCAGTCCGCCGGTCCACTTTTTGGATACTGCCTCCACGCGCATGCACAGTCGCTCCTGGATCTTCACCGCGCGGCTGCTGAAGACCAGGCTGTTCTGGAACGTGTCGCCGGTTCTTTCCGCGCGCCGATAGTCGTCGCTCAAATGAACTCGTTCTCCTACGGCGCAGCTGTGGAAAGTGAGAGGGTCGAGGCAGAAGGCAAGATAGAAGATTGTGCCAATTTGCCCCGTTGATGCACATACAAACACACAAGCGCTAGTGTAAACTAGGGCTAAGATTTGAAAACTGTAGTAAAGTTGAGATTAGGCATAACACTTTATTTAGGTTGTCAAAATGAATGGACATCATTGCACTGTAAGGAAAGCCTTTTGTTGTAGGAGACTCTCTCTGTCTCTCTCTACCCTGAAAACACACAGTGCCGCAGGGTAAAAACACACAGAATGCCTTCATAAACCCATCAAATCTGAAACAAATCACCCAATATACAGTCTTGAACT
Source organism: Microchirus variegatus (assembly GCF_963457635.1). Lineage (NCBI taxonomy): Eukaryota > Metazoa > Chordata > Actinopteri > Pleuronectiformes > Soleidae > Microchirus > Microchirus variegatus. Next base: position 21,219,627 of record NC_139804.1, read on the forward strand.
GTCTGCTGCTTGGTGTATGTTATTATTACTGGTGATTTGTCAGATATAAATCTAATCTGGTAGAAAAATGTGTTCCTCACCAAACGTATTGGAGTTAAGTTGTGTGGAAAGGTAATTTCTCAGAGACATGGTTGTATATATGAATTCTCTCCCCAAAGGCACAGTGGTGCAGCTAGAGAGGATCTTTTAATGTATGTTATTAAATCAATTCTATTATTCAATTTTCGTGGCTCTTAATTTATTAGTGGATCTGAGTTAGAGGGCTGTCTCACACACATGGTGGATTAACCTGTTTTGGTCCCAGAGGAAGCATTTGCTTCTGGCCTTAATCCAACATCACCACCACCATCAGCCAGAGCATCTGATTTCCCATTAATGCACAAGTTCTTTCTTCTCCCCTCTTTGTTTAATTAAATGCTACACTGGACACACATGATCTCTGAACAGGAAACGTGTGGTTGAAGCACACCACTTTATTAAAGTTCACCTGTTCACCTGCTTGTTAAGGTAAATACTTAATAGGCATGGAGACATGGTCAAGTTCAGCAGCATCAGCGTGGGGACGAAATGTGATTTAAATCTGATTTAAAAATTGCTAGTTCCTATTCATGAGTAGAAATTATGTAACATTATTTGAATGCTCTGTCCTTCATCTGAAAATGCTGCTGCTGCCTGATGCCTCTTTGTGTTCAGTCATGCCCCAAACTATTGCCAGCCGACTCACTGTACTAGAACAGTGTTGCTGTTGTCTGCTTCACTTCCTGTGTGGCACATAATGTGGGGCTGATTGGCTTAATTGACGTTGTGCAAATTAATTTGATAATGGTTTTGATGTAAAGAAAAAAAAAGCATTTGTTTATATTCAGTGGGATGCACAGACATTTGGAAGGGCAGTGATGAAAATTAAAAGGGCATCTACTATGCACCCGTAGGGCAGACACCACAAGTACACTTAAGGCAGGGATGTCCAAAGTGTGATCTGGGGACTGAATTTCATGTGGACCTTGATATGGACACTAAATAGATATGAAGAGGGGACGAAATGAGTTTTAAATCAAGCAGACACAGTCATATCCCATTTGGGCAGCTACTGAACATCACATTTCCCACAGGTATACAGGGACATCCTTTACAGCACAGCATCACTTTTTATCACTGACATGGGCATTTTCTATACAGCACTGAATATCATTTCCTCTAAGCACACCCTTTGGGACACTGTCATGTAGTGGCAGCATGGAACTTTATAACAGCACCCTTTTTGATTGAAAGGACACCCATAGCAAACAAAGGGCATCGTCTAGTGCACTGCACCACTTTTCTCCACTAGAAAGGCACTCCTTTAGAAACAATCAATTGTATTTATTTGCATTGTTTTTGTTTTTAAATGGAGACCATACAGTTTAATTTTGTGTCCTTGTTTGTGATTGGTGGCTGTGCTCTAATGCCGTTGTGAATCCTCTTGTGATCAGTGTAAATGAGGACTGACGGTGAATTAGTATTGCAGTCATTTGTAACATGAGACGACATGTGACCCTGCTTTGTTTGTTTTTGTGTTTTTGTTGGTCTTTATTAATTAGGTTTCTGTCAGATGTGTGTGTGTAAATATATTCTATGAGCTTTGATTATATTAATTATACATGCATGCATTTCTGCGTGTGGGTGTGTTGTTGTAGTAATCAATGTTTGTTTGTAAATGTATTGTGTATTTGTGTCTTCAGCTTGTGTTGGGTTTATCAGTTTGCTACTTAATATCCTGTGTGTGTGTGTGTGTGTGTGTGTGTGTGTGTGTGTGTGTGTGTGTGTGTGCGTGCGTGCATGTGTGGGTGTAATGTGTCAGGCATTTTTGTGGGTGTGTTGTCATGTGTCACTTTGATGCTGTGACACTAAAGCTGGCGATGTGCAGAAGTGTATAGACTGTGCGTGTGTGTTGTGTAATTGTTGAGCGCTGTCATTTTGTGTTCTTTGTCGCGGCTAATAACGTGGCACTAACACAAACACAGGGACTGCAGTCAGCTGCTCCTGGCTTGTTAGCCCGTCAGCCTGTCTGCTAATAAAGCAAACCTAGCACTTGTTTTCTCATTAGTCAGTAGCTTTTCTCTTATGGTTACGGTTGCATTTTGGAAAACTGAAACACTCGAGTGCTAAGTGCTAAGTGGAGAGGTTGTCACTACTGATCAATTTTACAAACATGTTGGACCCCAGTTCTAACAACGGGGGTCAAAACTGGACTATCAATCCACTTTAAAATGTTCTTTGCTGACAGACTTGGTAATTACACAGTATGTTAACAGTGCATTCACATTAACATACCTGCTTTGGATGCACAGTTATTGATTTTAGATAGAAATAGCGGTTTGGAATATTGCATTTAGCAAGGCTACAATTTAGGGATGTGTATTGCAGCACATCTGATAAAGGGTGTGTGCTCTTTACTGTCAATAGTTTCAGTAATGGTAATTCATGTTTTTAAGTTCTCATCCGTGTATTAAATTAAAGTTAATGTATCTGATGTTGTCTCATGTGATAATGCTCCACCAGCTTTATCTTTCACAAAAAGAAATTAATTTTAAATTATTGCCTACTGCTTTATCCTCCATATAAGGGTTGTGCAGGAAGATCAGGCGGCAAAAGGCAACATGGCAGGGCCACATAAACAACCATTCATGCTCACACCTTCAGTCAATTTAGTGTGTCCAATTAATCCATTATGGCCTGAAACGCCTGGAAAAAAATGCCTGTCAAACCTATGGGTGACTTCAGAAAGGACCTCTAAAACCTGAGGTTCAATGCCTACTAAATTATTGATTTCTCAGCCTTTGTAGCAGATAAGAACACAATTCTAAAAGTATTTGAGAGCTTACACATGTGGCCTTCCTGTAATTTAGTTTATTTAGATACACCATCACAAAAAATGTAAAGTGAATTACTATTTTCCATTTAAAAAACAGTAAGAAAATAAAGTAATGTCAACTTGTGTCAGTGCCTTGACTTTGCCCTGATGGACTGTGAAGAACAAGAACAGCATGTAATGACTGTGACGATCTGCTTCACATGTGACGGTGATAGTGCTTACAGCGCTGTGGCATCTGTAGGTAAATCCACTTTCACCCCTGGTGTGCGGTTGTAAACACTCCGTAGATTATGGTTGTAATTCTCCGTCTTCCGTCACTTTCAAAACCTTCAAACTCAGCGTCGTTATCGCCGACCTCGTCGTCTTTTAACATAATTATGTCTTAACCATAGATCCCGGTCCATTGGTTCAGCGCGTTCGAAGTCATCAGCAATGATGTCATCGAAGCCGAGAAACTCCTCAAAATCACTGCCTTCAAAAATGTCCTCGCTGTCAAAGTCCTCCATGTTTGCTCGAAGAAATTTCAAAACAATGTCACGAAGAACCCTTATACCCCTCTTGACGTAGCCACTTTCCCGGCATCAATGGTAGAATTACGCAGCCTTGCTCCCGGCTTTAATGGTAGAAGTGCGGCAATGCTTTCCCGGCGTCAATGGGTTAACCTGTGGATGTTTTTGGACCGTCCCTGACGGGACCATACAATCTCCTTACAGGAAGCCCCTTGTTCTGACTGGGTCAGCAACCCAAGTATTTAGCGCTAACCACTATACATAAAATCACCAACGATAGTGTAGGCACAACAGTTATCTCATCAAACTACAATATCTTAAACCTGGTTACACTCCTATCGCTTGACATGCTCGATAATTAAGAATGCTGCTCCACTGTTCAAGGTGTGTAGAGCAAAGATTGCAGTTCATACTTTTGCAAAAGGTTGTATTAGTTAGGTCTTTCTGTTCTTGTTCAGGAACTGAAAGACAGGAGAAGTGTTCACAGCTGAATTTGTCTTATTCAAAAAAAAAAAAAGGAAAAGTGTTTGAATGACCTGAAGAAAGGTTAACTTACCTGCATGTCTTTTCCAGTCAACACCACATCATCCCTCCCTCATTTCTGTTTTTTCTCTCTTTTTGTCTTTCCCTTCTCTCCTGTCAAGTTCTTCAAATTGAGTGTTTTTTATTTTTCTGAAGAGGCTTTGTCAGCTGAGAGGTTAGAGAGAGACTTTGCTGTCCCCAGAGGAGAAATAAGAAGAGTAGTCATATATTTTTATGACAGTTGTGATAAACAGGCTGTATGTGGTGTTGTATTGGAACGCTTCTCTGACATATATGAAGAAGCTCTCAGAGAGGCTTTCTGCAGCACCCAGCTTTAAGTTTTATATAAGATTGTTTTGGCAGTAGAGGAACAATTTGTCCTTTGTAGTTCTGAAGACGCAAGTCTCAGATTTTCCTTTCTCAATTACTTCAAATCCTACAAATTAAAGCTGCAGGTTCACTTGAAAAATCGTCGCTTGTCGAGTTTCATCTGCAGATTGTGTGATGAAGAAAAAGAAAAAATAACATTAAAGAGTGTCTACTCTGACCTGCTGCAGTTTCGCAGTGGAAGTATTGGTACGTTGATTTATGTTTTGCCACCACAACAAGACTGATCAACACATGATTTCAATCTCTGTCAGTCATTTATCTTTCAGCTGTCTGTCTCTGTCTATCCGTCTATAGAAGTGGGACAAGAAAAGCCATTACATGTGGTAGCAGATCTGATAATGGAGTGGATACGAAGGATTTTTTTTTTCTTTTTTCACATTTTGAGATTTGCATTTTCAGCGTTTGCTGATGTATTTGCTTTCTGAAGACTTTGTGGTTTGCATAAGTAGCAGGGAAGTGAAATTCAATCACAAGTGGTCTCCGCAAACAGACGTGCAGCCACACTCTAATGCACTGCGCATTATTTCGGAGGATGGTTACCTCCACCTTGACTGAAATATTGCCCTCAAGCTTGGATGTGATCATCCTCCCCTAATCTCCTCCTGCATCCATGAATAACCACTGGAGATAAATGACATCAGCCACAGGATCTGTGACTCACAACCAACTTGGTGACAACCGAGCTGTCTCCAGTGGCTGATATAGACTTCAGCATGTGGTAGGATGACTGAAAAGGGTGTCAAAAGTTTGTGTTTCTGATGGTTCTTTCGTTCTCTTTGTTCTAATTTTATTCCATGCATAAAAAGCAGTCGGTAGACTTCACCAGCTTCACACACACGCACACACACACTGTGTGTACTTGTCCTCGTTTCTGCCTGCTCAGTGACATCTCCATATTTAATTCACTTTTTGTTGCCCTAAAAAAACAAAACCCACTTCTGGCAGAGCTGAGCACTGGAAACACGATCCCGAATATGCTTTTGCATTACTCTTTCATGAATATAACACATGTAAAACAATAGAAACACAATGTACTGATGATACACGAAGCCGCAGCTCTTTCGCAAAACAAAGGAGATGTTTTACTTAAAGTGACTTTGCTCTGCATGACATTGTTTACATGTGCTCACTGCAGAGCCAGAGATATAAAAGCAGCATGAACATTGAACATTGCTTTAGATTTCAAATGACCTATTATGTCGGATTAGGTAATTACTGTACACCTACTCCTAGATTTAGAACGAAATCATGGTTTGTCCTCACAGTTTCAACTGCCTTTTACTTAAAACACTTGAGAACTACACTGTTGTAGAAATGTTGATATGACACATGAAACTATATGCCAACGTTTTCCATGGTTTACAGAAACATGTAATAGAAATGTATTTTTGTGGGAGATAAGGGAATCGGGCTCAAGGGTCATATTGCACCATCCGTTAAGACGTTCTCTAATTGTAAATATGAGTTGTATCTTCTCCAGATGTGACTGTTATAGTTCTGCTTCAGTTGAAATCAGTGTCCCTCTGCTTTGTATTGTTATAACTGTGTTGAGGATGCTTCAATGCACAATACCACATCCTGAAAATGGTTTAGAATTCCGTCACCAAAAACCCATCAGGAATGAATACACAAAGCCAGATCTAACATAACACCATAATGACACATTTGGATGAGTATGTAATTTGATTTGCCACAAAAAAATAGTGACTAAACAACGGAAAATGATTCATAAGTGTATGACGCACCACTATTGTTAGCGCTGTTGACTTTAGGGGCTTTCATGTCTAATGGCTTCTCACATACAGCTGTGCTGAAAACCCAGAGTTGATATAATACAGCTTTTCAGTCCTGGAAAATTCCCTGTGGATAAATAAGAGTGTTGTTTTCTTTGACATTATTGGATAGATCAAATTATATATACACTGTGTATTAGAATTATTTTATTAGGAATTGTCCCTTTTTTCGAGTGGGTCCTAAATCGCATTAATACGGGAGTGCTTGAATGTACAACCGAAGTTCTTTTAATGCCTGCTTTAAAGACAAATGCATTTCTCAAAACCTGTATTTTTCTTCTGCTGCTGAACTTGAGTCTCCACCTTCTTCAGCAACAAAAGCAATTGCACGGACGACCTTTTGTGCCCTCATATGTCCTGCTATTTCCTCATGTTTCTTGTGTAGACCCTTTATTTCTTTATCCGGAGCATCATAAACTTGTCCTGTGTAATCGTAGCTGCTGTTACTGCTCCGTCTGCATCGTCACAGCTGCTCCAATCTCCATGTAATTACAGCAAGTCAGTCATCGTGTCTGACATCCACAGCTAATTGCTATGGCACTTAGCTCATTGGGCTTAGTGGCACTGTAGTATGGAGTGTGTGTTTGTGTGTATGTGTGTTACCTTTTTAGGCACTTCTCAAGCATAAACGGTGACTTTGTCAGGACCAGCAGTCCTCATGGAGACCAAAACCTGGTCCTACAGAGACATAATCTCACTTATGCTGGAACTGTTTCAGTTTAGCGGGTATATACGTTTTGAATTGTGGTTACGTTAAAGTTAAGTTTGGGTATGAGCAGGTTATGCTTAAGGTTGTGTGTGTGTTTTAATGTCCTTAGTTATAACTTCCTGTTCTGTTTTCTCTCTCAGGTCTAATCACCACAACCTCAAGGAGGCTGGACCGTGAACAACAGACAGAGCATGTTTTAGAGGTGAGGACATTTTTATGTGTGTGTGTGTGCGTGTTTGCGTGTACACAAAGGTGAGTATTTTATTACCCACACATACACACACATTGGTCATTATAGACTCTGTTACTCTCATTACCAGAGGAAAGAGTGTCAGCGTACCATCACGGTACGTTCTCCACTCAGAACCTCTTGTGGGACTTGGGTATCATTTAAAATGATTTATTACTCATCAATGATGATGACTCGGAGAAACAGAGAGAGAGAAGCGCTGACCTGTCTGCTCTTTGTTTTCCACAGTGAGGTTTGCATTAGCTCAGTAATAGAAATAGTCTGAGGATTGCGGTGCGTGTATTGGTGTCCATTAGACAATAATGTGAACCTCTCTCTGCTCTGCTTTGCTCTGACTGGAAGTAAATTGTACCTCTGCTTTTCTCATCACTTATTCTCGTTTGTGTGCGAAGACTGTTTGCCTGCTTAGTGCGTTTTATATTTGGCTGCATGAAAAAGTTTCTATTCCTACTCAATATAATAACATATAGGTTGTACTCTATTGTTATTTCAGGTTTGTCAGTGTCCCTTCATACTATATCTATAGAGCAGCTATAGGAAACCTTTTTTTCTGTCGTTTCATTCAAAGTTATTGAACTTGCACCGTAGATCACCGTAACCTCTGCAGAGAGCAGCTTTGCATTTCTGCACAAGCCTGAGGTTCCATTGTTACTTAAAGGAGGGCCTGCATCAGTCTAGTGTTCCATGCATGTGTACGCCAGTTGTGAATGTGGTGGCAACAGTGGTATTTCTCAAATAACCTTGGGCAAGTTTCCATGGTTACTGTCTTCTTCATTGTCTTTTTTGACCAAAACAAGAGTGTATCACAGACTGGAATGGAAAGTGTTGCGCTACATGTGCAGCCGGCGTGTTTGAGCAGAATAAACTCCACCAGACTCCGCCATGAATTAACTGAAGGTGTGTGCAGATTTGTCCGTGTAGGGTCCACACGGATCAAAGATGCAGAAATGGACATATAATGAACTGCACATCTCCTCGGGTTGTGTCTTTGAATATTTAACACTAAATCACTGCCAACTGCAGATTTAAGAGCTGATTAGGAACGATAAGAATTGCAAAAACACATCAGCAACAGGGGTGAACATTACATCGCACTGAACTATGCTTAAGATGATGTCTTAAGATGTCTTCAGATGTCTGATTTGTAGTTGTCGTTAGGGATGAACCGATACAATACTCTGGTATACTGGCCCTAATCCCTGGATGGGATATTGGAAAAAGAAGAAGTACAATCCATTATATACATGAGAACTGCAAATGTCTGCCCCACAGTTAGAGATTGGTAAGTCTTGTATTTACAGCTAAGTTGTTTAAAAGAGTTAAAAGACTGTCTGGTGGATATCTGTATGGGTATGGGTAGGGAGCCATGCCTAGTTTTTATTAACCAAACAGAGAAAATTAGTAGATCATTGTCATTGAGAGGCATCTATCAGAGGACACTGGATAATCCTCTTCAGTCATCAAATAACTGCTGATTCCTCTCAGTTTTGTGAATAAAACTTTCCCTGGACATTGCTCTTTTGATGACTGGTTAATTAGATTTCAATGTTTTACACCTCTGGTAGTCAAAAAATGTGCCATTGTCAAACTTCAAAGGCTTTCACCAGAACACGAAAAGTGGGTTAAAGAGCAGCCCCTGAATAGACCATTCGGTTTTCTGTGAGTCTAAAGTAGTCTGATGAGAGAAGCCCAGCATGTGTCTCCTTCAAGCAACACATCTTAATATTCAAGGAACATTCCAGGCCTTGAAATGGACCACACTTGCACGTACACGTGATTTGTATTCACTGTGTCATTCTCTTCTGTCCTGTGCAGGTGTTGGTATCAGATGGAGGTCCCAGCCCCAGACAAACAACAGTTTGGGTGATGGTTCAGGTACTGGATGAAAATGACAACAAGCCCACGTTTCCAGAGAAGGTTTACCAGGTCAAACTTCCCGAGAGAGAGCGCAGGAAAAAGGGCGAGCCCATCTATCGGGTGTTTGCCTATGACCGTGACGATGGGCCCAACAGTGACCTCTCCTACAGCATCGTGGACGGAAACGAGGAGGGGAAGTTCTTCATCGACCCCAAGACAGCTGTGGTGTCATCGCGCAAAGCCTTCACTGCGGGGAGCTACGACATCCTGACTGTGCGCAAACTTTGATCAGTTATAAAGCATGTCTGCTGGCCTGTTTCAGGACAGAATGTTTACAGAACTTTCTTTATTTGTATTCAGATCAAAGCGACGGACAACGGGCGTCCTCAGAAGTCCTCCACAGCTCGTTTGCACATCGAGTGGGTCCGCCGACCTCCTCCCTTGACTCTCCCACTGCTCTTCGATGAGCCATTCTACAACTTTACTGTCATGGAGAATGACAAGGTGGCTGAGATCGTGGGTGTGGTGTCCCTGCAGCAGACTACCGCCCCCTTGTGGTTCGACATCACAGGTAAAACCTCCCGTCAGTGAGGATGCTCGTCTCTCAGCCAGTGGAGAGCTTTGTGCAGTGTGAGCAAGTGTGTTTCCAGGCTCGGTGCATGGTGTGTTGGACTAACACTGATAATGTGAGGTGGTGTATATGAGGCGCAGCTTAGGATTTATGGCCTCGCTGCATGATCTGTTCTGCTTTGCCCATCCCAGTCACCATGGCGACAGCTTGTCCAGCTGCTCGGTGTGTATGCCCTGTGGGAGGTAAAGCAGTGACAAAAACTTGGCAGTTTTTACAGAGTTTCCAAATGAGTCCAAGAAGAAAGAAAAACATATTTTCTTTTATTAACCTGAGATTTCTTTTTAAAGGGACTATCCTTTTAGGAGATTTAGTGCCAGTGTGACGTTCCCTATCAGTGGCAATTACCCAACATGACAGACTTAAATCCCTTCAAACTGTCAAAGTTCAATTTTTAATCAGTTTATGTCAAGGATACTGCACCAAGCTTTATGTACACACATTATGAAAAAGGATCCTGGTGTGGTTAAAGTGATTTCACAGTTCAAATCATCCTTACTTTTGATTCTAAATTATGTTTTTTTTTTTTTTTTTTAAATGCCTTTCAATATGACATGTGTATACACTGACTGTGATGTAACACTGTGGGCACCAGCTCAGTCCAAACTAGATGGACAGCAGCAACCAGGATCCCACAATGCACCATCCATCTTTCCTTTTGTTGTCACTGAGCAGTGACAGTCGATGTGTATCCAGCTGGAGATACCTTCTGGCTTGAGCTTTGGCTCTCCATCCTTCCCATCTCTCCTCTTTCTTTCCCTTAATGTCTCTGTCCATTTGTCTCTTCCTATGTAGACGTGTCACTCTTAACTGTGTACTCCTCCTTTCTCTGAGATCACAGCCACCTTATATCTTTGTTTTCAGTAACTACTATTAATAAATATGAATTGACAGCTTGGTTTATCTTAAAAACATCAAGAGGATAATACTTTAGTCTTGTAGAGCTTATTTCAAGGTACCTAATGTGGCTTTGTGAAGTAGAGAAAAAACAAACGAAGACAGAAAATAAAGGTTGGAATACTTGAAATGACTATTAATGAAAAGCCTGTGTGAATTTGTAATCTTTATTATAACCATCTTCATTTGTAAGACTGACATCAGGTTAAAGTATTTATTTACATATTTACAAACTTTAAGCAAAACAGCAGTTCATTGAAATGCATAGGACCAGTACTGTGTTGAACTATAGTAACTGATTAGTATCACACACAGACTAAATCTCATGTGTTTTTGTTTCCTTATCTGATGTTCATGGTACAAGGATAAAAGGGTTGTTATTGTTTTATGCAGAAAGGTTTTTCTTTGGTATTCTTGGATCATCTCTATCTGGTTGTAAAGTGTACTTAGAAAACTTAGAAAATTAATATGAAACAGAAAGGGCAGTGACTTAAAGCACCGTTCTGCTCGTCTTTTTCTCCACGTACTACTTCATTTTCATATCTGAGATCTGAGGAGAGAAAAAGCTGATGTAGGCTGTTTTAACATCAGTAATCCGGTCAAGGAGCTGCAGAGAGCTTCCCTCGCAGGGATCAGTAAAAGCAACTGTAGGAGGTTTTGAATTATTTGATATAGAGAAGGAAAGATTCTTTCCTCATGAGGATATTCTCCCAAATTTAAACATATACCCGCCCAACGCAATAAACATAATATTAACTCTAATCACTGTCTTTTGGTAAGACATCATTAAAATATTATATGATTCCACTTATATCATCAAAATGTGGTTGAAGCCCATGAGTCAGTGTAGCCGTACCAAACCAAATCATTTTCCTCGGCTCATCAGAAGCAGGTGCTGCCTCTGTCTCTGTCCCTGTCTCCTCATCTTACCTCGTTGTCTTGTTGTCCTCCTCTCTGAGTCTGTCTGTCCCTCCTGTCTCACCTTCTCTCTCCTCTCTTTCCTCAATGCTTCATGCCTGGAAGGTCCCAGGTCTTTCCGTGAGATGTTCTATATTCTGCAGAGCGCTTGTGGCAGGAACTGTTCCTCAGAAGGTATCTCACTTCCAACTTCCACTACCCCACGTTGCTGTATGATTTCCTTTTCCTTTCCTTTTTTTCCCCCTTTTTTTATTTCCTTTTTGTCGGTGCCCATCGTTCACGCCTGTGCTTCGTATCTGTGCTGCTGACGTGCTCCTGTGAAAAGTTGGGTTGAGAGCATGTGTGTGTGTGTGTGTGTGTGTGTTGTTTCACATTAATGGACTACATTGCTGCTCAGGTTAATTGAAGGGATGAATGTTTGGGAAAAAGGTTCCACCACCTTTTTATCTGCTCCCATGGCAACAACCCTGGGGTTACCTGGGTGACAGCTCTGTCTAATGACCTGCTGTTAGCAGCACCGGTACACGCATTCCTTCAGGCATTAATGCATGCCCTCACGAGGGCACAGTCACACATGCACAGAAATCTTCCACTGTGTGCTGACCCATTAGCTCCTCTAATGGATGCAGTTGACTGTTGGGCAGCTGGTTTGGGACTGAGGGAGCACAACACAGCCGGAAGCACCAAACATTCTGCAGAAAAGGAAAAACACACCCAGAATCTGAAATCCAAATACCATGCATCCACTCCTCACAGTCAACAAGTGGACTACTTAATACTTTAAATCTGAATTCAAGCAGATGAGGAAGGGAGACAGAAACAAAGGGCAAAAGCATGACCGAGTATTAGGCCCAAACAACAAAGAAAAGTCGTAATATAACGAAAATAAAGTTGCAATATTGTGAGGAAAAAGATTCCATATGCCGTCGAAGAAGCCATGCTCGCCGTAAATCCGGTATCAATCTAATAGTTTCTTGAGAAACGACAGAACCTCTTTAAACAGCACACAGATGTAACCAGCGTTATCCTTGCAGTCGGCCACTACCAGCCATTCCCTCCTCCACAAAAGAGATGATTAGATGGGATTCTTTCTTTGAAACAAACTCAGTTTCTTGCACAATCTGATCAAAGTCCTGATGCTGATGATAAAGTGGTGCTGATGTGCCAAAGAGATTAAGTACTTCCTTATTTGTGAAGCCCAAACCAAAATATAACTTTACAAAATGCTCCGCGTTTCTCATCTTGTCGCAGGTTCCAACTGATCGTCTTTTACTTGATTAATAACAATTTTTTTCTCGTAATATTACGACTTTATTCCAGATTAATTTTTTTTTTTTTTTTCAGTTTGGCCCCAATACTTCATCGTACAAAAGAAACTGAGTGAGTAGTTAGAAGAACAGTATAAAAAGTAAGACAAATAAACGTGGGTTGTAGGAAGCAAAGAAATGTTGAAGTTTAACAGCCAAGCCATAGTTTCCACGCTGCCAGTTGGTTGAGGTTTGTTATATGGTCCGTGTGAAGCTACACAGGGACGTCTGCATGCAGCCTTAAATGTATGACTGCAAATGTGGGATCAGTCATGCCTGGAACTGGAAACTGGCATTGACCCTCAGTTTAAGTACAGGCTTGTACATTTGACAGAAATGCATCCGCACTTCTCTGTGAATATTGATATATGTGTAGCCATAGTGACATTGTGCTCCGTCTCCACTATCACTGGGTGTACTATTCCTTTAAATTTAAAGGATTTGATACAAGAAAAATAATACAGTGACATTGCTTCAGTCACTCTTTTTTTTGAGTGAGCAGTGAGCGAAAAGTGGAGAGCGATACATAGCAGAGCAGTCTGCAGTGGCTGTGAAGAGGAAAGAACACCCAGCTATAATTTTATGACTAACAGCTCGGGTTTTCAATTTCTGAAGCGCACATGAACAGACCCACAGTGCAGTTTGGCAATGCTTGACACCGCTCCATTTCAAATGAATGAGAAGCGTTATTAGCTGACGCCTCTGCGGCATACATGCGAGTCTGCTGTTAAAGCGGGGTTGAGTAAACTTTTTCAGTTCCTCTCTTTATTTGTTTTTCCTCCATGCTTTCACATCACTCACCTAATCCGCTGTGTTGTAGCTCCTGAACACAGAAAGTACAGAGCGGCGGAAAGTCACAGTCGACATGAGAAGTGCATTATTTTAAATCAACTCTGAATTGTGGGTTAAAATTGCACTTTGTCAAACACCAGAGTGAAAAAAAAATGGTCACAAAAGAGTAAGGCAGCTATAGGGAGCTTACCTCGGAAACTAAGTCTAAATGGATGAGTATCTGTGTGACTGTGAGTACATCCTTCACACACACACACACACACAGAGATAACCCAGGTTTAAATTGCAGAATGCACAGACTCTACTGTGTGCTCACACCACATCCACTAAACACACACCCGTGATCCATTTTTAGATGAAGCTACTGGTGCTCCACCCAGCACACCGAGCCAGACAGATTTATAGACGCACACTCTCACACACACACACACACAGGCAGACTGGATCACAGACAGCCTCCGTCTAGTCCACAGTGCATATACACACCCACTCTCACCAGCTAAAATATAGACCCACATAGACGTGTGTGCATCTGTAGAACCATAAAAAAGATGCGCTGTGCACATCTTTTTTCAAGAGAGGTGTATATGACAAGGGCAGTAAGATCCAACAATCCTGCACATTGAGTATTTTGAATGAATTTATATTAATTTTGTGTTGTGTTTACCTTTTGTTACTGCAGGGTTTTTATTTTTCATTTTCTACCACTTTATCCTCCACATGAGGGTCGAGGGGGGGCACTGTACCAATCTCAGCTGACATAGAGCGAGAGGTGGGGTCACATCCTGGACAGATCATCAGTCACATACAAAAAATCATTCACTCTCGCACCTATGGTCAGCTATGGATTGTCCGATTTGTCTAATCCCCATTTTGCATGTTTTTGGACTGTGGGAGGAAACCGGAGAACCCAGAGAAAACCCACGCACACATGGGGAGAACATGCAAACACCATGCAGAAAGGCTCTTGTTCCTTATTGCTGCAAAAGCAAGAGTGCAAAAATAAATATCTGCTCAATGAGAAATTAACTGTTACAGAAAGCTAAGTCTTTCAGAGACAGGATATCATGCATAGGCAGGACATTGCTCCATATCCATTTATGTCAAATTTTTGGATCATTCTGAATCTCTTGGCTAAATGTATCACAAAAGGAAATAAATCATCTTTAAAACTGTGAAAACACATTTTGTACTATTGGAACACAAGCCGTGCTAGAACAAACATACACTGACAATTTAAAAATAATTGCATAATTATACATTGTAGCTGAGATATACAGCACTGTGACTCTGCCAAAAGCCTGTAAAAAGTTCTTGGCTCTGATTGTGTTTTATTTTTAGTATGTGGTATAATAAAGCAGGTGTTCTGATACAGAAAAACAAGTATTGAAGCAGTCGCTCTAAATGACATTGTCTCTGCGTCTCTGCCTCCTGTCGGCTGCAGGGGGGAGGTGATAGACATCAGCCTGTTCTGTGGTGAGACTGGCAGTGGGAAACCGTTTTAGAACAGAGAAGTGTGTTGTTTTTTTTCCCTCCCTTACTTTGCGGAGTGTTGGATTTTCTCTCTCTGTAATTTGGCAACGGTAGACCAGAAGCTTTTTCCAGCCTCAGCAGGATTCTTGCCAAACCCTCTTCTTCTTCTTCTTCCTCTTCTTTATGACCTAAATGAGGATGAACTGTTTCGAATGGCAGAATGTTTGAAGTTGGTCTAGCAGTCCCTCTGTCTGTACTTGCTCATTAATATTTTGTGGTCTCCATAAGCGTAGGTTACTGCACTGTGGCCCCTAAGTTATTTACTTATTATGTACATCTATAAATATCTGAAAAGTAATGGGTCTTCACTCGAGATGAACTTCGAGTCCTGCCTCCCTCTGAACACTTAATTGCTTCCCAAGTTGTATTTTCGATTTCTTCAAACTGTGATTATTTATATGTCCACATTCGAAACTACTCTCGTTAGACTATAGAAGACATTTAAACAGATTGAATTCTCAATTTAGATCCAATCAAATGCTACTGATCACCACATTCACCGCGTAAGTCCATGTCTTTGAGTAAGGGACATCAGAGTGAAGTCATTATCTTGAGACTACACTCAGGATGGTTTGTCCATTTTGGAACATCCCAGGTGAGCTTCTCCATCAATGTGGCCACCAGAAGCAGAAGTGTTGAGGCTACTTCACACAAGGAGTCGAACTGTGACTGAAGTGAGAGGCAGCTGCACATAAACACAAACAGCAACATGTGGTGTTGGTGAGTGGTCGCAATATGGGGTCTGAGTCAATGTTACACAGTTAAATGTAGCTTTTAATTCAGTCTGGATGGTGTGATGAGAACAAAGGCCTGTGGAGCCATCACTAGTCACTAATACTTTGGTCAGTTCTTCTTGTATAGGTTTTCACAAACTAAACTTTAAAAAAATGAGTTTACATTAAGTAGATTCCACTGAAGTTCTGTGCTCTCAGTCCACAAAGACATCAAATCCACATTTTGGTCATCACAGATTGTTTAGGATTTTCAGATTTCTCCACCTTACGATATCCAGAGTGAGCTTGGATCATTGTTAGGCTAATGCTGGAATGGATGCTTTGTCAAGCACACACACACACTTGTATGCGCCATAAGTTGCGAATCAAAAGGTCACATAAGTGCAGACAGTATACTGTATATACATGAACACAGGAATGTATGTTGTTGGTGTGCTTGCATGGCCAGTGCTTGTGCTTACGTGATTCTGAAATGTGCCAGCAGTGCAGGTGTCAGCAGCCATATGTGTGATCATTATACATGCTCAGTCCACTCATTTGTATATGAATAAATTACTCTACGTTACATAGAGTATATCCATGTCACATTAATGAACATTTCAGGAAATGAGTGTAAACCATTGCTCCATCAATAAAACCACATTCTGTGTGTGTATACATATCCATATATATCTGTATGTCTGACTTTCCCTCTTCTTGTCTGAACGTCCTCCCGCGGATCAGGTGGCAACAGCGACAGTGCGTTCGACGTGGAGAAGGCCGTGGGCACTGTCATCATTGCTAAGCCGCTGGATGCCGAGCAGCGCTCCTTCTACAACCTGACGGTGCAGGCCACAGATGGCACCAACGCGGCGTACACCCAGGTACCACGCAACTGTGTTGTTGTTTGCACGGCTGCACTTATGTAGCACTTTAAGGGACCGCATAGTTAATCACAGGTCTGAAGTCACATCTATGGAAAATTTAGAGCCTATTAGTGTGGTGAACCCTGAGAGAAATAGTGTTGGTAGGAGGAGCATACAAACTTCACAAAGAAAGGCAAAGTTATTGACTGCACCACCACTTTTCTGATATTTTTTTGTTTTTAAAATAAATTGGATACAACCCAATTTTTGCCAGCCCAACTTGTGGTTTTGCATCCCACCCATTCATAAATCATGTACTAAATCGTAGTTCATGAACCATAATAACTGTATTACATGAGAGGCAAGGGTTTCTCTGAGCAGTGAAAATGTGAGGGAACTTTTTATTGTTATTATTTTTTGTTTTTTTGTTTTTAAATCAACGACTGTAAAGTGCTTCAATAGCATATACTGTAAGTCCAACAACTCTTCTTGTTGATATGTCTGTATTATCATTATTATTATGGTTATGGTGATGATGATTATTATTGTCATTATGATAATGATGATGATGATTTATAATACTGTATCTGTTCACACACATATAAAAGGCCCAGACACACACACCTGTAAATTGGGAGGTAGGTACCCAGATGGAGAGTCAGCATGGCGTCATGCTGCCAGAGAATGTCTCCGCAGTTAAAGAACAGAAGGCCGACTGCTGCAGTATGGTTTAAATTTAGACCCACCACCTGGCAGCATTCAACTCCTGTCTCTGTTTCCCTTCATTTCGCTTCATGTTTTCTCTGGAGAAGAATCAGGGCAAATCTTTTTTTCTACGTGTGTGTATCCTGCATTTTGGCACTTTTTCCTCCCCCACTAAACCCTGCTCCAGCTCCCGCTGTTATTTTGTGCTTTGTAATGGCTGCAGACTCCAGCAAGTGTATTGTGACAGGGGCATAGATAGTAGAATTGCTTAGAAGTTCGCACTTTCACTTCTCAGGGAGAAGGTCCTGGTTCTGAACAGAGCCTTGTGAGTGCTCAATACAGTCGTTGAGTACTCACAAGTGTACTTTAATGCCTAATGTTGCAAGAGAGCAAGGGGTCCGGTGCTTGAGGGGGATTTGGTAAGTTAACGGAACAGTGTCTGTGATGTTCGACTTGATGGCAAGAGTTGCTACTATTGCTAAAGCAACACTGATGTGGTGGCGGTGATTGGTGGATGCCTGACAGTTGGGATGGTAGATTGTGATTTGTTTAACTGGTGCCTGTATATTCTCATCTCATTGACTGGAAGAGTCTTGAAGAGTTTTAGTTTGAACTTCTTCTGCCCTGAGTGCAACTAGAGTAAAGCAATGGAGCCACAATGCAGTTGGGCAACGCATGACCTTGCTCCATTTAAAATGAATGAGTGAAGTTTCAATATTGAAGAATCACTGATATAATGTGATGAACCAAACATCTCTTATCATCATGCTACATCTGGCCATGTCTGCAGGGATTTAACCCAGACATTTTGTAGGGCATTTTTTACCTACCCACACTCAAGGACCTCATGGACTATAGTACAGACCATAATTTGTGAACACACCTGCAGATATCTAGTGTCATAAAAACAGAATTCCATGTGCTTCTACTGTTCACCCTGCTGTCCTCGGTTGTCTTTGATATTCAAGTGTTCAGTGATAGGTCAGAGGGAGCAGGTCATAAAAGGTGCTGTCCGTCTCAGGTTGAAGGCCAAAGCCTTCCAACCTGCTCCAGAAAGCCACACTGGAAAACAGGTCATCGCAGTGTCCTGCAGCTGCATCACATGGCCTCACTGATCTGGTGTTAATGCAGTGAACTGAAAGAATGCAGATCTCCTCAGAACCGTTCATCATGTTGCATGTGGATGTTCCCTTGAGGACTGACAGAAGTAGGTTGAAGAGGGTTTCAAAATCTGTTATTTGGTCGTGAACAAAAGTTTAGTTTGAAGCAGTAGAGGGAATATTCCTGCCAGTTTGCAGAGACGCTGTCCTCCAAACTGTCATCAGGTCCATGAAAGCAGTTCTAAAACAGGGGTTCCAAAACTTTCCACCTTTTCCCTGAACCCCCAACATTCCAAAGACTTTGAATTATTATGTCACAGCACTTCATTTGCTGTGATGCTGAGAAACTGAAGTGTTGCAACTCATGCTATCAAAGTATTGTATGTTTCACCTATAATTCAACTTGTATCTACTGTAACTGTTAAGGCTATAAAATAATATTCCTATTCTTTTTAATTGTATTTGCATAATCATCCTGCTAGTCTTTCTGTGACTCTTCTCTACCTTGCTTCCTCACCACAGTCACCATCACCCTGCTTTCCTTTCTGGCCGGCTAATTTCTGTCACATGCCAGATTGCACCTGATAGCCTAACCTCTTGTCCCCCTGCTTAGCCCCTCGCTGTAGTAGCAGCTTGTACCCTGATGCCCCTGGCTTCCATCCCTTGCCCCTTACTTTAACCAGGGTTGTTATCCTGCCACCCATGCCATATAAGGCCACAGTGGGCAAACAGCAATACAGAATTTTTTATTTATATTAAGCAGGCAAACTGCTCAAGTCGACCTCTTGTATTTTACTTCAGTCACTTTCGCTTGACTAAATGAAATCCACTTGTGTTTGATTTCTTGACTTTCTGTCTGCCTCAGTACCTGCCTGCTCCTGCCATTCCTCCTGTGTTTTCCTGACTCACACTGAGCTCCATCACCAGTCATCTGTGACTCAGGAACTTTCCATGAGTCATGACACACACACACACATACACACACACACACACACACACACACACACACACACACACACACACACACACACACACACACACACACACACACACACACACACACACACACACACACACACACACACACCATCCACGAACACCCTGCATGACTTCTCTGCAGTGTGTAAAATGACGTGCATTCCATCATGTTCAGCAAACACTCTATTTCATCATTGCAGTGACTGTAAGGATTGCCATGTAGATGAAGTGGCATGAAAGTGCCACACGTATTTACTCGGCACCTATGATCTGAAATTCTTTTGTTACCATGACGCTTTATGTCCGTGTGATGAAAAAAATAGCACCTGGGGCCTCAAAACAGAGACCTACCGAACAAAAGCATATACCAAACACAGTGTGATCTCTAGAAACACAGTCTCCGTGTGAATAATATGCAGAATGTGTAGGCGAGAGAATATATTTTTTGGCTCAGGAACCTTGGAGTTTGGCCAGTCACATTTTAATACTCGATATGGAGAGCAAGTGGTGGGAAAAATGTGCCAAGTGCATCAGCCATCACCTTTAAATTTATATGCATTCATATGCAGACACCCTTTAATAGAGATCAGTCATAAACATGCAAGTTGATCGTATTTAATTGTTATCTCTCAACTACAACTTCATTCTTATGTCTTGTGTTGCTCGTCAGACTGAAAACTGTATACAGCCAATGCAAATCAAAAGTCTTGATCCAGATATCCACCGTCTACACTGTAAAATAAATGATTTATTTAGCATTTAGCCTCCAGAGGCTAATTAATCACCAGGCAATTCACAGATGGGCTCTTTAGACTGAAATCAATGGCTCCATCCTGTTGTTTCCTGCTATATTGTTACAATAAACAGTAGGTTACTGGCTTTGAGTAATAATAGATTAGAAAACTCAGTCATGCAGTAAAGAAATGTGTGCAGTTGTCAGTTGAATCATGTCTTTATTCATTCCTCTTTCTTTTTCTTGTCATTCTCTCCTCAAATTGTAGGTTCACATCTCTGTGATGGACTACAATGACAATACTCCCCTCTTCTCCCAAACAACCTATGATGTCACCATTTCTGAAGATACACCACCAGACACTGAGGTTGTCCAGGTTTTAGCATCAGACCGCGACGAGCATCACCAGCTGACCTTCTCTCTGCAGAGCTCGATAGACCCCAACAGCATGCGTCTGTTCCGCATCCACCCGTCCCTGGGCACCATCTACACGGTTCAGAGGCTGGACCACGAGGCCTGTGCCCAGCATATCCTCACTGTCGTGGTAAGACATGCTTGTTTTTTATGCCCCCCCAACTTTAACAGTTAAAATTAAAAATGTAGTCTGACCTTGTTTTTCACACTGCTAAAGGCAAAAGAAAAGGAACATTGAAGCTACCATTTAATTTCCATGTTAGGTTATTTTATATTATCAGTGGCATATGGGCAACTCAAGTTTTTCAACTTATTATTATTATTATTATTATTATTGTTATTATTATTATTATTATGTTTGTTTATTATAATTTTTTATTTTCAATCACAAATATTGAGAGGATTATGCTAGTATATGAAGTATATCAAAGGTCCTCATATAACGCTGAGTAATATGTTGTGTTCTTGTGAAAAAGTGCTATGGGCTTTTAATTATAAGGGCTTTTAATTGTAACACCACTAACATGATTATTGGAAACATGTTTTCTGTGAAGCATTGGCACATCATTTCCAATTCTAGTGACACGTTTTGTGTCTTTTGCAGGTAGATATTGATGTACAGGCATTGTCGATATGTATTTATCAGTATGCAACAGAACTGTCACTGACATTTTGTCTGCCAGATTTTATGGTACATGTCATTGTGCTGCACTTGTTGTTCAGGTTGGTTTATCAACCAGGGGTTGAAATTATCTCCCTAGATTTGGGACACCTTAACAAATAGTTGATGCGTTTTAGAGTGTTGTCTGCTTAGCGACATCCTGCTTTGTTTGGACCAACATTGCCCATGTTGAATGGAACTGTGTATCTCATTCCTAAATTTTCTCCACAGGTAAAGGACCAAGAGTTCCCATATCGGAAGAACCTGGCTCGTGTGTTGATAGAGGTGGAAGATATAAATGACCATGTACCCATCTTTACTAGTGCACTGTATGAAGGTCAAGTTTATGAGTCAGCAGCAGTGGGATCAGCTGTGGTCCAGGTAACTGCCCTTGACAAAGACAAAGGAGAGAATGCAGAATTACACTACTTTATTGAAGCAGGTAAGCACGTGTGAAAACTGAGTAATTGTTGCTGTTTACTGTATGTAGCCTTTAAATAACTGCTTGTAAAATGTCTACTTCAATAATTCCTTTTTTTTTTTTTTTTTTTTTTTTTTTTACAGGAAACACCGGAAATGCTTTCAGTGTTGAGCCAGTTTTGGGTATTGTCACTGTTGCACGTGACTTGGATTTGTCCAACATAGGCCATTATGTTCTCACTGTCAGGGTCACAGATAATGGCTCCCCTCCCTTGTCCACCACCACTGTAGTGCGTATCACTGTCACCCTCTCTGACAATGCAGGTCCAAAGTTTCCTCAGCCTGAGTACCAAGCTGAGATCTCAGAGAAGGCAGTGACTGGAACATCTGTTACCACAGTCAGTGCAGTCAGTCAGTCCACCCTCACTTATGACATTAAACAAGGAAACGCAGCCCGTGTTTTTCAAATTAATCAATACAGCGGAGTGATAACTACTCAAAAGCCTCTAGACTTTGAGACTACAACATCTTACACCCTTATAGTCCGGGCTACCAACATGGCTGGCATGGCCTCTAATTCTACTCTGTTAATTCAGGTCGTGGATGAAAATGACAACCCCCCAGTGTTTCAGTTGCTTCATTATCATGGTAGCATCGGTGAAGCAGCGCCAGTCAACAGCGTAGTCTTGGACTCAGATGGCTCACCGCTAGTAATCAAGGCTATTGATGCTGATCGTAACCAAAATGCTCTGATGGTTTACCAGATTGTTGAAGATACAGCAAAAATGTTCTTTACAGTAGACTCAGGAACTGGCTCCATCAGAACTATTGCTAATCTAGACCATGAGACATTTGCCACTTTCCACTTCCATGTCCATGTCAGGGACAGTGGTCGGCCTCAGTTGACAGCTGACAGTCCAACTGAAGTCACAATACAAGTGATTGACACAAATGATTCACCACCTCTTTTCACCCAGAATGCTTATGAAACAATCCTGCTACTTCCCACCTATGTAGGAGTAGAGGCTTTGCAAGTTTCAGCTGTAGACCCTGACAAAGATGTCCCTACAGAGCTTACCTACTCTCTGACTGATGGAGCACTGGAATACTTTGCCATCAAACCTTCCAGTGGAATCATCGTCGTCAAGAACAATAACTTCTCCAAAGAACGATTCCGCTTTAGTGTCAGAGTTTCAGATGGGAAGTTCTCCAGCATGTCTTTGGTCACCATACTTGTCCGAGAAGCTCTGGATTCTGGCCTCAGCTTCACCCAGAGCCTTTACTCTTCATCTATTCAAGAGAATGTCTCAAATATCACCAAAGTGGCTGTGGTCAATGCTGTGGGAAACCGTCTCAATGAACCACTGAAATACACCTTGCTGAATGCTGGCAACCGCTTTAGAATTCGTCCTACGTCGGGCGTGATCCAAACCACAGGTATACCATTTGACCGTGAAGAGCAAGAGTTTTATGAACTGGTTATTGAGGCAAGAAGAGAGCATGACCATCTGCATGTGGCCAGAGTTATGGTGAGAGTTCAAGTTGAGGACATCAACGACAATGCCCCTGTGTTTGTTGGACTTCCATATTATGCAGCCGTTCAAGTAGAAGCTGAGCCAGGATCACCCATTTTCAGAGTCATGGCAGTAGACAGCGACAAAGGCATTAATGGAGAGGTATCTTATTATCTAAAGGATGACCATGGGCACTTCGAGATCAACCGACAAACCGGTGGTCTTACCCTCAAGAAGTCTTTTGAATCAGACCTGTCCAACGTGGAATACCAGATGGTGATATATGCCAGAGATGGTGGTTATCCACCTCTTTCAACTACTATAGAGTTTCCAATCACTGTAGTCAACAAAGCCATGCCTGTATTTGACAAATCATTTTATTCTGTTTCTGTGAATGAGGATGTGGCTGTACACACACCTATCCTTGGCATCAATGCCACTAGTCCAGAAGGTCAAAACATCATCTACACTATAGTTGATGGAGATCCATCTCTGCAGTTTGACATTGGTTTTGACACCGGAGTCATAAGTGTCATTCACGCTTTGGACTATGAAGCAGCATCATCTTACCACCTGACTATCAGAGCAACAGACTATCTAACTGGTGCCCGTGCTGAGGTTGACGTTGATGTGGTAGTCCTGGATGTAAATGATAACACTCCCATCTTTCAGAAGATGTCCTACAGAGTTGTTTTGTCAGAAACAGCCATGATTGGAACTCCGGCACTTCAAGTCATTGCCACTGATAGAGACTCCGAGAAGAACAGTGTTGTCCGCTACCAGATCTTCTCAGATGCACACAACAGCACAGACTATTTTCACATTGATAGTAGCAGTGGATTAATCCTCACAGCTCGTATGCTAGACCATGAACTACTCCAGAAGTATGAGTTCATTGTCAAGGCCACTGATAATGGCTTCCCACCACTAAGCAGTGAAGTATCAGTCTTAGTTGTTGTGAATGACATGAACGACAATCCTCCAGTTTTCAACCAGCTTCTCTATGAGTCATATGTGAATGAATTAGCACCCAGAGGTCACTTTGTCACCTGTGTTCAGGCCTCAGATGCTGACAGCTCAGATTTTGACAAATTGGAATACAGCATTTTGTCAGGAAATGAAAAAATGAACTTCGTGATGGATAAAAAGACCGGAATCATCACATTGTCTAGTCACCAAAAGCAGAGAATGGAGCCTGTCCACACCCTCAATGTTTCAGTATCTGATGGGGTGTTCACCAGCACTGCACAGGTCCATGTTAAGGTGTTGGAAGCCAACCTGTACAGTCCAGTGTTTGGGCAAAATGCATATGAGGCAGACCTAAGAGAGAACGCTGCTGTAGGAACCAAGGTTATACAGGTAACTGTTCACATTCAGGGGGGTTTCTTATCCCCAACATCAACATAAAATACTCTTGACTGCATTGACTAAGACATATGTTCTCTTTATTCCAGGTAAAGGCGACAGATGCAGACCCTGGAATGTTCGGCTACATCACTTATTCCTTCGTCAATGATGTGGGAAAAGACCAGTTCAACATTGATGCAAGTGGTCAGATAACCACCGTAGAAAAGCTTGATCGTGAGGACCCAGCTAATAAGAATATCATCCTGACGATAGCAGCCCGGGACTATGGCGGACGTGCTTCTTTCTGCACAGTACAAATTACTCTGTTGGATGATAATGATAATGTACCTCGATTCCACGCCACAGAGTACAGGGCTTCTGTCAAATCTGATGTGACTAAAGGATTTTTGGTGACACAGATTCAGGCTCATGACCCTGATGATGGAACAAATGCCAAAGTAACATACTCTCTTTACAGTGAGGCACATGTCCCTGTGGTAGATATTTTGGAGATCGACCCAGACAATGGTTGGATGGTGACTAAAGGCAGTTTCAGCCACTTGAGAAACTCTGTATTATCTTTTTTTGTGAAAGCTGTGGATGGGGGGAATCCAGTCCGACACTCTCTAGTGTCTGTTTACATCCATGTTCTTTCTCCAGATGCTGTCATTCCTCACTTCAGTCAACATCAGTATTCATTTAGCATTCCGGAGGATACCCCTATAGGCATAGCAATGGGAACAGTGCGTATTAACCTTCCACCTGGACATGACCCACTAGCCGCTACCTTTGCCCTGGTTAATGGAGAGACTGGAGAAAACAACCAAGATGCAGTGTTTGTGGTGGAAAAGGATACAGGTGTGATTAAGCTTGATAAGTCCTTGGACTATGAAGTGATCAAAGGGTATCATTTCAAAATAACAGCCACTGTACAACAGGCTAAGCTCGATTCTGTGACTACTGTTGATGTTGAAGTCAAAGTGTTGGATCTAAATGACAACAAACCAGCCTTTGAAGCCAACTCCTATGAGGCCACAGTTATGGAGGGAATGTCTGTTGGAACCAGAATTATTCAAGTCCAAGCGCTAGACCCAGACTCTGGAGCTAATGGCCAGGTGACATACAGTCTTGGGGCATTGATCCAATCTGAAGTAGATTCAGGCACACTGGGTGGAACCTTCAGCATTGATAGCAACACAGGCTGGATTTCAACACGTAAGGACCTGGACCATGAAACAAATCCATCCTACACTTTCACAGTTGTGGCGTCAGATCTAGGAGAAACCGTGTCTCTTTCCAGTACCACCACTGTGACGGTGGTAGTATCAGACATCAACGACAACCCGCCCAGGTTTTTGGAGCAGCATTACTTTGGCTCAGTTAAGGAGAGTGACCCGCCAGGTGAGGTCGTGGCTGTGCTGAACACCAGAGATGATGACAGCTCTGCTGTTAACCGTCAAGTCAGCTACCACATCACAGGTGAGTGTAACTGTATACAGTCATTATATTGCAACTACTGTCAGAAACAATGCAGAAACCTCTATCATCTTTTTTTAAAATTCCAATGATGCTTTCCACAATATGTATGGTTGGTAATTATATACAGTTATGGTATACATGTCAACTTATTCAATTATATTAGGTTGTAAAGTGATAACCTCAGATAGCTTTTGACAGGTTAGTAATCCTGGTGTACTTCATGATGGTCAGAACTGGTCAACTTCCCCCTTTTAACCCATACCCTAATTTCTTTTTTCATTGTAGAAGAAAAAATGGCACTATATTTTGATTTTCTAGATTAAAAATCACAGAATCCTGCTTTCTTTGTGCAGAAGTTTACCCATGACACAACTGCCATCCCACTCAGATTGGGAGTATCCTGATTCTAGCCAATGGCATTTATGCAGCTACAGTTCTCTGTAGGCCAAAGAAGTAGTAAATATAGTTACAGTTGGAAAATGTTAGAAGTAGTCTTTATATGTGTAAAAAGCCACCAGTTTACAGTGAAACCAGTCGGAGAAGTTATTGTCAAAAGAATGTACTCGATAGAAGTGCAGAAGTTAAACTTTTGGACTTTTATAATATATGCAACAAAAAAACAAAAAGTTGAGTGGAATGCCAGGTGAATGCTAATACTGCATTTTTATACTGACTCCATAATAGTGAGGAAGTGAGTGCTGATTGATACGGCAGATGGTAATAATGAAGTTAGGATTCCCCAGGAGACTGAGACAGAAGAGTACCATCCCAACAGGCAATGCAGCGCTAATGAGGAATTTCTAACAAGAAGTTGCATTGTAATGAGAAAATGACAGACATTTTGATGACGTGACCTCATACATGACAGCTAAAAATGAAAGCAGGCAAGGATGAATGAGGTGCTGCCACACTGCAAGAGGGAAGAGACAGCAAGATAAAGATGAGAGAGATAATGAACAAATGTCTGAAATTAGAACAGAACAGCACTTACTCCACTGTCTTGTTACGAAAACATTGTTTCAGTTGTGAATGTAACTATAACAATATTGCCTGCTGTTTTCATAACATATCAGCATTATGGACATGGATGGCATGGACTGGATGTGAAGGTACATTCCGGTGTGAGGAGTGTGTCGAGTTTAAAGACACACAGAAATGCTTCTCTGCTCTTTAAAGATGAAGTAGTTCTGTTGACATCATCAGACCATGACCCTCAGCACGTACTAGGGCTGTTTTCTGCCAAGTGTGAAGTGACCATGAGGGTCATGCACCTCCAAGTGGGACGTCACTGAGCTCACAGTCAATTTCTGTTCTAACCCTAACCTGTTTTCATGAGCTCTGCTTAGTGAATCTTCCAAAATATTTCACATCCATAGGGGAGTCAGAGGAAAACCACGACTGCTTTGAATCAAACGTTGTAATGGTTCAGATATGTGACGAGCATCTTCCTTTGTGCCTTCTATTTGAGGTTGTCCAGGAACAGGAAACAGCCTCCAGAGTAGACTCAGTGTGTCATAGCTAACTTTACCAATACATTTAATACTATATTATGTCAATGTCAACTTTATAGCACATTTAAAACAACCTTAGTTGATAAAAGTGCTGCACAGGCACAACAAATACACAGCAGAGACAGGTAGAACAAATCAAAAAGCAAATATATAATTTAATTTAATATAATATAATATAATATAATACAATAAGAAAGAAGCAGTGCAATAAAAGGGCAAGCTGTCTAGATCATCCTGAATTGACTGCCAAGGAGAATCACCTCTGGTTTTACATCTTGTTCTAGAAACATCCAGGATTAACTGGTTGTGTGAATTTAGCAGATCTCACAAATTTAAAATGTTACAAAAATCTTAAAATCAATCCTCATCCAGAAAGGAAGCCAGTGGAGGGTGGACAAAAATGGTGTAAAGTAGTCATGCTTTCTTTTTTATAGATTAACTGTATGTTGCC
Organism: Microchirus variegatus; assembly: GCF_963457635.1. Taxonomy (NCBI): domain Eukaryota; kingdom Metazoa; phylum Chordata; class Actinopteri; order Pleuronectiformes; family Soleidae; genus Microchirus; species Microchirus variegatus. The sequence goes on from NC_139804.1 coordinate 21,247,478, forward strand.
TGCAGCCCTACTGTGTTAAATTCCTTCCAAGTGGAAATGTACTGTCTCACAGCTGTGATTTCACCTTTGTGACATGCAATCTGTTTCAGTTAGAAACTCCATGTTGGCCTACGTGTCTAAATGCTTTACTGACCTGCACATCTTGTCTTTGTGTTCAGGCGGCAACTACCGTGGTGTGTTTGCACTGGGCCTGGTTCAGGGTGAATGGAAGATGTACGTGAAGGGGCTGCTGGACCGGGAGGAACGCAACCTCTACATCATCAATGTCACTGCCAGTGACGGACTCTTTGTTTCCCAGGCAACAGTGGAAATCACGGTGATAGACACCAATGACAACAGTCCTGTCTGTAACCAGGTGTGGAATAAAGCTGATAATGTTCAAATGTCCCATGTGTAACCTTATAGAGAGTTTACTGGCAGAGATTGAATATATTACCCATTAGTTTGGATATATATACATATATATATATATATATGTATATATATCAAGTGTGTATTAGTGTAGATTTTTTGTATCCTTAGAATAAGATTTTATATGTACTGTATTTTGAAGCAAAAGCCTACTGCAAACAAAGATGAACAACATCCTTTATGCAAGGGTATTTCACTGACACTACTGGGGAGTAGAGTCTAGTCATAGATGTGTTGCTGCTGCACCACATTTATTTAATGTAGCTAAGTATGAATATAGCTTTTGGTGATGCCTAAGCAAGTTTTTAATGGCAGTGAATTGCATTGACTGCATTTGTGGTGTGTGTGTGTGTGTGTGTGTGTGTGTGTGTGTGTGTGTGTGTGTGTGTGTGTGTGTGTGTGTGTGTGTGTGTGTGTGTGTGTGTGTGTGTGTGTGTGTGTGTGTGTGTGTGTGTGTGTGTGTGTGTGTGTGTGTGTGTAGGCTGTGTACACTGCTTCCGTTCCAGAGGATCTCCCAGTCAACAGTGTGCTGCTGAGGGTTGGAGCTACAGATGCAGATATGGGGATCAGTGCTTGGATCCAGTACTCCTTACATGGTCCGAGTTCACAGGACTTCAGCATAGACCCAGACATTGGTATGAATGTCATTGAAACAGTACATTTTATGGCACGCAATACTTTGAAGGCGTACAGTTTGTCTCACACGTTTTCTAACCTGACCAGGTGAAATCAAGTCATCTGTGACTCTGGACCATGAGATGATGCCAAACTACCATCTGGTTGCACAGGCAACTGATGGTGGTGGGAGGTGGTGCCGTGCTGATGTGTATCTTGTAGTGACTGATGTGAATGACAACCCACCCATCTTCACACTGTCACAGTACACTGCCAGTGTGTACGAAGACACAGCCACCAAAGCCCTGCTCACCCGGATCCAGGCCATAGACCCCGATGAAGGTGATGCAACCACTGCTGCTACTACTACATCACAATGCTAGTGATTTATTTATGAGAACCCTTTCAGACAGAGAATGCAATCATTCCGAATACCAAAGTGAAAGACAATAGAAGAAGACACCAAGATAACATCTCAAAGTGTGTCTGCACAATGTATTAAAATCATATTGATGGAACCTTTGATGAAGAAAATTATAATGCAACATTTATTGTTAATATTGCCCAGCTTTAGCTGCAACTGAAAATTAGTTTCACTATTGTGTGATGTGTTGATTATCTTCAGCATTAATTGATTAGTTCTTTGGTTCATAATATGAAAGAAGGAAAAAAGGGGATTAGTATTTCCAAAATCTCAAAGGAAAAAAACCCTCAGTGTCTTCTTTTTTCCACAAATCAAAGATATTCAGTTTACTGTCATGGAAAAGCAAATAAACCAGAACATATGAATGTGTTTGAAGCTGGAAGAAATTAGGAAACTTATTGTGTTGTTACTTACTATTCAAATAATTGATTATCAGCATAGTTGATGATTTATCAAAGAAATAACTTAACATTTAGAACAAACCATGTCTGTTTTGATCATACCAGGAAAAACAGAGATTTGACAGTTAAGCTGTCTGATTTAAAGGGAAAAAAATGCATCAGAAGCAGTCATTACCCTTGCAATACACTGATGTGCACCTGACACTGATCATGTCTGTGCAGCAGGTCCAGGCAGGATGGTGATCTACTCGCTGGCTGACTCCGCAGGAGGAACCTTTTCCATCGATAAATCCTCCGGCATCGTGGTCCTGGAACGTGTTCTTGACCGCGAGGTCCAGCCAGCTTATCAGATAATCGTCCGCGCATCGGACCAGGGTCCACCGCTGCCTCTCTCCTCACTGGTTAACGTGACCATCACTGTTCTCGACATCAATGACAACCCGCCTGTGTTCGAGCGCCGCGACCAGCTGGCGACTGTGCCGGAGGATGTGGGAGTGGGCACTGAGGTTCTGAGAGTTTACGCTGCGAGCAAGGACATCGGAACCAATGCTGAGATCACATATAGTATCCGATCAGGCAACGAGCATGGGAAGTTCCATATCCACCCACTGACTGGTGAGTTGATGGAATACATTCACTCCTTACACTTGAACAGGGGTGGCTGGTGATAAAAAAAAAAAAACATTTGCTCTGACAGTATGGTGTTGTTTGAATCCAGTTTAACTTTCACAAACTTTTGTGAAGACATAATTTTGCATGTTTTTATAAATTATTTTAGATGATTCCTATCTTCTTCTTCTTCATGTGTGTCTGGTGGGGTGGCGCTCTAGCGCCCTCTATGGACGGGCCGCCACTGCACCATTCACACAGATAATTAATGAGGTATCTGACAGCAGTAAAAAGAGTGAACAGTATAAGTTAAGTCACTTATACTGTGTTTCCTGATGTATTTCTCTGTGTTTGGCAGTGTTTCCTTTTCTCCTAACTCTGGAAGTAATATGAGTTGATATAAAAGGTCCCTTCTCACAGTGACAAACCCACAGATAATAATCACCTCTGCAGTGCACCTCAGGAATGTGGAATGTGTTAGGCTACATTCACACAACTGTATTTGACTTTTAAAACACCTACTATGTTCACATTTGCTATCTACATTATGGGCTTTTATAGCCCCATAAAGCTGAGAAGTGTGGCTCTGTATTTAGTTTGGTGTACCACAATATTACAATTTTCTGTTGTGTCGTCCATGAGGTATGAGCTGCTTTTAATGACTCATCAACAACAAGAATCAGGTTGCGTGCGGGTTTGAGTAACATGATCCCTGTGGGTCCGTGCGTGCAGTCAGCTGTGTTTTCAATGTTATGATGACCATAGGGGAAGACATGGAGAGCTGTAATTGTAATAACATGGTATTATTATTTTTACTTAAGGTTATTATACCGTCATAACCTCTTACCACCCCATGCCTAAAACAATGGTGCAGTTACTTCCCAAATGGTTCTCATCAGTCTTGGTTTTACTAAAAGCGTACAACACTCACAGTCCAAATCAAAAGGTAAACCAAAAACACAAGGATAGTAACTTAAAGTAAAACAGGAGACAGGTCAAAATCAGTGAAATAAACCCAATGGTCGACGTGTCCAGGGGCAGAAGTTAATCCGTGCACTTTGTCCACCTCTGAGCCTGAAGTTGCACAATCATACTGGATATGCTGCAGTAAACTCTTGCTCCTTTCAAAGTGAAGCAGTGCAGCAACACTAGGAGGCTGATGCGAACAAAAGAGCACAGTCAGGATAGGACTGGACTATGAGTCTTTCCCTCAGCCTGATTGCATCCATTAAAATACGCCCATACCACTGTACAGACCCTTGTCCCCCCGTGTATCTTTTATTTCTCTCGCTTTAACCAAAATGTCCAACACCAGTCGTAGTGTCATCTCATTTACATTTATTTTTCCATCTCAACTTCTTCCTGCTCTGCAATCACAATCACCAGTGAATGGTTTGAGTCGAGCCATTTGAAAGCTTTGAAAATAGTGAAAAGATCAACAGAAAAGGAAATGACAAGAAAACACCGAAGAGTTCGCATTCAAAAGGTTTTTTTTACTGCAGGTGACATTCCTCTTCCTCTCACTTTAAGAGCGCGTTGTGTGCTTGAAAACGTCACTGGCAGTAAAAATCCTTTAAATCAGAGCTCCAAGATGTACGGATCTTTTTGTCCTTTTCACTGTTACATTTTGATTGATCCATCAACCTTCTTAATGTTTTTGCTGGATGTTTGTGAGATTTTTCTATTTTCAATCTTTAAAAAAACAAAAAAAGGCTCATAAATAAATTCAATAAAGATTCAAAGAAAAAAGACATTGTCACTTGGGGTTATCATCACATGTTCCTCAAACTGGAGGATTTGCTCTATTTGTTGGGCTCTCTTTTCATCAGTAGTTTGATCCGCATGTTGGTGCTCTAATGACTATGTGAAGCAGCAGGATAGTGTGTTGGGGGACTGAGATAAATTGAACTAGTTTGTGTGCATGGAGATGAAGAAGCCCGCTGCAACAATGTGGCTTTTAGAAACAAGGAAGCTCTTTGGTTTCAGACATGGAGACACACACACATACACAAATTGTTGGTTTGACTGTCTTTGTTGAGTTTTGATGACGTTAATAGAGTATAGACAAACACCAGACCCATTCCTCTTTGAAATGATGTGTCTAATTCTCTCTTTTTCTTCCTCAGGAGCCATTTTGGTGGCCCAGCCTTTGGACTATGAGACCTGCAGGGACTATTTCCTAACAGTGGAGGCTCGTGATGGCGGCACGCCACCGCTGAGTGCGATTACCACCGTGAACATAAACCTGACCGATGTCAACGACAATGCTCCAATGTTCAGCCGTGACCTTTACAGTGCAGTGGTGTCAGAGGACTCAACCATTGGAGACTCTGTAGTCCAGGTGAGTTTGAATTCAAAGTGTTTTTGTACAACTACTGGCTGTGTAATTACATATTTGTGACTGAATGTCTTGTAAAGCGTAATTTTGCAAAATGAAGGAACCCGCTGAGTCAGAATGCACGATTCCAGATTCCAATGGAACTGGCTCACCTTAATGGAATGCAGCCTCCACAAATGCTATTAATTATACCTGTGCTTTTCCTGCTTTAACTCAAAATGTCAGCTTCGAAAAGAATTTATGAAAAATAAGGGTCAAATAATGGGAAATGAACAAATTAGACATAAAAGAACACCCTCAATAAGTTAAATTGTCTTTGGATCCTTGAGTTTTATTACTTTTAACTCCTGTAAACACAAGAATATTGTACTGTTTTTATCTAATCAGTCTAGTTTAGCAACATACTTGCATACAACATACTGAGAAAACAGACAACTGTCTCCTCAGAGGTTTGTGCTGGTAAATAACATGATAGGCTCCAACCAGTCCAGAACTCTGCTGCCAGGGTTCTCACTTGGACCAAACCATGGCAACACATCACCCCCACGCTGACTGTTAAGATCTGGATCATCGTCAGGCTTCTCCTCCTTTGCTACAAGTCTCTCCATTCACTCGCTCCACATTATCTCTCCGTCCTCCTCCATGTGTACTGTCCCTCGTGGAAACCTGCGGTCTGCTGACCTAGGTTTCCTCTCCATCCCCCGCACCTGCAGGAAAAAACTTTGGCAACAGGGCTTTCAGTGTTGCTGCTGGCTATTTGCCAGGCACCAACCCTGGAGTCATTGAAATCAATGTTAAAGTGACACTTGTTCCTGTAGGTTTTTGCCACCTGATTGTTTTTTTGTTTGAGTTTTTGTTCTGATTTGGCTTTTTTCTAAATACAGCGACCTTAGTTTTCGTGAAAATAATTATTCTTTACGAGTCACATTAAAGCAGTTTATTAAAATATGTACATCGAAATATTCATTCCATTTACGTTGAACAGTATGTTTAATTACATATGTGGGTCATCATGTGTGACTGTTGCATACTCACTCCCCCTACGTGTCCTTGTGTGTCTGCAGCTGGTAGCAGAGGATGTGGACAGTCAAGTGAACGGAGCCATCCTCTACTCCATCGTCAGCGGGGACCGAGACAACCAGTTCTTCATCGACCCGCTCAGTGGGGTCATCAAAGTCAACAAACACCTGGACCGTGAAACAGTGAGGACAGACACACACGCACACACGGGGCATTCCCTAGTCCAAGACACTAATCGACTCTGACCCTTAATCTAACCCTGACATCAACACAAACACTAAAACAAGGTCTTAACCAACAAACAGTCATTTTAAGGTGGGACAAAATGTGAGGACCAGCCAAAAAAATCATAATTTCCTGTGGTTTATAGATCAAAATGATCCTGAATTTACTTACAAGTACAGAAGCGCACACACAAACAGGGATGGGGAACACAGTTTGTGTGCGTGAGTGCGTGTGTGTGTGTGTGTGTGAGTGTGTGTGTGTGTGTGTGTGTGTGTGTGTGTGTGTGTGTGTGTGTGTGTGTGTGTGTGTGTGTGTGTGTGTGTGTGTGTGTGTGTGTGTGTGTGTGTGTGTGTGTGTGTGTGTGTGTGTCATTGAATTATGACAGCACATCATATTTTTAATCTCCACTGGATTTTTATTTTAATTATGATATTTAATTGGACCTTAACATGTCCCAATATGCAACTTGCATATCTACATTTGTAACAAAAGAAAACATGTTCACAAAATAGCAATTACTGTTATACATTACTCATTATAATTTCAACCACCGTTGTAGATGGCAATGTTATTTACAAGATGTTTTTATAGCATGTTTTTAATATGCCGTGACCAGGGTAACACCTGATTATCTCTGTAGTTCTCATACAATGAGAGTGAAGCTTTTTATCTAACTGTCTTCTATTTAAAACAGAGAAAAGGGGGAAGAGCTGCATTTATAAAAGGACGTGCTTCACTAAAGCAGTGTTACTTTTTAGCAGTTACTTGCCTTTCCTGTGACCTACTTTAGAATAAAAGTCGAGCTGTGTTTTGGCAGATAGATGTGTTTAATGTGGAGATGCTGCAGTAGGAACAGAAATGTATGGACTGCATTTGCAGTAACCCAATAGAGCAGAGGTTCTCATCTATTTTTCTCAGCCATGGAGCTCCGGACATGATATAAAACTTATTCCAGAGAATATTGTGCATTTCTTCTGGAAACATATGGGGATAAATTGTCTGATTGGAAAGTAAATTAAATTACTAATTCTTATATTCTGAAGAATAGAAATACAGACCCACTGTATGTACAATAAGATCATTTCAAATGCTAAATCAGTAAATGTTTCATGGACACCAGTTTGAGATCCAATGCTACGTCACTCTACAGAGACAGCGTCTTCTCGTCTTATGTCCAGGTAAATAAATGGATCATTATCAGGCTTCTGCAGAGCTTACTGCTGAGCTGACCATTTGAATCATGTATGTTGGAGCAGGGAAACATGCAGGGCAGTGGATCCCCAGGACCAGGATTGAGAAACACTAGCCTTAAAGGAAGCAATTGAAACGTCACGCACTTTGTTTAACTCACTTGATGAGTGTCTCATCTCATGATACATTTGAGTATGACCAAAAGGAACGGAGCCGTTGCGAGTCAGTCACAGTCACCCCATCTTTGATGTGAAGAACTCACATGGAGCTGCTTTATTGTTGGGAATATTGCACAGAGACCGATCCCTGACCCGGTGACAGTTAATCACACTTCGTCAGGAAGCTGCAGGAAACAGTATGAAAGTGGAACTTATGAACGCCAACACCCATCGCCATCTTCTGACGCGCTCTTTCGCCCTTCATCACTCTTCCTCGTCTCCTTCTGCTTGAAAACAGAAATGTTCATATTCCTATCATAAAGAATTCATGAGTGCGGTCGATGAGCCGTCTGAGCGTGCTCAGAAAAATAGTGCAGGGGTGTGTGAGGGGATCAAAGCCTTTCACTGATGAAAGTGTGTTAGCGCACACAGAGCAGCAGCTTTCCTCTCTTCGCTGTGTGTGTGTGTGTGCTTTATTCTGTCTTTTCTAAACAACCTCTCTCTCTCGCTCTCTCTCTGTTAAACAGGTCATAGTTGTTTACGACTGATTATTTCATACATTGCACGCAGCAGAATATTGTTGTGTTGGTGCTGCGACATCTCTCCTCGGTCTGCTTCATTAGCTCTTTATTGTAAAGCAACGTGGAAAAACAGAAAAATATCCTGCAGCAAGTTTGGGATGCATGCCAGTGGAATGTGTGTGTCCTTCAGAAAACACACGTAATAAGCCCCGCCTGTGACGCGTAATATGAACGCACTGGTCCAGTGAGTGTGTATCAGCTCAGACACAGTTTAGGATCAAAGACCCAAAATCAATCAGCCAATCAAGTGGTTTCTACTAGATACTCGCAGCTCTTTGCGCTGACATTTAGTGACTTTAGAAAGGCAATGAAAAGCCACACTTGATTTTCATCACTTGCTATTGCTTATTGCGTGATTAAATCAATATGCACTTAATGTGTGCTGTTATGCCAGCTACAAGATCATCTCCAATTCCACCCCTGCACGTTGCTGTGAGAGAAGTAGAGCAGTAAAGCTTTGGTCCAGACAGATAAACAGATAAACACGGAGCGATCGGTAACGCTTCATTTACACAGTTTTATTTCATGTCTGTTATTCTGTTCCTGCTGTTTAACGCACAGAAAAAACACCTTTTTACAGATGGATAGAGACACCTCAAGATTTCAGCTCAGATTTAAGCAGATTGTTAAATTCGATGATGTTATCATCTACCTGCAAATGTGACTTTATGTTGGCTGGAATGTTGGCTTTATGTATGCAAAAAACAAAAAGTCCCACATTCAGTTGACATTAACGTGGCTGAACAATTAAAGGGGCTTTAATTATACAGTTGCACTTTATTTTTCATCGTACAGTGAGGCAAAATTCAGGACCACAATACAGGGGAGGAATTTCACAGCACGCTTGAAATCATGGAAGTTGCCATAGCAATGAATACACCTTCAGTTTACTCGCATGCAGACACAGAATGACGTGGACACGACACACAAAGACAGTCTTCTGTTTAACAGTTCAATCTAAAACAGGACCAAAAATATTTAATTGATTCTATTTTTTTTTGGTCACAGCTGTTTTCCTTCTCCGAGCTCTTGGCATCACGTGGATCACGATGTTCTGTCCTCAGACGTCTCCAGCTAAACGCAAATAAAACACCGGCACAATAACCACTGACCTTCAATTACAGAATAATGATATATTTGTATGAATTTATCCACCTCTAAAGTGGTTCATTGTTCTACTCTCCTCCAGGGACCTGTTCTTAAATCTCTGTTTAACTAAATGGTTTAGGTAATCGTAGCAAAGTAGTGGTTTGTCATTAACCCGTCTTGTTATTTGAGGCAGGTATACTGTAGGTGCATTGAAGCTTGAGGAAATTACAGGGAAAAGAAGACACAGAGGCAAAAAATACACAAGGGAGTGATATCAAACTAAATCAGGTTGCTTGTAATAAAGCCTGGATGTCTGGCTTTCCAGGGCCAATGGTTGAGGATTCATAGTCAAAGAAAACCATCAGCCTGTTTGTGTAAACAGTAAATCACAGAGATGGTCCTTCAGGTATAACTGCTTTAGATTTGAATACCCCACTGACTGTTCTCTGCTGCCCCCATCAGGACAACAATGTACAATGTCACTAAATGCTTGGACACTCATAAAATCATCCCTCTGTTGATGTGCAGCAGTTTAACAAGTGGCGAGAAGTGGATACGACAGCCAAACTGACCATCTCAAATTAATACTTGTATACTGAAGCAGTACAGTACTGATGTACTGTACTGTTTATGTATGTGCACCTACAAGGCACCCAAAGTGATGTACATAAAGTAATAGAAGATGCAATAAAATCAATAAGGAGAATCAAGAAAATAATCACTAAGAACAGAGGGCAAGTGTCATCATGCTAGATATTAAAAGCCAATCTAAATAAATAACTTATCCATTATTGTGATGGTGTGCGTTGCAAATGGATGTGTGAATATGGAAAAAAACACACAGTGCAATAACTGAAACCTAACCAAACCAAATCAAGCAGAGATGAGAAAGAGACACTGACTGGCACCTCAGGTCACAGCTAATCCCTCTTACAAACACCGTGTTCACACAGAAAAAGGCGCCATCCCAGAATCTATGCATGATACCACTGTGTCTATATAATGTATACTGTATGTGTATATTTTTCTCTCATGGTTTTTCATGTATGTTTCCATTTTGTCTGTGGTCTTAGGTTCCCAGCTACTCACTGGCTATCAGAGCGCTGGACAGTGGATCACCGCCCATGTCCTCCACCGCGATGGTCAACATAGACATATCTGACATCAACGACAACCCACCCACCTTCTCCCCGGCCAACCTCACGACTGTCATACAGGTAAACCTGATGATTGACTGACACGACGCTCACGTACATCACTGACGAGATCAGAATGTGATATATTTATAAACTGCTATTACTGTGTGAAGCTCTGGGACTCGTCGGCAGAAGTTAGATTGAATGCGTCTAACTAAGCTTCAAGGTCTATGTGACTTAATGTGTGACTGTCTGTTTCTTTTGCTCGGTTTGCTTTGTATCAGCAAGTATAAGAACCAATAGCAGCCTCTCTCTGAGCTGTTCTTGGATTGGGCAGCTTTTTTGGAATTACTTTTAAGAAACACCTAAATATCTTACCTACCTACCCCAGCTTCAAATCAGTATTTGTGAGGTTGGCCCACTCGTTGTGGGGTTGTCCAGATTTAGTGATTATGCAGACCTTTATCTGAGCATCTGTTTATATTCTTATCATCCCAGTTTCAAAACAGAAGCAGGCCACCAACCACCGACTAAATAATCCAGCCAGTTTCACTTAGTGTCCGAAAGAAAATAGAAAAAGTACATTTGAAGTTGGTTTAGAGTATTTTAGAGTATTAGAGATGTCAGCAGTCTATCACAGTGCTAATATACAGACAGCCATTAGACACATTAGATACAACCAAGATGTACAAAAACATCCATTCACATGTACTAAGTGTTGAAATGTGATCTGATCACTCACACACCACATCTGACCACAGCGAACAACCCCCTCCTCCGCTAATGAACTCCGACCAGCGGCTGCAGTTTATAATAAACTGAAAATATTACTACGTTCCTCTGTTTTCTTTTCATTGATTCCTTTGTCCTCTACCACAGTGTTTTAAGACTCACTGCCACAGGCTGCATTTTTTTAATATACTGTATATATATACCTATTATTTCAAAAGAAGTCAAATGTTTTTCTGCCATCGAGAGCACATTTTTTGCACTTGATATTTTCATCAGATCGATGGTTAAAACACATCAACAGGACGACATTATTATCAATATATATCTTGATAAATACAAATAAAGGCGACGAATGTAATCATGAATTATTTCAACTTTGATATTTTGAAAATACATGTGTGTGAACTGGCAGACCAAGTTTATAGTTAGGAAGTTAGATGGATTGTTTGTTTGCTTTTGCATTTATTTCTGTGGCATCATGTTTTATGACTTTTGCTCATGGGATTATAAATAGGCTACTAAGCTGCTGAAACTGAAACTACTACTAAACATTTCAATGAATGCATATACCAAGATAAACAAACACCTTGTGACACAAAGTCAAAGAAAATGGTTTTTGTGCATTGTATATGGAAGCAAATGTGGACCAAAAAGTACTTTGACAAATCACACATAAAAACACAGAGCTTTGTGGAAATGAAGCATTAATCTTCTTCTGAAACCCTGTTTTTTTTAGTTACTTCAGCTGATGCCTCTGTTTCAAAGAAAGTTTTTTTTTAATGTCTGTAGTGTGTTACATAAAAAAAACTTATTTTAAAGCACCTACTACATAATGGTTGTGTTTCCTCCCCCAGGAAAACAAGCCAGTCGGCACCACCATCCTGCAGCTGTCTGTCATTGATCAAGACTCCTCCCACAACGGCCCGCCGTTTGACTTCCGTATCCTGTCGGGAAATGAGGGTGGGGAGTTTGTGCTGGAGAACGATGGAACACTGGTGGCCAATCATGTGTTCAGAAGAGATCTGGCAACAAAATATGTTCTTCAGATACAGGTAGAGTGAAACTGTTTCTCCCACACTGCGGCGACCGCTGCTGCTGATGATTCTGTGGAAAAACTGCTTTAAAGTGATTTTGATAAGAGCCTCTTAAAGTAACTTAAGAAGATGAGGGGAAAAACCCTCAGGAAATTATGTAAACATTTATTTTAAAGGTCGGTTGAACCAAAATTATATTATGTTGACAAATATCCCCATTTTACACAGTATTTCCTCACTGAGATGAAACTGTTTCAGTTGACTGGTTTTTAAAATAACTTTGTTGTGGCAGTAATGAAACATAACTAAAAAAAACTATATTTATGCAAGAAAAGTGTTTCCATGGTGTAGTGATTGAATCTGTACATGTTGTGATTCTCTCTCCTTCAAACACCACGTTCAGAGACTGGTGAAAAAACTGAAGCTGAAATTGGGTTTTTATTTCACTATCTACTCGTGTCTTTTCTGCCAAAAAAGACTTGTTGCTCCCACTTTTATGTCTGTGCCGGATATTATGGCAATGTTTAATGCATGCATGCATCCTCCAGATTTCTTTTTACGAGACACAGTCTACTTTGGAACAGTGAGATTTGTCACAAATCTTCAGGCCCTTAATCATCATTGCTTTTTACATGCTATGGTTGGTTGGCCCTTTTTTGTTATCTACCTACATATCCACAAGGGTTTACTGCCTTCATCTGCAGGGACTTACATCACTCAGAAAAGGTGTGGAAACAATTTTGTTCCCAGTGTTACTGCCTCTCACAGCCAGGACCCTCTTATAAAATATCTTTAATCTCAGTCAGACTTTCCTGGTTAAATAAAGCTTGAATTAATTATCGTAAAAAATAACAGCCTCCCTTTTACAAACAATGCAGCATTGTTCACCTTTACTGGGTTTGTTGCTGGAGCTGTAATTGTCCTTCAAGCTATAGACGTTGATACCTTCCTGATTTATTAATCTTACCTTTGATTGCTATTTATGGTACCACCATTTCACGTTTAGCATCTCTTCTTCTGAGGCTAAGTTACACGGTCTGATCTTCAAGTCAAATATGGTGCATGTGAAGTTCAAGCGGTGGAAAAACAGCTGGAATAGATTCCGTGAAAGAAGTCAGAATGGCGCTGACGTGTTTGTGCTGAGAAGATGTAAAGTGTTAGTGTTGGAACAAAGTTCAAGTGTGAGCCGAGCTGAAGTAGGAGTGGAGGCGGAAAGCGGTAAACACTGAAAGCGTTTAAAAGATGAGCTGAGCGGGAGATGAAAGAAGCTGAAACGGTGATTGAAGTTGCAAGCTGATGAAAGGAGCTGTGAAGATTCTCACTCATCCTCATCATGTGCTGTAAATCTAAACTCAGCATGAAAGTTACTGGACTGGAGATTCTTGACATTTTGTAAAAACTTTTTAGGTCATATATATACTGTATGTATGTATATGACACTTCAAAAGCAGAGTTCAGAAACTTTATTCACATGTAACCTGAGAACATCCCAAACTATCCTTACTGAGTTCGCATAAGGTTAAACCACTTAACAAAAGGTTCATGCCACCAGTGTAAGTTATCATAGGATTAAGTTAGCTGCTCTGTCTTCTGTGCCATCCAACCTTTTCCAAAAAGAAACCAAAGTTTGTGTCACTAAACTGCTCACTCCCCAAACCAAAGGCCATAGAGAATATTGGCGATTTCACACTATGGCACACAGAGTTGTTGATCCTCTGTCTGCCTGCATCCATCCATTTTGCCAAGTTGTAATGTGTTATTTTGTGACTATTTTAGTGTTCAAACTGTGTTCACATGAAACTCTGCGACACAAACTTTCCAAACAAAGCAGTGAGAGACAAGGAGCCCCTGTTTCCCAGAGAGCTAAAAATGCAGATTTTCTCTATGGACTTTGTTGTGGGGAGCGAACAGATTTCAGTCTTCTGTTGCCAAAAAGGCTATGTAATTGGCAAAATGAACATAGCATAGCTTCCCCTTGAGATGGTGTAGATTTTATGAGGTGAGACTTTTGTGAAGTGGCTAAACAAAAGCACAGCTGTACGCAAAGTGCTAAATTTGTATACCTCACACAACCACATTACAAAAAAAAACATTCTGAACTATCCCAGTAAGCAACCTTCATGTATACTTCCTAATGGTTAACACATTTAGCAATAAGGTTTCATTATTTGGTATTATGTCGTAGTTAAATCTATTTAAGTTTCAGCCTAAGCGTCCTGTCCTCTGGCAGCCAAAGTCCTGTAATCTGCTTTTAATTTAGGTCTTTTCTCTGTTTTTGTTTCCGTTTTCCTCCAAGGTGAAAGACTCAGGAAAGCCTCAGCTGTCGTCCTCCTCCACACTCACTGTCCGGGTGATAGAGGAGAGTCTCCACCGGCCAGTGGCCTTACCTCTGGAGGTTCATATCATCACCATGGAGGATGAGTTTCCGGGTGGCGTGATTGGTCAGCTTCACGCCACTGATGCTGACCCTTACGATGCACTGACCTTTGGCCACGCTCCTCCAGCCCAACGCAGTCTCTTTAAGATCAGTCCTCGAGATGGAAAGATCATCGCCTTGGGCGGCTTGGATGCAGGCAGGTACTCCCTGAACGCCAGTGTTAGCGATGGCCGCTTCGCTGTGCCCGTGCCTGTGAGCGTGCATGTGGAGCAGGCCACACCAGAGATGCTGCGCGAGGCGGTGACGGTGCGCTTTGAAAGTGTCGCGCCGCAAGACTTTGTGGCGTCGCACCTGAAGAGCGTGTTGAAGGTGCTTCAGCAGGCCGCCGCCTCGCAGCAGCACGACAAGCTGCACCTGCTCAGTTTGCAGCCGGTTGGAGGGACACAACAACTGGACCTGCTGGTCGCCATGGAAACAGTGGGGGGCGGTTACTACAAGGCAGCCTACCTCACCCAGAAGCTGAGCGCATCGCGGCGGCAGCTTGAGGAGGTCCTCAGAGTGTCGGCTATCCTGGACAAGAACTGCTCCGGGCTGGAGTGTCGAGGCGCACAGTGTGAGCAGAGCATCATCCTGGACTCACACAACCTGGCTACATACAGCACTCCACGGGTCAGCTTCGTCTCGCCACGCTTCCAGCGGACATCGCGCTGCACATGCAATGGTGAGTGATTGAATCCTCGACATGTGGACAGACGAGAGCATCGCAAAGCCGGCGATGTTCGAGCTGTGGGGGAAAGAACAGCTGATCATGATAGCTGACAGAAATGTTTGTGAATTCTTGAATTCTATGATCAGCCAAATACAGGAGCCAACATTGTCAAAACCTTGAAAGTGTAGTGATAAAATTAAATTATAATATATATATATATATACACTTGTATATGTATATATATATATATATATATATATATATATAAACACATATTTGAGTTCACACAATCCTGATTAAGTATTTGACCTCCACACTACTGTGTCCCTGTCTCTCAGTATAGCTGCTGCACACAGGAAGTGATTTGATTTATGGAGGAGATGGAGGCAACAGAAAGCCCAGTTCAGTCAGAGTTTGTAGTTTTGCTCAAAAGTAAAACTCAATTCTTTTATCTGATATGAGGGTTTCACTTCCCCTGCTTGTATAACACAGGTTTTCCTTTTGGTATGCATAGTATATAAGTCGTAAGTAATTATGAGCTGCACGTCACTCTGAATGCTTTTGGTACCTGCAGATGATGACTCTGACAGATTTGATTATGTTGACAATGTCATTGCTTTACATTACAGTAAAATCAAATGCAATTACATTTCATTTGGCAAGCAATTGGTACGTTAACGTAAACTTGGCAGATATTACACAACACGAAATGTAGCCCATATGTAATGTCCGTACTTTTCGTAGTACAAGTTGCTTATCAAGAATCAATTTACTTTTTTTTTTTTTTTTTTGAATGAGTGCCAAAAGTTTCATTAGCATAAATTATGTTAGTGCAGGCATGTCCTGAAATGTATGTTGCAGATGAAACATTGGCTGAGAGTCATGGAGATGGATTCAATGCTGATTGAGGGTTTTTGACATTTCTGTCAAATGTAGTGTTGGTATAGATAACTTTTAAAAGGGAGTAAAAGAAACTGAATTACCCTCTTTCACACGTCAGGCTAAATATTTGGGTTTTCCCAGCAGTTTGTCAGAACTGAAGAAGCCTCTTGGATGAAAGGAATCTTCAAAACTTTTCAAGTCAAGCACTGAACTGCTAAAGATCACAAAATTAGTGTCATTAAAAGGCAACTGCTTGCACCACAGCATTAACTTTTGAGAAATTACTCATTAGTTTAGTTTTGCTTTACAAAAAAAAAAAAATTAAATAAACTTTGTGATTCCTTGTGCATAACCTGCCACAGGCTTGTTCATCTCCTTTGGTATGACAGAACTTTGCCAAGTTAAAAGTTATTTAGCATCACTGTCCCAGACATCATCCTCCTCCTCCTGCTTTGTGGGCCTCATCACCACCAACTGTTTGAAAAAAAAAAGTTTGATGTAGAGTCTCTCACAGGCTGAGTTCAAAATAATGTGAATACGTCCATGAAATGGATCTAGCAAAACCTGTGAGAGAATCAGATATGAAGTCAGTTTGTGGCAGGTTGTCTTGAATCATAATAATAAAAACAACAGTAATTCATTTTAATTACAACTAATACTTAAATTGTGGACCGTGCATGTTTCTGGTTACTGCAAAAAAAAGCCATTCAAGTACTTGAATGGAACATTTTATACCAAGTACCAACTGAGAAAATATGGATCTCTCAAAATAACACAATTATCACCAACATTAAAAGACAGTGGTATAAATAGATCGAGCAAAGTCAGCTACGGACTTTTCACAGGAGGCAGATTTATTCCCAATAAGATCATTTGCTCTCTCATAATCCTCATGTTCTCCATGTCAACGTACTCCGGGTATTACCATAAGTGTGTATTCTTTCTCTCCCTGTGTTTGTGTGTCTGTGTGTGTGTGTGTGTGTGTGTGTGTGTGTGTGTGTGTGTGTGTGTGAACAGATGCCACCTGTGCTGTCCTGACTGAACAGTGTGAGGACCAGCCTTGTCCAGCAGACATGCAGTGTGTTTCAGTCGAGGCCACCAGAGGGCGATACGCATGCCAGTGTCCACCAGGCAAACTGGGAGAGTGTGCAGGTGTGTGTGTGTTTGTGTGTGAATTTGTTACCTCTTTAGTACATTTTCTGTCATAAACACTGATCTTGTCAGGACCAGTAGTCCTCATTGAGACCAAAACTTCATCAGAAACCTTGCAGAGAAAATTGATTAAGTTTAGGGTTAAGATTTGAATTATGGTTAAGGTAAGGTTAGGGTTAGGCATTAAGTCGATATGGTTAAAGTAAGGGATAACACTTTATTTAGACTCTACAAATTGCAATGCAGTGTCCTAAGGAGAATAGCTGTGCAAATCTGTGTGTGTGTGCATGTGTGTCAGAGAGAGAAACAGAAATACTGTAAAGTCTGAATCTGTTATGTATAAAAACAATAATACACGCAGAAACTTTTAAATCAAAGCAACATTTTTACTGTCATGTGCATTGTTGTTGGTGCAGGCCATTCGTCTCTGAGCTTCTCTGGTAACAGCTACATCAAGTACAGACTCTCTGATCGAGTGCAGACGGAGCTGAAACTCAGCCTGAGGATACGAACACTCCAGAACCGAGGGATCATCATGTATACTCACACTGAGCCCTGCACTGTGCTCAAGGTACACACACACACACGCACACACACACACACACACACACACACACACACACACACACACACACACACAGGTGCTGATATAGACTCAATCAGTGCTTGGTTCATAAAGATTATTAAATTGCTGCAAGAAGGAAGAGAAAACACAAAACAAAACAGACATTGCAGAGAGCAGAGTGGTTAATCTGTGGGCAGGAAATTGAGATTATTTGATCTTGGTTTAATCCATAGTTCCACGTTTCGTTTCTCACATGTTGTCATGAAAAGATATATCAGTTGATGCTATTCCTGCTTACAGACTGTGCAGTATGTCACTCACTTAGACTCCTGATCATGTGACAGCATATAGTGTGAAACTTGGCTTGTGCTATAACAGTCTTTGTTAATTCCATCTGTTAGTTTTGACAAAGCCATGGATATAATTATTAAAAATGTACACATTCTCAGTAGAACTTATATATATTTCTGGGCGGCTATATTTCTGTTACATGCAAACATGCTCGTGTTCAGCTTGCAAAAAAAAAAAAGATATTATTGCACTCTCTAGGAAAACATTGCATTTGTATTTTTGTTGACTGGGACCCTGAGTTTGAGACGTCTGTCCTAAAGTAAGTGGTAGTGTGTAGCAAAGCAGCAGCTCACAGTGAGACAGCAGCTCAAGACCAAATATCACAGTGTGTTTTAATGCTGCAACAATATTTTTTGTTGTTGTTGTTGTTTTTGTATTCTTTATTTTGCATAGATGTTAAGGCTATGAGGGGGAAAAAACATGGTATGTTCCATAACCAGGTGCTTTTTCAGCCTAAACATAACCACATTGATAATCAGGAAACACTTATCACCACTCTCATTTCTGCCAAAAGTGCCACAAGCTATTGAAACACGATCATGCTTACATACACATGAACATCTGTGGACATGTACACTATATATATATAACAGCATTTTAGATATGAGCTCACACATATCTGTGGTTTGCAGCAGTATAAAATGGACTGGGCTGCAGCCAGTGTTATAATGAAAACCTGAGGCCAAAGCAGCTGCAGCAGCAACAGCAGCATCCCTGTGTGTGAACGTATAGCACATAGCTCATAGCTTTTCATCAAAGGAAAGAAAACACTTGAAAATGGGCCCAACAAGTGTGTCGAAGTGTCTGGAAAAAGATGTGAGGCAAACAAAATGATTGTATTTATGCTTGTATTGATTAGATATGTGTGTGTGTTGTGTGTGAGCAGCTGGAGGAGGGAAAGCTGTGGTTCCAGCTGGCCTGTGGCCTTGGCGGCGGCGGCGGCGGTGGAGGCACTGACAATCCCAACATGTTGGGCATCTCGGGCCGACGCATCAGCGACGGCAGCTGGCACACTGTGGTGCTGGAGCTCAACCGCAACTTCAGCAGCCTGGCTCTGGATGACAGCTACGTTGAGCAGCGGCGTGGGCCACCATTCATGCAGCCGCTCTCTCCAGACAGAACCATCTACTTTGGAGCTCTGGTCAGTCATTATATGGTCTTCATGTGATATGACAATGGCTTCTTTGTTAGGGGAAACAAGTAAAAGGCCTCGTTCAGACCTGCTATTAACGTCTATCGTTAGTGATCTGATTGTATGCAGACAGCCTTAAAGACGACTGTCCACATCTGACATTAAAACACCATCTTGGATGTGTCTCCTGTGACCAAAGATCAGATCTGGCATCTCATTCAAAGTGAATCAAAGTGCTATTCACACTGCTGTAACATGAAATAAACTTAAACTATTATAGACTCTGCTGCAAATTGTACGGTGTCAGCTGAGGTGGTCGGAATATGGCAGCGTGTGCTCTCAAACCACCTCCAATTGAGGTTTCTGGGATGATGACTTATTCAAGACAGAATGTGAGTACTGTACTTAGTGCAATTTGGCTGTGATAGGATCAGTCAGGATGTTAATACTCAGTCTGAATGGGGTTTTAAAGAGAGTCAGACAATAAATGCAATAAAACATGTCACACAATATCAACAGAGACTTCCAGAGATGCAGATTACCTCCTGTGATTCATTATGTGTTGCATTAAGGAAACACAGCCGTTGTCTATTCCCATTTTTCCACGTTGAAGGCATGTTTGTGAGTCCTCCCATGGATTTGTTACCTATCTTACTGCAGGTGCAGCACCCAAACTCTCGCAGCCTCATGGACTCCCAAAAGGACCCTCGGGTGCTGGAAGGGTTCCAGGGCTGCCTGGACTCAGTCATGCTCAACAATAACGAGCTGCCGCTGCAGAACAAACGCTCACGTTACGCCGAGGTGGTGGGACTGACGGAGCTGAAGCTCGGCTGCATCCTCTACCCAGACGCCTGCCTGCAGCAGCCCTGTCGCAATGGAGCCACTTGCACCAGCTTGCCCTCTGGTGGTGAGTACAGAGTTTTTCACATGGATTGTGACTTAAACCTATTGCCTGGAGCTAAAAATAGATTTGTAACTTCCTTAAACTTTCTTAAAAACACCAATTTAAATTTGATTAATTATGCGATACACAGTTTTTAATGTGTGCGCTGGTGTACAAGAATTAATGTCCAGGAATTACATTACATTACATCATAAAGGTGCTTTTTTTTCTGGTGATTCAGCATTATATTTGTTTTATTGACATTCCATGACAATTATCACTCAGCAGAGAAAACTCACTGTGGACGGATTCTTTTCTAAAGATGTATTATATTTATTGGTACATTTGCGAAACCACATGTGTATCATTTACACACTAAAATACTACAAACAGGAACAATGACCCCTCACTAAATGTGTCCTTGCTCTGTCTGTCTCAGCTCCAACCTCATTGCGTGAGACACGCAAGACACAATATTGTGGCTCAAAAAGGCTCAACAGTGTCTCGAAAACAGATGGACTGTTGGTTTTTACTAACATTCGTCAAACAGAATGGAATCTTTTTGATGGTTAATCCACATATGGTGCAAACTGGTAAATAACTGTAAACCACAGTGTTTAGTGTTCAGGGGTCATAAATGAAAATGTCCACAATAATGGAGCTCTGTGGCACAGAAAGAGACCGAGGTTATAAACTGGCTCACTTGTTAACAGGGCGTCTGATCTGTTAGACTTATTCTTCAAGGCCACATGAGCTGAACTTAAAAGAACTGAGATACAATTTATAAGTATTCCGATACAATCAACATCAGCCCCCCATTTGTCTTACTCCTATGTCTACTAAGGAAAAACAGGGTCGTGGTAAAAAAGAAAAACAAACAAATGAAACTGCTTTTCTAACAACTTTTGCTCAACGTTGATTGAAAACACCACAAGGTCTTGGAAAGATGTGGAGGAGAATTCATAAGGAGTTAGGCAAAGTCAAACATGTTGTGTTTACACAATGTGACTGCAAAAGATGGAGGGAGGCCAAAAAAAAAGCAAACGCATTACCTCATTGGTGCAGTCTTTGTGTGTCTAATAGTTCGTCATGAAGATTAAATACTAATATGTTCTTTTAATAATGTAAAAGTTTAGATGATTTTTACAGGATATCACAGTTTTATTGACGCGTCGTCACTGGTGTAATTGCAATGGCGTTTCAAAGTAAATGTTGCTGCCAAAAACAACTGTGGGCTGACATCATCTCCTGTCTTAATGGAGGGTCCAGTGTTCTCTGCATTAAAGGAGATAAGATAAAAAGCACTGATGTTTTAATTTAATCAGCTAATAAATTCAAGACAAGTCATTCATTTTGGAACTGTCTGGACCGCAGCCCAGGTCTCAGGCAGGTAAGGAATTATTGAAGTGGGCTATTGAAGTGGCTGAGGGAGTCAAGTGAATGTAGCAGCTACTGTGTGAGAACACTGCAAATCTGTGTGTTTGCTGTAGCCTGACAGCAGGCTGCTAAAATCTTCCCAAGTGCTATATGTTCCTCATTTTCCTCTGCCTTGAGCAAAGCATCATGTGAACTGCTGTCAAAAGTTGTTGTTGTTTAGACTGTATTGTAGTCTCCAACTTTCAGTTTGCATGCCAGAGCCATTTCCTTGTATGCGTTGGTGTGAGCGTGCATGCATTGCGCGTGGGCGTCTTAATTACATTATATAGATGATTTCCCAGAGGTGTGATTTGTATTTTCGACAAACAGCATTGTATACAGTTGCACTGATGCCTCTTAATATTTAATGAAGCCTCGCTCGTCTCTGTCTGACAGGATTCTCATGCAGCTGCAACCCACAGTTCACCGGAGCGCGATGTGAGCTGGAGATAACAGCGTGTGTTCCCAACCCCTGTCACAACGGTGGCGTGTGTAAGGCCATCGGCAACGCTTTCCTCTGCAGTTGCAGGAGAGGATTCAAGGGTTTGAAGTGAGTTCCCTTGCATAGACACAAAAAAAAGTAAAAAAGATCTTAAAACCCACATTTACCAACATTTTAGAAATACATTTTGTTTTATAACACCAGTGGTACCTCTTTATGCAGATGGTCTTTGTTTATTTCATAGCATACTGTAAATATCCTGCCCAACACAACAGAGGTGATGGAAAACAGAATAATTCCTCTCAAACAGTCAAAAAGATCTGTGGCTTGTGTATATAGAACTTTATAATTTCACAGAAGCAACAGTTGGTTCCAAAGTATATACATATATGTATGTATATATATTATTTTGTAAACCATACAGCAACATGTTTCTGCAAATGATTCTCAGGATTTGTTGGATGCTCACTCCAAAATTCCAAGCAGCTAATGAAGCATACAGAGTAAATCTGCATTCAGAGATGTACTGATGTCCAGACAGTCTCCCTCTGTCCAGATGGCCTCTATGTGAGAAAGCCAACGTCCACTAAAGTTGTTCAGGACATTTTCCAGAATGTTTCTTGCCAGGTCACCTCACAAAATTTCCAAATAATATACCCTAGTGTGCCCATGTGAGAATGAAGCAGGAAATGTTTTTGCACATCCCACATTCTGCGTGCTCTAGCCAGGCTCCACCCCTCGCCTGAACATGCTCCTGCTGTTGCAAATGCAGTGGACCCTTACATTTTCCTTTTCCACAGTTAATGTCTGAAAACTATTAGGTCCAATTGAATGCAAGATATACACTTGGTAAGTCATTACCTAAACTGGGATTACAGATTGTTGAGTTCTTTCAAAGGAGTTGGTCCTCAACTCTCCAAATAGGATTACACACTCTGCCTTTAATAATGCTTCAAATCTGATTTCAAAAGAAAAATTAGTATATTTAGGTCAGAAAATGTGTTTTCATGTCAAATTGAAAAAGACCCCAAATTGATGATTATGAAGATTTTATTAATTGCAACGTTCACTCATGACCACAAGGTGTCAGTAATGGATCACAAGACAATGCAGACAGTCGAGAGCATGGCTTAAAATCGTTATGATGCTGCTGTGTTTGTGTATTTCACATTCTATTACAGAGTCGGATTCAATTTGACCATTTTTTATTTATTTATTTGATTTCTTCAAATCTTTTACTCATAAAACTTTGACTGAAGCACAGTAAGTAGGCGTAGGGCTTTTATTTTCTTTGAAGGAAGTGAATTTGATGACTTTTTGTCAATTATATTTATTTTTTTCAAACCCAATGTCCTCCTCTCAGATCCACTGTCTGATTGAATAACAAATTTATCTCTGGAAATTCGCTTTTTCGGGTGAATCGGAACAGCACTACAAACACTGTAGTGGTGTCACCTTACAAATATTCTCTTCTCTTGTTTTATGTTTTTCCCCATCATTGCTTCCTACAGCTGTGAAGAAGATGTAAATGAATGTGACCGCAACAATCCAGAGGGCGAGTGTGAGAACGGCGGCGTCTGCGTCAACACTCACGGTTCCTTCTACTGTAACTGCACAGCAGGCTTCGTGGGCCAGCGCTGCAGCCTGCGCCCTGTTGTTGTCCCCAACATGCAGGCGGGTCACGCTGTCGTCGGTAAAGAGGAGCTGATCGGCATCGCTGTGGTGCTCTTTGTTATCATCACCCTCATCATCCTCTTCATCGCGTTCCGCAAGAAGGTTTTCCAGAAGAACTACTCTCGAAACAACTTGTCTCTGGTGCAGGACCCGGCTACGGCGGCGCTCCTCAACAAAGCCAATGGTGTTCAGTTTAAGACCCTCCACTGTTCACCCGGAGACCCGATCAACCTGTACTCAGAGCCTGTGATGGGAAGCGGTGGGATGATGGGGCCACCGCAGGTCCCCGTGAGGCCTATGGCTTACACGCCGTGTTTCCAAGGAGACCCACGCTCCACGCTGGAGAAGATGGTGGATGGGCGTGGCGTGGAGCACACAGAGATGAGCACCTTTCACCCAGAGTCACCAAGAATTCTGTCAGGAACCATGAGAAGAGGGGTGGTGGTGTGCAGTGTGGCCCCGAACCTGCCGCCAGTGTCTCCCTGTCGCTCAGACTGTGACTCCATACACAAAAGCCCATGGGACAGTGATGACGGTGAGTGTGTGAAGTTTCTAGTACCAGTTTAGACCTGTAAACCTGTTGTGCATTGACTTCACACAATTTGGAATAAGCCTTACATTTCCACTCGCTGGTGTGATCATGTTTAAAGAAGAAAAGAAAAATACATTTGCTGGTGCAGTGAACATGCTGGGACCCCATTGGTTTGGATGGCGGCGCAAGTAAAGAAACTAGTTTGCAAATACTTATTAGCAAGTACAATTCAATCAGAATAAAACATGAAAATAGCAGCTGTGTTTGCTGCTGGCAAAAGTTAATTAAAGAGGCTGAACTTCATCAGGCCAGAATAAACAGAACTGGTTTACTTGAAGACAGTAATTTATGATGATGATGAAAGGGCATCAGATTATTTATTTAAGTCTTTTTAAAAAACTAAATGGAGTATTAATATAACCGAGGTTTTGATAAAAGGGTGTGTATTTACATTTCCTAAGGTACTCCTGGTCTGAGGAAGTTTTAAATTCGTACAGATTTATGTACATGCACTGTTTATGAATGAGGTCCATTGTAACTGCGGCGAAAGATAATTTTCACTGTCTCTTTAATTGTAAACCGTGTGCACCATGCGGAGAAAATAGGTAAGAGCTGTATTGTGAAGAAGAGCAGAGCAGAGCAGCAGGCCTCTCTAATCTAATAACATAGGTGCCTCAATGAAAAGCAAGACTTTCCACGATGCAGGAGGCGCTTATCACATTATTCACTGTGGCCCAGTTCTTACTGTTGGAGGCAGCAGGAGCTGAGCTCACTCTCGATTCGCCGCGGCTATTTCTCAACACGGTGAGCACACAGAGCGCCGTCACCTGTTAGTAAGACACCGGCTAGGTAAAGGTCATACAACCCCACTTCAAAAACCATGAACCATCAATTGAAAATCATAACTCAAGAGCTGTAGTAGAGATGGTGACCTGACTGTAACATGTGAGGTTGAAATTCTCATGCACAGTTATATATAACCTGACCACCTGCTTTCTCTCTCTCTCTCCCCACAGGTAAGATGGTTGACATGGCAGAGGAAGTCACATGCTTCTCAGGCAGCAACAAAGGCAGTAACTCTGAGGTCCAGTCACTGAGCTCATTCCAGTCCGACTCCTGCGATGACAACGGTAAGACGCAGGAAGGAAGAGAGGTTCAGAAACCTCACATTATTGGAGTTGTGCTGTGTTTCAGTTCATGTACCTATAGGGTGTTTTAAGGTGCTGCGTTTGTGTGTTTATTGTTCGTGTACACAGGGTGTCTCTGTCTTCTGTATGATGGTTGTGCTCATCAATATACATGTGACAAATTACTGTGGCGGCTCATGCTTGCTTGTTTCATACATTTGTGAGAAAAAGTTTGGCCAGTTATTATTATCTACTACTCTGCCCTGCAAAGGCTGCAGCTCTGAAGAGCTACTGTTTGTGTGGTCACATCCTGGTGTGTCCAAGTATCCTGGAGCACTCAGAGCAAGAATCACGACTGGGAGGATAAAGGGACAGAATCACATGTCTCTTAATAATCTACCTTTTAAATACATTGATGAATAGTCACTTATAATCAAAAGAATAATCAAATAGTTGAATATTTATTTGCATCTCTACATATGCACAAGAACAGTTGCCTCAGTTCTTATGTTGAAAGCTCACCAGTCTTTTAAAGAACTAGTATGTAATATTTACGGTCGTTTAATGGAAGAAATTGAAAATGAGCAATTGCTTTAAAATAATAACAAAATAATGTTTGGGTTTCATAGCCTTAGAATAAGCCTTTTGCGTTTAGGAAGGGGCCTCACTTTATGGAGGTCACATCTTGTGCAGCCATGTTTCTACAGCAGTCAGAACGTGTGTTTTGCATTTTGATGAATTTTGATGCTTGAAAACTACATTCTGAACTACATTCTGTGTCGTATGTAAAGGCCATTGTAGCTTCCTGAATTACAGGCTCATCATTAGATAACCCGGTAACACCTAAGCCTCAAAATGTCCGTAGATATATATTTCTTTTTGAATTTTTTGAAATTTGAATGAATTGAATTTAAGGGAATGTGAGAATATTAAACACGTTTGGTGGCATTCATCTAGTAAAAGTTGACGTGAACCTGTGCTATGGGCTTTAAAAAAATTAAATCTAAAAAAATTAAATAATATGAAAATGCAATAGATGCTCTGGAGTGTGAGGCAAAAATCAAATATCTAAATAGCTACTTCTCTGTCTCACTGCCATGGTTTCCTGACTGGACCCGAACTTTTTCTCACAACTGTACATTTGTTCCTCCTAGTAATTCCACAGCAGCATCATTGTCCGCATCTCAAAGAGGCTGCGGGGATTTGGCAGCTTCACAGTGTGATGTTGGTGGTCGTGGACTTTGTGCTGGACCTGTGTATTTTGATTTTGTCTTTCATTTCCATTGCATTGTGTTGTGTTGTTCTCACTTTATTTGCAAACCATTTTGATTCACAGTTTTACTTTTCAGAATGATCATCATTCAGAAATGTCATTTTTTTTCCCCCCAATCATCAATATGTGAATTATGCCTCAGCCATTGTCATTCCTGTGCTTGCTGGAGTCTGACTGTTGTCATGAGATGGAAAAAGTGTGTGAACGCAGCAGATTATGTTCCAGTGCTTTTGGCTGTTTTATTATTGTTTTGTTGTCATGTGGCTTCCTTTGAATTTGTTAGTTGTCTTTGTGTAGTAGTTAGTACTACCTCCATACACTGTATATTTACAGTACTGTGTGTAAATTGCCCCAAACATCAAAATCTTGACTGTGTCAGTGGCAGACCACACAATCCTCTCCACAGACAGGAGTGTCGGCCATAAGCTATGCCACAGGTGTGAGGGTACAAACCTGACAACACCGTGATAAGCAGTTTTCACTTTGAATGACTGTATTTCAAAACTTATCTCCTCCTTTCTTCCTTCCACAAGCCTCCATAGTGACCGTCATTCGACTGGTCAATGATGCAGTCGACACAATCGAAAGTGAAGGTACCACGTCTCATCCCCTTTGTGTCTATCCTCCTCTTACTCTTCCACTCTTCTCTTGTCTCAGTTCTTGTCATTGCAGAATCTCTTCTGTAAGAGGTGTCTTCAGTTATACTACACAATATACAATATACAAACTAAGGGTGTGGAAAAATACAGAGATCAACTCAGAATTTAACTTGATATCTCCTTGCTCACACATTCAGTCAGTGAGTCTATCCAACCAATTCCTTTTTAGCTTGTATTCAATTTTATCTCAAATTTCAGAATATTATTTGATACAGAATTAATGGCCATCAGTGTTCCACAAACGGCTAACTGCTTGCAAGTTTCATTATTATTATTAATAATAATAATAATAATAATAATACTAATAATAATAATAATAATAATAATAACAATAATGCATTATATTTGAAGGCGACACTCAAGGTCGCCAACTGATCATCTGATCAACCAACTGAGTTCCTACCTTCTGCTTTTCTTGAGGAGTGTCAAACCTGATTTATACTCCGTCATGCGTCACTTTTAAAATGGTAAAGCAACAGAAAATAGACAGAAAAAACGTGTCATGCATGTAACTGATGCGACCAAAAACATATTCTCCCTGTTGCTTTCTTGTTTGGTTAAAAACACGTACAGTCCTCTCAATACAATTAAATTCAAACTCTCTGCTAACCCACTTATATCAACAACTTCACACCAAATCCGTCCATCATCAAAGAAGATGAAGAAGAAGAAGAAGTAGCATGTGCATAAAGACAAACAAGGTGACTGTACTGGTCACTGGTCAGGATAATACTAGGACTTGAGCAACAATTATCAAACGTGTCAAGTGACAGACTATAAATCAGGCTTCTGTCAGTGAGTAAGTGTATTTATTTGGTTGGATATGAAAACCTGGAAGCTGTTGGCTCTTTGTGTTACATGGTGGATCAGGTCATCATCAGCAACTCTCAGTTCTTGGGTTAGTTCACATGACACATTATTCCGCCCAATTCTCTAGTACCAATCGAGGGTAGTTAATATAGAGTCCCACTAATGCTTTCCCAATATGTTGCAGAACTTAATTTCATTTTTAACCCTGCGGGAAATTGATCAGAGATCAGGGCAGGTGACAGCAGCTGAAATCACAGCTGTCGTGGTTGTTTTTGCGACACTATGTTTTTGTAATGAGACTTTAATCCGGGCTCCTCATGCTGAAATATTATTGTTTTAGTTTGAATGCAAAAATTGTTTTTAGGTTAGGTTTTCATCAACATATAATATATATCACAAAAAGTAATTTGGTTAAAAGAAAATACATATTAATGAGTGTTTCCATCAACTGCTTTAAAACGAATATTCGGAGTTGGTCCTCTGAACTAAGCATTCAGGTTGTTGCTATGGGGGTTCTGATGGAAACCCCCATAGCGTCTGTTAAAAAATCCAGACAAGACGACATCATGAAACACACAAGATCTCTGAGAGCCGTGTCGTGTGAACTTCGTAAAGAAGCAGGGTCAGACCAGCAATCCTGTTACGATCCTCATGCAATAGTTGTTGTAAAATTTAGAATTTTTCCACGAGTATCATTACAAATATAATTAAAAGACACCACTGCCTTTACACTTTGAATCTTCTTCTATCCTGAGACCTTAGACACACTCACAATGCCAATGCTAAAGGCTTCTGTGTTATTTTCTTCCATCTGACAGTGTCTGTCATGGACCAAGGTCAAACCTACAACAGAGGTGACTACCAGCCCCTCCTCCTCTAAGCCCACCCCTCCCCTATCCATCTATCCTTCTTTCTATCTGCAGCGAGTAGACAAAATAGAAATTATTCAATGAAAATAAATTGAAATGTGCAGTGGCAAGGTTTACATGTTAAACACTGCTGACAAGGTTTATTTTAGGGCTCGTATTAGGATTTATGTCAGTCAGAAGCAGGAGCCTCTCTGCAGCTCATGTATATCGATGTCCTTTAAAGTCATGATTAGCAGACTTATCTTATGATGACTGACAAATAATCAGCACTTATTACTCAAACTAACCTGTATGAGCAGAGCTGCTGTAAAATACACCAAACACCAAAGAGTCTTTTTTGTCTCTGGCATTTGAGAGTGTGATGCAGTCAAGTCCTAGGGACACGAAGTGTAACGTGGCATTCACACTTAATTTCAATAGTAAAATCAATACAGTCAGTGGCTATGCAGGATGATGTTACCACTTTTCTACGGGAAGGAGAGAGAAAAGCAAGGTGTATTGTATTCCTTATATAGTAGTGGTAAGACATGTTGTAATGCATCATCATCAAACAGCAGGGAAGAAGACAGCAGTCTATACTGAACATGGACGTGAATGATGTAGGCTGCAATAAATTAGCTACACCTTTATCAACGGCAACATGCAAACAGAAGCAGATGGACACAGAGGTAGTTTTTTCAACCTTCTGTCAAAGCCCGTAGTCACACAATCACAGCAGACAGCGTCTGTGTGAAAATCAAACACGTTTGTGACTAAAATGATTTTGTCTACTCCCTGTGCCTTTCTACATCCATGTAAACCCAGCTGTGGTTTCACATTTTCATTCTTTTTCATTGATATATCATCTGCTTGCCTGATAAATGTGCGTGTGTGTGTGTGATTTCCCCCCCTCACCAACCACCCATTTCTCATTATGCTGAATGCTTGACTTAGCAGGCCAATCTATCTCCCCCCCCCGGCCCCACTCTCTCTGCCTTTTTGCCACCTTTGCTTTCCACTTTTTCACCGTACCGCTTCCCATCACGATCCTTGGAAATATGTAATCCAGGCTTGTGATGGTCCCATACCCATTTGTTGCTTGACGAGGTTTTCACAGCCTCTGTTTCCAGATGGTTTGCGTTCTGCTTTGATGCATGGATGTCTGTTTACTTTGATCTGACATTTTTTGTTTTGGTTTTAACTCCACTCACCATGTGCTTTGTATGAAACCTGCCCTCAGTTACATGATTCTACAGGGTTCTTGGTAGATTGTCCTCTTGGTCAGCCAAAACCTTTGCGGTGAGAATCATCATTCATTAATTTGTCAGCACACTGTTGGCTCCAGTGATCAGTACTTAACAATCTAGCATATCCTGAATGAGTCTAATGTCATTTCAAGACATAATGTGCTCAATCAGCACATTAACTCTGCTGAATTGTCGAGTTAAAATGGCCACCCAGCATGTCTCACTGCATTGGGCCAGTCATCATCAACTTGCAAGGTTACGTTTTATTGGTCATCTCGTAAATGCTTTGCACCAAATGGACTGAAATTGAAATACTGGCTTCCAGGCATATTCAACTGACTGTTTTATGTAGCGTAGATACAGTGCGGGTAGTAAATTCAGACATTACAGCATTAGAGGTAGTTGCCCCCTGTGACTTATAGATGATCTGGCATTCCCATCAAGCCTTTATAGCTTAGAAACCAAAAGAATGTCTATTCTCTGTTTTGTAATCAGGTAATGAAAATCCCTCACATGAAGTTAGAGTGAAGTTATAATGGTTTAAAACAAAAACAGTATCATGCACATGGAATTTGTACGTCCAATCCCAACCATCCTACATAACCACTGACTGATAGAGAATAGAGATCTCTTCCGACCACAGTAAGTCCCTTCTCAGGAAAAATGTAAAAATGACCAACCACTAACTCGTTGTTCAAATGTTAACAGGGCATTTGAGCCAGAAGCCCACTACCAGCGTATAACGTAGTTGTTTTATATCACTTTGCTTGGCTGTCCAAAAGGACAATTTCCCATCTGTTTGGAGTATCCCTCCAACATCCAGAATCAAATGTTGCTGTTCAATCCTTCAACGTGGCTGCAGTTTTTTTTGGTTTTTTTACAATGATTTCAGCATGCTGTGACTCCTGTGACCCCAACCCTCAAAGACTGCTCTTGTGCATGTAACATCCCCTCCAAAGACCTAACATGTTTTCTGAACAGGTTGTGCCATGTCATGTAGTTGACCTTCAACACCTCTGTGTATTGTTGATGTTATTGAACACTCTTTGCCTGGTGCATACTAAAGGCATGTCACTGTGCAGCACTTCATTGTGGAGACCCTTTGTTGGCTCAGCCAAGTGGGAGGCTGTTTTTCTTATTGTTGACTGCTACTTACCATCTCCCCTTCTAATGTGCAGCATATCACTGGGACACATCAGACTGGATGCCTAGCACCAGGCTGTCAGACATTGAGGAGGCACCAGGCTATGAGGCCGCTCCTGGCAGTGAGGTACCAGGCTCAGCCCGCCGTCTTGGAGGAAGCACCCGTGAACTGGAGTCTGACTACTACCTGGGGGGATTTGACATTGATAGTGACTACCCTCCTCCCCATGAAGAAGAGTTCATGAGCCAAGACCAGCTACCACCTCCGCTACCCGTGGGTGAGGACTATCCAGAGCCCTACACTCCGCTACCCACCAATCCACCAGTCTCCAAGGAGAGTACTCTGAGCTCTGGGAGCACTGGGCGTCAGCATTCCAGGCCACACTTCCATCCCAGCCAATATCTGCCTCCCCATCAGCTGCCTCTTGGGGAGGTGCCACAAGGGGACTTTGGCACTTGTGGCGTAACGCCAGGAAATGGGGACACCGATGACTCTGTGTCCCTAAACATGCGACTGTCTGTTGGTGCATCATCGGCCTCAGACATGTCGGTGCCTGGTGGGATGGAAGATTCTGAACATGGCAGCGATTTCGACAGTATGGACGAGCTTCGTCGCGGGGTGACCATCACCACGGAGTCTCAGCAACAGACTGAGGTGTGACTGACTGATCACTCCAGGGATGATATGGGGTCTAGGACATACAAGTATTGCAGTTGTCAGGAGAAGCACAGACGGATGCTTTGTCAAGAACAATAGGTTCTGCTACAAACACATATTATCGTCAGAATGACCTTTTAATCACAATGTCTTTGTTTTACAGTACCAAATACAACAGATTTAGTGTAATTAGTCCTGTCTCCACAGTGCGGAACTGTCCTGTTCCAATAGGGAGTCATTTGTGATGTGAAAAGAATGGTATAGAGAATGTCAGTAAGAAGGATAAATCCAACAGAGAGAGACATGTACAGAGGTGGTAGAGAAGAACTGAAAGTTAAGAAAGGAAAATCAGGAATGTGAAAAGATTGTTTAGTTGCCCGCTCCCTCACAGATGCCCATCAGACCAATTCTTTTTAAAAAGAAAAAACCCAATTTTCCTCTTTTTCCTTCTTGGATTTGTAAATTTTGTAGCGCTCCAAGCTTGTACAGACTTTGTAAAATAGTATGACCTTACAGGTGAAAAAGTATGAAATAATGTTTCCGGCCACATTTCAAAAAGCCATTTCTTAGTTTTGATGTGGAATGTGCTTGCCTCTTTTTTCCAGAAGTATTAAGTCTCCCATTGAGACGTGACATTTCACTGATTCACCCTCATTAGTACAGAATGTTCTGCGTGTCATTGATCTTTCATATCTCCCTCTTTGTGTTGTGTGGAAGCCAAAAGCTAATGGAATTCCTGGTGTATTTTAGGCCTACTGTATCAAGATCACACATCAAACTTATCTCCAGATAAAACACAGTGTCTTTATATGCCTTTGAAAGACAAGGATCATTATTTAATTGTAATATCAATCCGAAAGGCTTCTAAGAGACAGTTCATATGAAATAAAAGCTAAATAAAGTAACTACAGCGCACTGCCTGAAATAACAACAGTAAGCAGTAACACTGCTTAATTTTCTGGACTTCATTATTGTAATGGAGTATTTTTATATTGTCAAATGTAGGGTCTGAATAATCTCAATATCAATGTGTTATGTGGTGATAATTACATATTTAAGACATGGTTGTGAGAAATCTGTTTACCTTCAGAAAAAAAAAATTGGCTGTTGTGAC
Source organism: Microchirus variegatus (assembly GCF_963457635.1). Lineage (NCBI taxonomy): Eukaryota > Metazoa > Chordata > Actinopteri > Pleuronectiformes > Soleidae > Microchirus > Microchirus variegatus. The sequence goes on from NC_139804.1 coordinate 21,280,436, forward strand.
AGAAATCCTAAACAAAAATAGGAACCACAGCCTTCTCTTAGCTTCAGTTATATTGTTTTGAGAATCTGTGTTGCACTTTTTGGTTAATCATGAGGTTTTATAAACCCAGTCACACATACGCAATTTGGAAGGAAGAAACCGCTTCCTGATCCCTTCCAATCAGTCAAACGGAGAAGGAAAGTAATAATCCACTACATTTCCGTGTAGAGTTCAACTTTGACCAGAAAAATTGTAGCCTCAATCAGCCAAGTGCTTGGCTGATATTAGCTGTGTCAAACCAGATGTCAGGCATAAAAAATACTAAACTTCCCCACAAAAGAGAGGCTGTCTGGCTGGCACTGATGTCAGCCTCAACCTCAGACTGATTACAGATCAAACAAGTGATTTTAGTATGCATTACATAGCCACATTCAGCCTCGAGGTGCACCTGCTTGCGTGTTATCTAAATTAGCCAACCACATGGCAGCAACTTAATGAATGCAGGAGTGCAAACTGAGCATCAGAATGGAGAAGAAAGGGCGATTTGAGTGACTTTAAACGTTGCTCGTGCCAGACAGTCTGGTGTGAGTATTTGAGAAAATGCTGATCCACTGGGATTTTCACGCACAAGGTCAGAGGAGAATGACCAGATGAGTTAGAAGATAAAAAGGTAATAGTCGCACTCAAATAAGCATGAGTTACTATCAAGCTATTCAGAAGACCATTACTCAACAACACAACACATCAACTCTTGAAGCAGATGTTCTACAATTTATTAGGTACATGCAATACCTATAGAAGTGGCCAGTGAGTGAGTGTGAGAGTATTCAGCTTCATAAGAAACATCATCCCTTGCATTTGTGTATGCGTGACTGTACCTTTTAACCTCCAAGTCTACACCCATCATTCATCTCTTTGTCCGCTCCTTGTTTGAGTCAACATTTCAAGTACATGTGAAGCAGATACACTGACTGATTATTACTGATTTTGCATTCCAGTGTTTTTTGTAACCGTGTCACATCTTCACCTCGTCTGCAGACACAAATCAAACCTTTATCAAGGACACTAATGGCTGACTTTCCATAGGGCCTTGAGTACAGAGAGCACATCCGCCTGCTTCACGTCATCACTGTATTGTATTATACTGTATATCTATCTGATTTACTCAGATATCAGCATTCTTTTCTTTCTTTGTAAAAGGTGTATGTTTAAATCTCTGTACAGTGTACATAGCTAGGATGTTAAAATGCAGATTTTGTAGATATGGAATTGCCATCCTGAACTGCCTTTGAATCTTTTTTGTTTTGTTTGTATGACTATTTGATGTGAATGTGACAACAAGCGACCTTGGATTAATCAAATATTTTCTCATCATTCCTCCTCTGGAGTTTAAGTCTTTTTGTGTTTGTCATTTTGAGTTCACACAATTTCAATATCTTATGCATTGAGTATTGAATTCAGACATTACATCTCGGCAGATATTTTGTATTTTGTTGAAACATTTGTAAAGGTAATGAGGGAATCTTTTTGTACATTTCTTTCATATATGGGAGGAATTTGATGAATTTCTAGTGCTCTTTTCAGGTGTTTGTCTTCAAATACATTAGGCAGTGTCCAAAATATGTCCCTGAAAAATATGTCTGCAAAAACTTGAGTGTATAATGTGAGTGTTTTTGTTTGTTTGTTTGTTTGTTTTTTGCTTTTTTTTCTAACCTTTTTTAATTCAGTGCAGAAAATAAAAAGATTCTTGCTCGCCATGTCAACAGTTCTCCATTCTTAGAGAAATCTCCCTGGCAAATCCTTACTGTTTTAATGCTGTCATCTGCTCACATCTGCTCACTCGCTGCTGTGTAAAATACTTTTTGATAATATCTTGCATTGCACAGTTTCTACATGTGAAGCTTTAGAGCTGCAGAGGCAACTTCTTTGTTATTCTTTTGGAAATGGTGGTTGTTTTAAAAATGAACTGCGGGTGAACGGTAGTAAGAGTCAAAATGATTTGACAAACTGAGGCTGTAATGAAACCTGACGGCTGCCTCCTGTGCTGCCTGGTGGTAAAGTGGTTTAAGGAAAGTTGCAACGTGAGTGCACAACATATCTCCATATTCCAGTGTGAGTGGAAGAGTTGATTGTATATAGATTTTTCTATGGATTGAGGTTCTGAAGCACAACACAGCATGAATGAGGTTGACATTTATATGTTGATTGAACATTGATTTCCAGGGATTTACTTCTATGTATAACTACTGCTGGCCTAACCTTAACCATTACAATTTAACCTTTTTTTGCCTTTACTCTAACATTAACTGACCCCACAATCAACTTTTCTGTATCTTTCTCTCCAATGAGTGGTCTTTAATGAGTGCAACTGTGAACAATTTAAAAACAATAAAAATAAAAATTACACATTTTTGTAAAGGCAAAAACAAAACCTCAAGATGACACTTAGCCTTCTCAGGTGTGCTGCATCTCACGCCAGGGTTTAGCTCCACCCATTTCCTGAAACAAGGAGCACACAACCAAAACAAACAGACTTATTTAATATTCAGCTTAAAAGTTGGGGTTGAAGTTTCTGGGAAAGGATTTCTGCTGACAGAGCAGAGTGCAAGCTCGGTGAGTAGAGGCTGTGCTGCATTGTGCTGCGGGACAAACTTATTTATGGTGGAGTTTCTGTGATTCAGATGAGAGTCTGCATGCTCTGCCGCCAGCAGAGACACAGATTTTAGCCGCAGACCTCCGCCAAGGCAGCTCAGTGCCTACAAAATACCATAGCGTCGACGGATCACGCCCACAATTTAATCACTTTAAATTTTGTTACTAACAATTTGTTCCTGGTCCCATTGCCGAAATTTCCTGTAAAAGTCATCCAAATCCGTCCGTGACTTCTCGAGTTACGTTGGTAACAGAGCGACAGACAGAAAAACAAACTCCGGTGATAACCTAACCTCCTTGGCGGAGACTAATCTACGCCAGCCAAAGTGTACCTCAACCAAGAGTATGTGTATTATTGTATTTCAGTTTTAGGGAGTATTTTTTAGAAGGAAAGGGATGTTTGTATTGCTTTGTAAAACTCTAACTCCGCTCTCCAAAGTCCATGAAGAATATCAAGGTTTTTACCATGCAGGGACACAGGAGCAGCTGGTCTACTGCGGCATCATTTGGTAAGATTGGGTCCTACCTGAACAAGGGATTTGAACCACTTCTAGCAGTGTGGCAGCAGTGGATCAATGACTCCAGTGTACTGTGATGTAAAAATGTATTTTATTTATGGACCGTAGTGCTTCATAGACAGGTCATAAGGACAGTACTAGAATATCCATCTTCTACCGCTTTATCCTCCACATGAGGGTCGCTGTGCCAATCTCAGCTGACATATTCAGGGTACACCCTGGACAGATAGCCAGTCCATCACAGGAACACATAGAGACAAACAACCATTCACTCTCACAACACACCTATGGTCAATTTAGAGTGTCCAATTGACCTAATCCCAAAATCTGCATGTCTTTGGACAGTGGCAGGAAACTGGAGAACCCAGAGAAAAAAACCCATACACACGGGAAGAATATGCAAACTCCATGCAGAAAGGCCCTTGTTTCTGACCAGGTTTTCTTGCTGTAAAGGCAAGAGGGCTAACCACTACACCAAGTGTGTGACCAGTACTAGAACAATGCTTAAAATGACATTGTCTTTCTTATAATTTACTTCCCCAGTGTAGAGCGCAACACAGGAGCACAGCTGTTTCCCTCCATAACTTGATAGACTGAGGTGGACATAAGCTAAGGAGCTCAGACATCCAGAGGGAGCTTGGACGAGAGCCACTGCTCCTTCGCATCATAATGAGCTAGTTAAGATGTTTCAGGCAACTCGGAAGAGACCTCAGGGCAGACCCAATATCTGCTGGAGGGGAGTGGTGTGGTTGCCACAGTGAATGGATGGATAAATGGGCAATTATGAAGGCACATTCTGACTGATGCGTCTCAAGACTTCCATCGCTTACTTGGATCAGCTTCTCATAAAAATTTTCCTAAACATTCCTTTCCATTCAGACACCCAATGTTACAGTACATGCACATTAAGTTACTTCCACAAACATCACCATTCTCACTGTCCATATCATCACACATATCTCTGCAACTCCGTCACAAAGGTGACATACAGAGGTCAATGTTATTGTGTTTGCTCTTCTTTCGTAGGATAAGATCAACCATTCACTGCTGGGTGAAGGTTTGAGAATCTTTTTTTACAGACAGACACACAATTAATGTAAAGTGGGATGCAGTCAAGGTTAAACACACGCTTATTTTATCTCACATCTGGCATTCCAAACAACATACACTCCTAGTGATGTAATTACAGTGATTTATAGAGATGACACATTGAATAATTTATCATTATCATTGGAGCAGAGCAATACATATTCATAAGCATGCTGGCATGTTCTCACCTAGGTTAAGTATATTTAACCTTGAACATGTTTTTTGCTCCTCAGCTGATCCAGTGATGATGAATTGTGACTTTCGGTGATAAGTGATTTTCTTTGTTTCTGCAGAATAACCAGTAAAATGGAAATTGGGAGACCCATCCTGTCCTCTATTGTACTGACCCATAGTATTAACATTTGTTTATGTACGGTATGTAGAGAATGATTACTCATAGATTGTATTCATAGATTCATAGAACTAGTGAGTACTTGAAATTAAATATCAAATTGGTTTTAGAATTGTTAAAAAAAACAATAATGGGGCCACACGGTTGGTTTAGTGGTGAGCACTTATGTATTTGCAGCAAGAAGACTTGGGTTTGTGACCCATTCAGAACAAGGTAGAACTCTTTCTGCATGGAGTTTGTATGTTCTCCCCGTGTGTGGGGGGGTTTTCTCCAGGTTCTCTCATTTCCTCCCACAGTCCAAAAACATGCAGATTTGGGGATAAGGTAAATTGGACACTCTAAATTGACCGTAGGTGAGAGTAGATGGTTGTTTGTCTCTTGATGTGGACGGGCAATCTGTCCACAGTGTACACTGCCTTATGCCCTATGTCATCTGGGAATGGCACCAGCGACCTCCTGTGGAGAATAAAGTGGTATAAAACGAGTGCGTGAGAAATAAAATGGGCTCTAATGGTCCTCGACCAGAATGTGGGGAAGCTGTAATTGTAGTTGTTTTCAGTGTATCACCACAGGTGGCGGAAAGGAGCTTTATTTAAGCTTCATGATGCAGACATTGCAGGTATAATGTTTTACTGGAGAGCCCCGGTTGGAGCAAGGGCCTTTCTGCATGGAGTTTGCATGTTCTCCCCGTGTTCATGTGAGTTTTCTTCGGGTTCTCCGGCTTCCTCCAACAGTCCAAAAACATGCAGATTTGGGGATCAGTTGAATTGGTCACTCTAAATTGACTGTAGGTGTGGGAGTGTGAGTGAATGGTTGTTTGTCTCTATGTGGCCCTGCGATGGACTATTGAACTGTCCAGGGTGTACCCTATGTCAGCTGAGATGGGCACAGCACCACCGGCGACCCTCCGGTGGAGGATAAAGCAGTAGATGCGGTGGATGGATATTTTACTGGATAGAAATTCATATTGTTACTGCTCTGACATAAAAACCAGTCCAGTGACATTTTTCAAATCTTCATCAGTGTTATGGCATTTCATTGTTTGCAGATGGTGGTACCATCTGGTGGGAAAGAATGATGAGCATTTATTTAGGAAAACACAATAAGCCTTGGATCAAGTGGTCCAGTGGGCTAATATGTGGGGATTTAAGATTTCAGCACCTATGACTAAGACTCATTATTGTTGATCTGTCAAAGAAAGTCTTCAAATTCCTAGATGTGTGCACAGGAGAATAATTGACATGGAAGAGGTGGAGGGAAAAGGTGAATAACATTCCTCAAGCCTTGCTGGAAGTGACTGAGGAGTTGAGAGTAAAACCATGCTTATGATTTACCAGGCAATGGTGAGGTCCACCTTAGACTACGGGAGTATTGTGCTTGTGGCAGCTGCTGAATCCATTCTTGGCAAATGAGAAAGGGTGCAGGCTAAGTCCCTAAGCATCTGTTGCAGAGCTTTTCCAACATCTGCCCCAGCCTCACTTGTTGAAGTGGGAGAATTCCCTCTAAAAATCAGAAGAAGCATATTGGGGCAACATGTTTGAACTAGGTTGAGTTGCCTCAAGCACAAATCTGCTGGATGCTGCCCATTGGAAGATTGCTGGAAGTTGGAGGATGAAAAAAAAAAAAAAATCTTCACGTGTCACCTATTAAGGGTTGAGAAACATGTTCAAGATTGTATTTCTAGTGGTAGTTGTACAAGGTAACTGACACTTGCCCCTGTACCTAAAACCTGCATGAAATGAGCATGGAAGGAAAACCTAGAAGAAATATTGGAAAAAGACGAATGGATGTATATTCCTTCGTAACTTTAGCATCAATCCCTGCAAGCCTTGTGAAATTTTATTGTAAACATGAGGGAACTATTTAAAATCAATTGTTGGAAAGCCATTGAGCTGCTACATATCACGATTTATTGGGTGACCCATTGTTGTAAGGGACATATTGCTGAAGGAAGAAAGTAATGAGCTGTGTAAGTTTTAAGGTGACTCTCTATTTTTTATTTTTTTAAAGAATAGTCGTAAAATTTGAAATTTCATCTTAGGTTTGTCATGTACATTTACTATTATTATCCTTCATTATCCGTTTTTGCATACTCCACTTCTTAAGCAAATAAGGACATAGGTTGCATGGAAGTATTGCAGTAATGCAACATAACACACTTTTATTAAAGATTTAGTTCATGGTCAAAGGAGATTTTCTCTATTTTCAGACTCCTTTGATGTCTTCCTCTTCTTCTACGGGGTTTAACGACAGCTTGTATCCATGATGGTGTGTGACTGCCATCTTCTGGAACTAAAAAAAAACCTCCAGTGGCGGTTTTGTGTCTGTTTTCAAATTATTTTCCATGGCAACCAATAACAGACCCTTGATGATCATGGCAAAGTCTGAATCAAAGGCACATATGTGACATCATGTTTGGAGATAGACTTTTTTTTTTTTTTTTTTTTTCAATTACTGAACAATACCAATCACGTTTTCAAGTTCTGTAAATGACATGAGAACATTCTTCACATCAAGAGGGAAATCCTTCTAAAGACGCAGGTACAATGGACAGCACTGGACACACCAACATGGACGATGCAGCAGCAACTGCAAATACTTACAATGCTACTCCGGTGCAGATGACATCAGAAAACATGGAGAATGAGGAGCCGTGGTTGGAGGATGAGGAAGAGGAGCAGTTAATTATTCTTCATCCTGAACACCCCCTTGTCCAAAGGCTACAGTCTACTCTGAGCAGACAGCTGAGAAGGCAGCTAGATAGGATTAACCTGCAATTAGAGGAGCATGTGGCACAGGAGAAGGAAGATGCCAAACACACACTGGAGACTGGCGTTGAGATGTCCAGGATTCAGGCAAAGTTGGCCAGACTTCACAACAGCCTGGAGGATTATGATCAGACCAAGTCACATGCAGAAGACAAACACCAGCAGGCACAGTCACTAATGGGAGAAGTGAAAAGTCAGTATTCCATGACTTCCAACCGCCACAGCAAAGCCAAAGCCGGTTTGTCCCAGCTGCAGGCTGAGTATGACACCTTGATGCTGCACTTTGTCTTTACACAGGGAGTCGGCGATGATCTGCGCATTCATTTCAATGCCACAAAGAATGCTCAAGGCAGAGCAGGAGCTGAGAAGACCCGGGCAGAAGATGAGAAAAAAAAGCAAGATTTGTATGTGGAGCGTCTAACAAAGGAAATGGAGGCGCTGACTCAGCAGATTGCCATGTATGAGGCCCAGACCAGTGTTAAAGCAGAGGAGTGTCGGACAGTCAAACAGGCCTATTCTGAGGCTGAGATGGAAATTGAGTCTCTGTTGATGATGCGTAAACATTTGCTTCAGCAGTGGAACAAAAGCCTGTTGGGTATGGAGAGACGAGACGAGGCATTTAGTGCCATGCAGGATGCTATGCGCACAATGGATGACCAGATGAACTTCCTGGACAGCGAGATTAGAGCCTATATGAAATCAAGCGACGAAGAGCATGAGCGAAATGAAGCACTGACGTACCGGCTTTACTTTTCCAAAAGGAATGTAGCCGCCACCAGGAAGCTGATCATTGAAAAGGAGAAGCAGCAAAATGATATTCAAATTCAGCACAGCACCTGCCTCAACACTCTGACAGAGACAGAGATAGCCCTAGAAATTCTCATGAAGGAAACCAACGGACACTTGGCTGAAATTACTGTTCAAAAGAGGCAGGTGGAAAAAGAGAGTGCCATTCGTTTGGAGTTAGAGGACAAGATCCTTAACTACATTTCACAGGAGATAATCCACAACAGGGCTTCTAAATACTCAAAAAAGCTCACCCGCAAGACCAGCACACTGAAGGAAGAAAAGATCTCTCAACTGTGGCAGAAGGAAGACGAGATGACAGCGGTGGCCTTGGAGAGCAACAAGATCAGTAATCATCTGGAAAGCCTGGCCTTCGTTCAGGAGGCCCTAGACCAAGAGATGGAACAGTACAATCAGCGTGTCAATGGCGTGCAGGTTAGTATTTTTTCCTGTATTTCAGACATCAAGCAGAAGCAGAACGCCATTGCCAACTTCAACAGAAAGATCGGTCACATCGTCGCCAGCACGGGGCGTGACGACCTAAGTCCTCTGCAGATTAACCTAGAGAGAGCGATGGCTCAGATTGAGGAGATGGAAGCAAACATCAAAAGTCACAAGCAGCTCTGGATGAAACGACAGGGGACTCTCGTAGAACTGACTCAGGATATGGAGGTCACCAGCAAGCACATACTCAAATTGCAGACGCAATTCACTGCAATGGAGCAGAAGAAAATACGTTGGGAGAATCAGATTGACAGTGAGCGCCAAGAACTGGCAGAGCTGGAGAAGAACAAAGAGATCTTGAGGGGGGACTTGGTGAAGCTCAACACACTGCTCACCAAGAATGGACAGCTCAGCCAGGTGCTGGAGCAGGAGAATGTTCTGATGGAAACAGATTTTCTTCTCATAATAAGGGAAGCAGAGCGGGAGGTAATTCAGATGCAGATGAAACATGAGAAGACCCAGACTGAAAAAGACAGACTACTCAGCACTCTGGTGGAAGCTGAGCAGCAAATCTTGCTGTGGGAGAAAAAGACCCAGCTTGTCAAAGAGACTCTTTCAGCTGTGGACTCTGATGAATTACATGTCGAAATCAAGATGATGAAGGCTGAGATCCACCGAATGGAGGTGCGAATCAACCAGCTCAAGAAACAGCAGGAGAACCTGCTGAGGGAAAGTGAGACAACAGTGGTGAGGAGAGAGTCCATCATTGAACGTCGGGAGGCCATGGTGTACAGTGTTAGCAAACAAACTACAAAGTTTGAGCTGAGCATCAACATAAAGCACATCCAACGCAAAATCAAGGAGACACACAAGCACATAAAGGAGCATGAATGTGAGATCGCGGAGCTTCAGGTGAGCATGGATAGCCTTGATAAGAGGCTTGCATGGCAAAAGAAGCAACTGATGCAACTATGCAGCACCAGCTCCACCATGGACTCTGACATTGTAGATCAGCAGGATAGTAAAGACAGAGACCTAGCATACCTGGTGACTCTGCAGAACCGGATTAAGAAGCTGCAGGCAGTGGTTAAGGACAGCTACAAAGCATTGTCCACCAGCGAGTCCATTGAAGCCACTATGGAAAGCCAGATAGAGCATGTTCTCAAATTTAGCACGGCATTGCGCCGCGTTTATGAGAAGTCCCCCCACCACCGGCAGCCACTCCGCAGGCTGTTGCTAACTTTGGAAGCATGCACTCAGAACCTGAAGCAATGACGTAAGAAGGACGAGGAGCAATTGACATTGTATCAATTGTAATTTTTTGAGACAACTCAATCCCCACAAGAATGAAATCAGTCATTTTATCTCATGGCACACAGGAGCGGTTAAGCAGTTGTTGCATCAATCAGAACGTTGATGGACTTTGGTGCAGGAGAGTGAACATTTTACTAATGCTGTATGAATGATCAATGTGCCACACAACCAACCACGCTTCAAAAAACCTGAACAATACAAAAGTTTACACGAGAAGGATGCATTGCATGGCTCCAGCTTGTTTTTGTGTAACCTTGTATGAGTTCACAATGGTTCATTAAACAATTGATGTTATTATTATTATTGCAATGAATATTTTTTTTTTGCACTACAGTACGTAATTCAGATATATGAAATCATAATACCATCTTTAAACCTTCTATATGTTTATGTAGTTTTTTCTATAATATATAATATTTAATGTTGTATATATTTTGTGTTCTATTATTGCTTTTATTCCTATCTATCTATCTATCTATCTATCTATCTATCTATCTATCTATCTATCTATCTATCTATCTATCTATCTATCTATCTATCTATCTATCTATCTGTCTGTCTGTCTGCCTGCCTGCCTGCCTGCCTGTCTGTCTGTTCTCATATGGTCAATATACTATTCCTATTTATCAACAAATCAGTTATCAATCTAACTGATATTATCAAAATAATTAGGTATGGTCATTAAAACGTTGCTGAAACAATAATAATAATAGTAGTAATAATAATAATAATAATAATAATACAACATAGGTTTTATATAGCGTGTCTTAAGACCTATATATATGTGTGTATGTATACTCAAGGGTCCCTCAAGAAGAAGACTGGGAACCATTCAACAGAGGAGGGGAGAGGAGAGGGAGAGAAGAGAGGAAGATGAAGTCAGGAGAGACAGAGCAGGAGAAAGAATCGGAGGTGAGGAGGTTGTGAGCAGCAGGTCTGGCAGACTATCGCAGTGAAGCGACATGTCCGCGGTCAGTCACACCGACCGCGGGGCGTGAAGGAGGCGTTGAGGGAGGCTATGGATATACCGGGGAATGTCTCCCCGTGGAAGGACCGGACGGACCATGGGCCAGAGCAGAGCCACCAGGCAGCGCGTCCTGCGTGGGCAGTCACGGCGCTAGCCAGCGTGCTGATCTTCACCACTGTGGTGGACGTTCTGGGAAACCTGCTGGTGATCGTGTCCGTGTTTAGGAACCGTAAACTACGAAATGCGGGTAAGAGTTGGCTATTTATTTTTTAATGCGCGCGCGCGAGAGCGTGTGCGTTTGTGTTAACAACAGTCAGCGTGTAGATTATGATGCATGTGCGTGGACTATGCAGAGGTGAGCTCACTTGTTCTCAGTGAAACAGTTTGGGGTGACTCTGTGAATGAGCAAAGAATTAATGAATGAATGAATGAATGGTGTCACACATTTCTCCGAAACTACTTTACTGAATGAGTTTGCTTACAAACAAAAACCTATTCTCAGTGTACTCCAGCTTCACTGTCTCTGTCTAAAAACATGCAGATTGAGATTAAAGTTGATATATTGTTGAACTATATGGAACTGTATTATATGCATTCACAAAATGACCATCAGAGATGAAGAAAAATGACAAAGCACTTCTTCACCATAACGATATGGTGCTGTCTCTCGCGCACTCATACCCTTTGTCAGTGGATATTTAATGTGTGTAATGTTTGGCTTCCTTTATTGTCGCCTCTCAGCATGAGATAATTATCCACTGCTGATCTAAAGCAGACACACACACATTTTCAAACCCCGCCTGTTGCTGACACACGAACAATAAAACAGACAATGGAATGAAGCATCTTATTTACATTATTTGTCACTTCTGGCAACCTATTTAAACATGTCCATGTAATATTTAAAATATGGATTACTATTTGTAGAACTGCAGAGAAAAATTATCTCAGGTAGGATCGTTTCCATCTGAGCTGACATCTTTATATATATCTGAAAAGAGCTACTAAAAATCTGAATATTGCAGCCACCAGTTTTATCTATTAGTTGATGGGAAATAATAAATAAATCACTTTCTGTGTATGTTAAGTGTATATAACTGTACTAAGAAAACTATTTTAAAGATTAATTTGATCAAATTAAAATCACTTAAAAAAAAAAAACTAATTTCAGGGAAAAAATTGAGGGGAAAAGCATAACTATCAACAAGACCAATAACAATATATTGTCGACTTAAACTCGTTAAAAAGTAGCAACTACTACTTTTGCTCATGAACAGATGTAATTTAGCCACTTACAATCAGACGTGTTTACACAGGGATGTTCACTGATGTGCAATGACCTATTCTGAATAAAAGGATTAAAAAAAAAATCTAAATACTAAGACGCTACTAAACATTTCTGTAGTAATACAACTGGAAATGCCAGTGCCAATAGCAGAGTTATGAAGAATTAATCGATTTTATTGATGCACATGTAACTCAATGTGATGTACAGCACTTCTGTAGAGCCGTGAATGTACTGTATATCTGTGGTTTAGATGTGGCAGCTCTGTGCAGGCTGCTTTTGTTCCTTGACTTTGTTTCATGTTACCCATGCATGTCCCAACCGTGACGCTCAATTAGTCTGCAAACACCAATGCTGAGCTCAGTATTTCCTTGCTACTTTTGGTCTCTTGACTCGTGCTGCAGTCGTTTCAGAGATTTGACTCTTCACTGCTCCTCTACAGAGATGTTGTGTATGTGTATATGTTTGTTCATGTTCATTAAATGCTATGCAAACAGTCTGTGAACTTAAAGACAGTGTGAATATTTGAGCTCACGTCTCCAAACTAAAATCAGTTAATGGTTACAGCTTTTAAATGATTGACCTGCCTGAACTACACTTGTTGAAATTGTCAATTTTCTAAGGATGTCAATAAAGGTGCACAGGAATAGAGATTTCAGGAAAGGTCTGACCCAATCATTGATTGATTGATTGATTGATTCATTCATTCATTCATTTATTCATCTACTGCTTTATCCTCCACATACAGTAAGCGTTGCCCCGGGGTGCTGATGCCAATTCAAGCTGACATAGGGCAAAAGGCAGGGTACACCCTGGACAGGTCACCAGTCCATCATAAGCTCATTTTCCACCCATGGTCCCAGCTTGCCTCACCTCCCCACAGCAAGGCATGAAACGGTTTAGGTTGGTGTTCCACTACAAAAGAGTACCTTTACTCAAGTCATCACTGCACGGCTGCATGGAACTGCCGTGACTGTTTTACACAAGAAGAATTTTACACACGAACGAGTGACTAGTGACTTGTAAAGCAGTTGTTTTCAGAATCATTAGAAAGAGTTAATTAAAACTATTTGTTCAGTCCTTCCTCCATGACCGGAGCACAGACTCAGAGACACAGTCACTGGCATCCAGACTTAAATATTGAGATTTTAGAGATTTTCCTGGTAATTGTTGGAGATTAATCCAGGTTTTCAGGATTGTTAAGTCTTTTTAACTGATCTACAGTTTGGCATTGTTTGGCTTGATTCTTGTGTCAGACGTCTCTTCCTGTGACAGCACTCTGACCAATCAGTGGCCGGCAGTCTGGCGATGTCACGCATAGTATCGCTTCAGCCAGAGCAGATACTAAAGGTACTAGTTACTATGCTAGTGGAAACGCAACTTAACTGTGCAATAGAGACAAACAAACATCCATTCTCACACGCATGCCTATGGTCAATTTAGAGTGTCCAATTTGACTAATTCCCAAATCTGCATGTTCAATCAAATCAAATCCAAATTATTCAGTCAAATGCATATCTGCCTTACAAAGTCAATATCGTTAGCCTAATAGCATAATTGCCTAAGTAATTTTTTTGGTAACTGTGATATCTGCTTGACTTTACCAATGTGCTTGAAAACGTTTAAATATGACTTACGCAATTATGCTATTAGGCTAACAATACACCCGTTTTACTAGCATCCTATTAGTGCCACACTGTTTAATAACATGACATTGCTTATGCAAATTTGAAAGGGATAGGTAAAGAATAAGAAGTAATGCCACCATGTATCATGCGCTTCCGGAACAGAAATGACAACAGCAGGTAAATGTAAGGTTGGAGGGTCCAGGGAGAAAGTGTGAATATGATTGATGAATGTCTGCTCCCTGAAGGAGACGGTTGAGGTACAACTTTAAGTATCAGACCAGGAAGAGGTGAGAGATCCCATACTTTAGGTGTTGTACAGCGTAAACCGACTGAAAGGGAATGGTGTGAGTGAGTGGAATCACAATCACAAGGAGATAATAGATGTTACATTGAGGACACTAGAGATTTTGGCCAGATCACTGTCACATTCTAGTGAATGGTGGGGATGAACTGCCTGCCATCAGTGGATGAAGTGATGGCAGGCAGGTGTGCAGACTGGCAGGGATAATAAGGTGATTTGTAACAGGTGAGCAATGGAGCCAGCAGCCAGGCAGCAACCAAGCCTTTTCAGACTCAGGGGGAAAAAGTGAAATGAGAGGGAGGAAAAAGAGGGGAAAAAAACCTCACATGGGTACCCACAAGACACGGACATCAAGATGGTTGCAGGTGAGGTCTGTGATTTTCTGTTTGCAAAATGTCAACATGGCCCCAACCAAAAATGAGAGTTCAGATTCTTATAGGTGATGTCACAAACAGTCAGGCTGTCACTTCACACACAAATCTGAAATTTGGATTTTGTTCCAATGTTCCAAAGGGAAGGAAACCCTTGCAAATTCTATACTGTATATACAGCCTAGAAGTGCAGCAGAGTATCTGAAATAATGATGGCATGATCCAGCAGAGGGCATTCTGAGCGCAGCTTGATATTTGAATGCCCTCTTGACTCATCAGAATAATAAGGCCGTGATATTATGTTGTTTTGCTCTGGACAAAAGAAAGATAAAATCACGCTGAAGTATTTTAGTATTTACACTGTAGACGGCAAAGTAACAAAGAAATCTGTGGAGTCAGCTTTCCCCCTGAGTGGTGTGGCGGAGTACAGATGACCAGTGCAACAATGCTCATTCAGACTTGCCCTACAGTCACTATGTTTCATTAAATTGTCACATGTCAGCGAGTTAGAACTTTTTAGAAGCATCTGTCAAATCCACAGACGAGTGAGTGCTGAGACTCAAACATGTACTTGTACTCCTTACATATGTACATACGACTATTCAGTAAATCCCAGTTTATTCTGGATTTCAACTTGTAAAAAAAAAAACCACAAATAATAAAGGTTATAAATAAAATTGAAGGCCTCATGCAGTCCGGTACAATCAGCAGAGGGTACACAGCTCATTGAAATGCTGGTATAGTTCCTTACATTCACTGAAATCCCACAGCTAATGAAAATGAGCCAATTAGACAGAAGAACAAAGGGAAGGGGACTCCTGAGGCATAGTGGATGAGAGACCATGATATAAGCCATACAGAGAAAGAGAGAGAAAGAGAGAATGTCTTCAGCATACCTCTGTCTGCCTCATCATTTCTTTATGGATTTTCTTTCTCTCTCTCTCTCTCTCTCTCTCTCTCTCTCTCTCTCTCTCTCTCTCTCTCTCTCTCTCTCTCTCTCTCTCTCTCTCTCTCTCTCTCACTGTCTGCGCCCATCGATGTCACTGTCTCCTCCTTCATCCTGGTTTCCTTTTTGTGTGAATGTGTGCGGCATATTGAAAAATCATTATAGGGATGGAATAATATACAATTTAATTATATGTTGCATTAAAAACCTTTTAGAATATAACGATAATTGACTGTGGAGAAGTTTTATCATTGGGATAATTGTGAATCCACTAGTGCGGCATGGCTGGAGGCCAGATACTCATTGAGTGGAGCAATGCTTCAAGGTAGCAGTGGACTTAAGTTCTCATATTCCAGTGTTTGACATTTAGAATTGGTTGTAATTCAATGCTAAGTTGTGTTATGCACCTCCAAAAACCTCCAAAAAACGGAATTATTACTTTTAAAACTTAGTGACTGGGGTGATGCAGTAGACAGTTTATTGTCCTCATTGGGAAAAACAACACAAGACTTATTAGCATCCATCACCAGGCATGCAAGGTAGAAAACATCATTAAAACCAAAAAAAGGAAAACATCATTAAAAACCAGGTGCATAAATAAGTGCTATTGAAACAGGAAAGTAAGGTTTGAGGATGGGATTTATTGCACATTTTTCTCTCAATTAGCACTGCTGTAGACTTCCTTTGCATTCAATTTTCTTATTCTTCCTGCTTTCGAGCTTTGACTGAAATTGCTTTCTATTTTAGTGAACTAATTTCTTATCTATGTCCCGTAATAATTTTCATTTTTTGTGTCACTTCTATAAGTCCCTCTGCCTCACCCTGCCCTATTTTCTCTGCTTTCATCCTCTTTATGGACATTGTCTTGTCTTTCTCTCTGTCCCTTCATGCTTATTCTCCTCTCTTTCAGCCCATCAAGGTAATTGATTACTCCTTATTTCATGACCCAAGCTTTAGATAAATAGGCTGGGTTCTGTTAAAATTTCTCCAACAATCAATTATCATTCATAGATGGAGCCTCGGGGTTCGAGACAGGGGTTTTCTACCACATATTACCAATGTCTAGTTGTACTTTTAACATTTAATTTTACTGTGGAGCTGGATATTTTCAACAATCAACACTGGAAGGTACAAACCTGTAATGCTCATTCATTTCTAAGATGAATGAAGAAATAAATCCAGAGTTAGTCTTTTGGGCCTTTTCGTTACTTTTCCTCCCATTGTCCTAGATGCATGACTTGCGTGAACAGTGACACCCCGAGGGTTTTTGAACCAGCAGCAAACTTCCCCGGACCCTCATCAGTCCTGCTCCCCTTCACTTTGCCCTCTCAGTGAGAGAACCGGCACAGTCTATATAAAGAATCAGAAGGAAGGAACAGAGTATCTCTATTAATACCTAAGAGGATGTCAGCAGACATGTATAATTGATATAACGGCTGTTTGTGTCGCTTTTGAGAGTCTGCTGCGCTCAGATCAGTGTTTCTTCAGGTCACACACTGCGGCGCTTAGACAAGGAGGAAATGTGATGTTCTGGGAGCATCCAGTCTCCTGTCCTGAAGATTATATAACCTTAATCTGCCTCTGCATTGGCCTCTGTGGATGTGTGGCTGTGTGTGTCGCAGAGAGAGAGAGAGAGAGAGAGACTTGCCTCAGATGACTTGAGAATATTTAATTATCTTCTATAGACATGCTGTACATTTCATACACTGATGCCAGATTGGCACTGGATTGCGTCTCCACTGCCAGAATGGAAATTAAATGGTATATAGTCTCCATGTATATGGTATGTACTTAATAAAACAGTTTATCGTTCACAGAATTTCTATACACATTCACTTCACATAACTGACTTTCCCAAGCACATTTGGGCATATAGAGAGAATGATTTGCACCTAAATTCATCCAAGAAAAGGGGGTAGCTGTGGTTTGTCTGGATAAAATAATGAAATGTTTACTTTTCATTGAATTTCCGATATATTTATTGATCTATGATCAACATCAATGTTTCTCAATCCTGAGCCTGAGAACCCACTGCCCTGCACGTCTTAGATGATTCTCTGCTCCAACACACCTCATTCAAATCAGCTCATCATCGAGGTCTGCAGAAGTCTGATAACGACCCGTTTGTTTGACGGTGTGTTGGAGCAGGACATGCAGGGTACCTGACCTGAAGGGTACGGTACTTTGGTACGGTTCCTCTGGTGTGAAAGCAATCAAACCAAATGGGACGAAATGGTCTAGTTTAATGCATTATGGGTATGAGGTACGGGATAACCCCGGATTTCATACAAGATGCTCTCATGCAGGTGGAAATGCTCACATTGATTAGAGTGGCAGAGATCAGCGCCAGTGACGCGCCTGGTGGAAATTGGGGCTAAGTCCGGTTCCGGTGCCGATGGTCTTCGCGGTCTATTTTGGTTCGTTTAGAACTATGCATATGTGAAAGCAAACCGTAATCACATCTGTTTGCTACATTGTCACATTTTTCTGACTGGTGTGGACCAAAGTAATCGGACTATAGGTGTGAAAGCGCCCTCACCAAAAATTGTATAGGTGAGCCCAAACTTTTGACCAGTAGTGTAGAACAGTAGAAATGGTAAGTAAGGGTATAAATATGATTTTATTAAGACTGATGTTGGTACTGCTTATCAATGCCAATACTAAGTTCCATCCATCCATCCATTATCTACCGCTTTTTCCTCCACCAGAGGGTCACGGGGGGTGCTGTGCCTATCTCAGCAGACATTGGGCGATAGGCAGGGTACACCCTGGACAGTTCGCCAGTCCATCGCAGGGCCACATATAGAGACAAACAACCATTCACTCACACACGGTCAATTGTGTGAGTGACTACGGTCAATGACTACGGTCAATTTAGAGTGACCAATTCACCTAATCCCCATATCGCATGTTTTTGGACTGTGGGAGGAAGCCGGAGAACCCGGAGAAAACCCACGCACACACGGGGAGAACATGCAAACTCCTTGCAGAAAGGCCCTTGTTCCGAAGTTGTTCCAAACGGGGCTCGAACTCAGTAACCCGGGTCTTCTTGCTGCAAAGGCAAGAGTGCTAACCACTACACCAACCGTGGGCCCCCAATACTAAGTTGATAATGTTTTTGATACTGATAAAATGTTTAGTTGAAATCTAAGAAAAGACCAATATATTATCACAAGACACTCACGGAGCAGACATTCTGTGGTTTTAACCATGTGTGCATCCATGTGTGTGACATGTTAGTGCATCTGCCTCAAAAAACAATATGCAAATATGCTTGTGCCAAAATCGCAGGCATGCCCATCCATTATAACACTCTAAAGCTACACTAATGTAATTTTCAGCACCTTCAGTGTATCGGGTGGCAGAGTTGTTGGAAGTCTGCCTTATACTTCAAAGATGTCATGAGTCCAAATCCAAACTCCAACAGACTGAGCAGATTGGTGACAGAGCTGGCAGCCACCCAAACAGCAGGAATTCAGCAGAGCAGAGCAGGAGAAGTTTGCCAGGTGTCGCTTGGTTTGGAGGTGATTCTAAAAGCACAGGCTGTCAGAGACTGAACTGAACTTCAAAGTCAAAGACATAGTGCCATTGGTGGTACATATAGGGTCACTGCAGACATAATGGACAGGTGAAGGCGTGCATCTTGGGTGTTTCGATGAATTAACAGAGCCAGAAAGGATTAATGGAATGGAAAGCAAAGGAAGCCACTCTGTGTTCTTGCCACAGAGAAGGTTAGGACAAACCATTAACAGGAGGGGAAGCCTTTAACTATTATTCTTCCACTCATGGGCAACTCCTCAATGTGTCTACACAAAAAATATCATCATGGATATGGCATATGCAAACAGCAAAAGCAATTCATTGTACTGTAATTACCCCTGTCTTTTACTGCAGCTGACTATGGTGCCGATAACACCAAGTGTATGTTTTTTTGAGTTATTACGCGAGTATTTCCCACAGCAAAGTTGTTTTAGCCTCTTCTTTATTGTGGTTGCAACACAGTTACATTTTACATTATCATACTCTCACACATTTCATTAGACTGACTGTATATGTGTTTTTGTGGTTTCGCAGCGATTGATAATGTCTTAAGGCAGTAAAAGAACAAGGAGGTTTCAGACTCATTCAGAAATGCTAATGCAGTGTGTGTGTGTTTATTGATAGAGTGCAGTTTTATCATTTGGAGTAAAACCAGCAGCCCTGGTGTCTCTTCTGCCTCTGCTTCCCTCTGTGACTCGCTCTGCTTTCCACTTGGCTTCAGTGTAATGTGATGTGATGTGATGTGGTGGATTCCTATGGCATTTACTTATCTGAAAGCATGCAGGCCGCCATCATTTCACAGCTGTGTAGCTTCCACATCGTTACCAGCAAACACAGCTCAACACAACAAAGACCTGACCCAGCAGCTGACAGTAAACAGATAACTAGTGCTTGCCAGGGAGCACAGCGTCTCTCACACACACACAACACCTCCACACTCGGGGGGTGTTGATGGAGAATTCCAAACTTGACAACAATCCCTGCAGCTAACGACTCTCACACCTGTGACTTTAGACAAACCCCATTCACACGCTGTGTCATGATGTGCGTTCAGCATTGTCAGGCTGTTGACAGGTTATGCAGCATGTGTAGGTGTAACATGGACTGTCGTTTGCACTCACAACAAGCAACAACAACAAGAATCTCTCTCAGGTAGGGGTGGGGAATCGATTACAGTGAAATATAGCAATTTTTTGCGTGCCGTTGTTATATAAGTAGCGTACTTAACTGATGTTACAAATAAATAACTTTTCGTGGATTAGAACAAAAACAATCTATTTATCTTTTAGTCCACAATGTATGATTTTGCAAATACTCTGTTTCTCTGTTCTTATTTTGCAATATTATTATATCGTATTGTGATAATATTGCATTGTGTTGTCTCTGGTGAGGAACAAGGGTCTTTCTGTATGGAGTTTACATGTATTCCTCATGCATTGGGGAAATTGGAGTATTGGACACTCTAAAATGACCATAGGTGTGAGTGTGAGAGTGGATGGTTGTTTGTCTCTACATTGTGTCCCTGTGATGGACTGGTGATCTGTTCAGTGTGTACCCCACCTATCGCCCTATGTCAGCTGAGATTGGCACAACACCCCTTGCGACAGGATAAAGTGGTAGAAGATGGATGGATGTTGTCTCTGGTGATTTCCACCTCTCCTCTCAGGCTACCCTGTTCACACACGCACACAAGCATGCACGCACGCACGCATACGCAATCTTCTTCTTTCAGCTCCTCCTTCTGTCACTACAGCGCATCATCTGCCTCTATCTTGTCCTATACTTTGTGTTAAAATATCAAGTTGGTCAGTATCAATGTTGTTGTATGTATCAGATGGTCTGTGGTTAGCTCTCCAAGATGTCTGGAACAACCTACCTGCCTAAAAAAAGGAGTGGTCTTTCCAAAATAATGATTTGGATCTCCTTCTGTTAGCTCACTTTGAATTTTCTAAATGAATACATATAAACAATTACAATTTATATTTGTGAAAGCATTCTTACTTTTGCACAATGATGTGTGTGTATATTGTTATGAGGAGAATCAAAATGTCAACATTTTTGGACCTCAGTGTTTTTTATGACCCACATGCAGTAAAAAGCTTCTGCTGCTGTCCAGTGTAGTTATTTCTAAACATCATAAAAAACAACAACAACATGATAATATGAACATAAACCATAAAATGATGGAAGCCAGTGATGTATATTTCATGGTAATGAAACGTTCCATATCATTACCGCTATTTTCCAACAATATTTATTTTTCTTTTTTTAGAGAATAGAAGTTTAATTACATCCAATGTATTAACCCCACACCATTCCCACAACATTATTATGTAAATGTGTGAACATAATGTACATAATCATTAAATTATGTACATACATAATCTTTTGTTCCCTCAGCTATCAGACAACTGACGCCTTGACATGCTGTGTGTTTGTGACAATGGATGATTGTGTATGGGAAGCTACAGATGAATTGCCCTTGTGGAACTAATAGCGTTTTCTGAATCTAGATCTGAATTATGTGACTGGGAGCTCATTTAAGTTGGCAACATTTCCTTGGAGATGAATGAAACCTATACAGCGGTGCCATTTACCAAACTGAAAAGGGCATTTGGTCGCACATACAGGAACAGTTTTTGAATCCTATTACTTTAGGGTAGAGAGCTTTGATTTACAATGCATCATCCTTTAGCATCTTTATTTACCTTGTGAAGTACTGTTTTCTTAGTACAAAACTCCAATATCTCTGTCCTACACGGTGAGAACACTGCATACCAGAACATTTAATTTACAGAAATGTAAAATGTAGAAGAGAGGCAAGTGGTCACAGTAGCAGTAAATTCAATTATTCGTGATCAGGAGGCCGTGGGTGGATGTGAATTCCACATCTATTGATGATCCAGGTGATGCAGAGCAAGTCAACCATCACCGAATCGAGTTGCAATATTTGATATGCCTCATTGCACTTGCGTCACAATGTTTTTGTTGTGATCAGATCACAATCAGATTGAGCTGAAGCATATGGACGTGCTGGAGACATATTAATATATTCACTTGTGGATGCATTCTGGTTGGAATCGTATCGAGAAATATTTTGCAAATGAAAGGCATTGTAATGCAGGTGAAGACAAAGACTTCAAGGCCGCAGTGATGAATTCAGTGGTCATATGCTGGGCTTGTTTTTCATGGGCTCTGATTTTCATGTTTCGCTCACATGGCTCAATGACGAACACAATGCGTCGAGATGAGAGCGTTAATGGCTGTTTCTGTGACAGACTGGGGACTTGTCCACAGTGTCCTGTCCATCCCTCCTGCCACCTAATGTCAGGCGTGAGTGACGCTAGCCCACGCAGCCCTTAAACAATACGTGGCATAATAGAATGGGCCATAACAGTGTCAGGCATCTCAAGTGACCTTCAGAAGGTAATGGTCTTGCTGTGTAGCTTTGTAGATGTCATTTAGCCCTTGAAACAAAGCAAGTGCATGTGTTGCTCTGTATATGGTTGAACATTATTGTCTCACTAGTGTTGAACTAGTGAGCCTGTGAGAGCAGAGAAGCATAGTGTTTAGCTCTTTGTTATATGCCTGCGGTAATTCTCATCCTCAGCATCAAATATGTTTGCATGTACAGCAATTCTACAGTTTGCATCGTATTATATGTATATTATGTTGTGTTTATGCAATCAAAATAACTTCTTAACTGCTTTATAGTTTGTCTCTGCATGTGATTCAAGTGAAGCCTATTAGACACAGTTGGTTGCATTCATCAAGTTCATTTTCCCAAGCATTAAAAGGGTTTTTGGTGAAGGAACGACTACAAATGTCCCATGTTGGCAACTTACAATTTGAACACGGTGCATTCTTGACTAACAGTGAATTTTGTTTAAATTCATAAAGATGAGGAAATGAAGTAGAGAAGAACAGAAAGAGGAGCAGACTCCTGCTGTGACGCTAAAGGTACACCGAAAGAGGGAGGGAGAGCGAGAGAAAACCAGTGCTGTGTGCAGCATGTCAATGAGCTGTGCCCAACATGGTGAAAAAGCTGCTTCTCCTCATGTTTGTTAAACGAGTGGTTTAATCCCGAAGCGTTTATGTGTATATATATATTTATACAGTGGCATGCGTGCTCCTCACTAAAGTGTGTGTGTGTGTATATAGTGACTTTTCAAATTCAACATGCTGGCTTGTAACACATTTCTCTGTGGGGTGACAAACAAAAAACAAAAAAGTGACATGACACTGAGAGACACTAGAGACGGTGGGCAATGTTTGCTCTCTCACATAGATTCAGTCGAGCAAATGACTTGATATCTGAACAGTCTAGGACAGTCTACACTTCTTCACATTGTGACTAAACCACAGCTAAGTTGATATCCACAAACCAAGAAGAGGAAGGATTCTGAAGCTGTCGTGTTATGTTTGGTTGGCTGATTATGATCTGTTTTTGAATAGGGGTTTAGTATTAGTGAGGTCAGCAAATAGTACAAATAACTAAAATAGGCTTCAGCAACAAGCCAGAAGCCATTGTTGCTCATAGACCTTTCAGACAATGGCCATTCAATTTGTCACAGAAACAGTAACAACTGCAGTGGAATTGAAACATTAATATTGCATGTTACTGCTCTGGCTTCCCACATGAATGTTATTGTAATTCCTCTAGTGACACAAGTGTGTGAAGAGAATCTACAGGGAGGACAAGGCTTCAGGCTGATCACACACACACCACACACACACAGCTAATAAACAGTAATGTGTGTGGAATAATAAAAGCATATCAAGTGGGAATTGAGATTTCCGAGAATCTGAATATTGTTGCTATTAGTAATAATGCACATTGATCTTTCCAACGATGTAGTAAGTGCATTTAAGCTTCAGCTGATTCTTCATCATATACAGATACTACGATCGTAGGTGGCGATAATGAGCTGTGAAATCACGACGGACCAAGTTAGTGAATATTATGTTCTGGCTCATAAGGCAATTATTCCTGAAAAATGAAACAAGCTCTGATATTCACTTACTGTTCTTTCCAACAGTTTCCAAGTCATCTATAATATTAAACGATAACAATACATCATGCACACAGAGAAGTTGTACAAATGTATTTTGGTTTTATGGCTACAGTTTGTCCATCCATCCATCCATCTTCTTCCGCTTATCCGGGGCCGGGTCGCGGGGGCAGCAGTCTGAGAAGGGATGCCCAGACTTCCCTCTCGCAGGACACTTCCTCCAGCTCCTCCGGGGGGACCCCAAGGCGTTCCCAGGCCAGCCGAGTGACATAGTCACTCCAGCGTGTCCTGGGTCTTCCTCTGGGTCTCCTCCCGGTGGGACATGCCCGGAACACCTCCCAAGGGAGGCGTCCAGGGGGCATCCGATACAGATGCCCGAGCCACCTCAGCTGGCTCCTTTCAATGTGGAGGAGCAGTTTGCTCAAGTTAAATTAATAGTAAGTCAGCAGTCACAGCACTACTACAGACTGGATTCCTCTCTGTTTTCCAGGTTAAAATATAAAGTAACTGTATATTCTCTGTGGGTGTGAATTTGTATTGCATTTGTATTGACTTGATTTCCAAAGTGATTTACCCTACAGTTGTGCACACTATACACATTCACTGTTTTTTTCCAGTGGAAGTTATTTAATTAAATACATTAAAAAATCAAAACATAAGGGGCAAAAATACTCAAAAGCAGGTTAGTGTGAAACAAACAAAAAAATCCAAATTACTTGGAATACTGAACTTGGAAGCACAGAGAGTGAAATACACCAGAGAGATAGACATGATTGAACACAGGTGGAACACATCAGGGAAGGGCAGACGATCAGCAAACGAGACAACAACTACAAGTAAAGCCTGTCCCACACGAGAGGATTTTAAAATAGGACTTAGCACAGATTAGACGATCCAGTCAAGATGTAGGACCAGACACTTATGATTTCAGGGAGGAGATTCCAGGAATTTGCAATCTCACAGGAACTTGCGTGACTTAACGTGTCTTCAGGATATAAACAGACATGGAGGTGGACTGTTGGAGTTGTCAGTTAATAGCTGAGAACGCAACAAAAATGGATTAAGTCATGGCTGAGAAGACAGAATCAACTTGGCTTGTACAAGGCACAGTTCTAAACAAAAGTAAGCAACGTCCGTTTACCGGTCGACTCGCTCGCACTTGTTAATGTGGGGTTCTGCTCACGCTGCTGAATTGTTGTTCAGTCAGGATAATTTGTTCAGGTAATCTGTTCAAATCAGGATAAAATCTGAAGCATTGTCAGAAGGGCCAGATCAGGACCAAAATCTGGCCAATGATCCTCTAGTGTGGGGCAGGCTTCAAACAAGACAAGGTACAAATTAAACAATAAAAATTACACAGAAAACCAAAAGCTCCATGAAAGCAACTTAAAGTGCAGTTCAAAAATATAAAGACCAGAACAAAATTCCAGATAGAATAAATAAATAAAGAACCTTTGCCATCAGAGGTCATAACAAAGAGAATCATAGACTTGGTGCTGGTCTTAGATTATTCTAGAGCTGCTTTTAGCTCTACCAGAGGTGGTAAGAAGAGCAGTTTCAGAAACCAGAAAGAAAACAATTTGTTAATTGTGGTTACTTGGATCTTTGAGACAGGGTGAACAAATTGGGGACCTTCAGGTTTTAATGCATTACAACATCTCGTCAGTGTGCAGTAAGTGTGTATGGCCACATATGTATATATATATATATATATATATATATATATATAAATGCATTGAAGCCACCCAAGAGCAAGATGGGTTATCTACCCCCTTCTTTCAAGTTCCTATCTCATTCACCCCTTCTCGTCCCCCTGTCCTTCTTTGTACTTGACTGTCACCATCAATCAGCTGTGAGCTTTGTCATTCTCAGATTGTTTTCTGCCAGCCGAGGTGTTGCAGAATTGAAGGAGAGCCTCATCTCTCAAACAACTGGCTCCCATAACATGTTACTGGTCCCCCAGCGGTTGGCTTAAACGGAACAGGGATAATAGGAAGTATTCTAATCAAGAGTGTGATAGTGGAGAGTGAGGGTTTGGGGGGAAGACAGGAATGGATGGAGACAGATGAGATGATAAAAGGAAGGGATGGAATGTCAGGTAATCAGGGGGGAAAGGGTAAAAAGGAGAATGGGGAATTTATAACAGTGTGTCGGTGGGTGTGGGTGGGTGAGGAAGAAGGACTATGATAGGTCACACAGACATTTACAGGCTGAGGGGGGTCAGTAGGTTACCATTAAGCCTTTACATGCCCCACATGTACACTCTCCCGTGTATTGTGTTAAAGCCTCAGAGCATGTGTTCAATGTGCTGAAATCCTGTTTGCTTCTGCTGATGTATGGGGTAAGAGTTAGGGGATTCACTTTTAATGACTCTGGCACATGGACTATCTTTACTGACGAATGGCTGTAATTACCTCCTGTGGGCTGTGATAGTGCTATACCTACCAGAGATTGCTATAGAAGAAGCCAAAATAAAATAGTGCTTCCATGATCTTAGTGACGTGAGCACATTTGTTGAGCTGTATTAGTATAAAAGAAAATGAGGGTGAAGCTCACAATTACCCTCTGAAAGGGTTTCTATGTTGGTGAAGAAACACCAAGGCAAGGATCACAGATTACTCCACATTCCAATTGAGATTTTGTCTCTCCAGGTGACCACTTTATGTTCTCTTTCCTTTGCCATTTTCACGTTGTCCTTTGTTCTTTCTCTTATAGCTGACATTGACTTGACCACTGATATAATGGTTCACAAGGATAATGGAGCTGGTTCCAAACCAATTTATTTCCTGTTTGAACTTGCCGGGTGGTTCATAATTGGCTTTGGGAACAGGAACCGCACCATGCCATGTGAAAGGGCTATCAGTGAACAGGCTAAATAACCTATTTTGGCAAGTTTTTTTTTTACAAACCTTTAATAAAAATTGTTGTTTTTAAAGTAGTGGATATAGCTAAAGTCTGTAATTGCTTTCTAAAACACTTTATCTTACTAGTAGAAATCTTTTTCATGGCCTGACAGCCTCAAAGAGTAATAAACACAACCAATCATTGTGTTTGGACTGATTGGATTGATTCCATGGCGCAGACCTCTGCAGATGGGTTACGCCCTATGAGCAAGCATGGAGGCATTCACGGTCAGCATATGTGCAGTACAAATAAACTCGTCTATGGATAAGCAGACAGTCAATGACAGTGTCTTGACGACTTTGATGTAGTTGATATACTGTAGCCTACGTGACTTCTACCCCGTGAGACTCCTTAAAAGTTCCTCTCCAAGAATCAAGAACCATGCGATTGTCTGTGTGGTCTTGTAGAGATGCTGTAAAGCCAAATCGTGGTGTGTCCTTTGACTAATCTGTGGGTTTCACACCAGTCTCTGGGAATGACTGTTTTCAACGATGGCCCTTCTGATGATGATACAGTGTGGAGGACCTCCTTCTCCTGTGAAGAGCAATTGTCATGCAGGCTTTTTGTGAATGTTTCTGCGACGATTCAACCCATTCAACTCAACAGTCTCATTAAATGAATGTCTCTGATGCCATTGCTGACGTCAATGCATCAATATTAAATAAAAAGTTACACAATATAGCATAAAAACTTGATGAGCACTGTGCTAGAGTGCTCTCAGATCATCGTATATGCTGGTTCTTCACAGTGAGCTATATGAATTATTGTGCTGCGAGCCCCCTCATCTGTTTATGACCCACGCATGCAGAGTGATGTTGGTTTTCTAATCAGCTTTAAAGATATAAGTGCCCAGATACAGTGACGACAGATGAAGCTAATGTAAAAATGATTGTGACGAGGGAGAATCATCACTGCTGCATTATTAATTCCTGCCCTGAGGGAAGTAGCTGATTGCTCACATCCACTTCACATGTCTCAGATTATTGACTTTTTCGAGTAAAGAGCAGCAGCCATAGATGAATATGCCACAAGAGGTATATGCCCAGCAACTGATGTGACCCTCCATTTCTCCACTTAATGAATTTTAAAAATGAGCGGGAAGCCAAAGTTTCAGTACTGTACTACTGCAAAGGCTGAAAGTTGTTGTGTGCTTTTATAACTTATCCACTGTCAACAAAGAAAATAAGCCAAAAGTTGACAAATGGGTTGGTGCTGCAGAGATGAAGGGAGCTGCACAGAGTTCATCTATGGGAGAAGCTTTAATACTTAGGGCCAAGTTATGTTACACAAAAAATATAAGGGATAGGCTGATATGTACTGGAAAATATCTAGCAATTTGGGTCGGTGGACGTATCCGTTAGAAGCTGTGCATAAAGGTTTGGTGTATAAAGGTACTTCTGACTGCTATGTTACTGTTAAATCTATAAATCGATATTCACAACCTGGAACATCAAGGGAATATATTTGTGTTGTTGATCCGAGAGAGGCAAGTGGAAATAAATGTGCAAACCCCTTATATGACTCTTCCTTGCCTTGGTGATTGAGGAGACAAGGCCATAGGAAGATACAGTATTTTGAGTGTTCACAAGCATCCATCCACTACCACCAACACTTTTGTTATTCAAGGATGGAGCCAATTCCAGCTGCTACCAGAACTGATCCCTGTGGCTTGTGGCAAGGGATAACATCTAAACTCCATAAAACAAGGGTGTAGGTCTAGACAGGTTTAGAAAACGCAGCCACAGTCAAAGATTCAAGCATTTATCAGTTTTTTTCACAACCTCTTTCATTTGCATGTGTCTTATACCACAGTTTATGTTAATAGTCTCCAAATTTGCCCCAGACCAAAAACTATTGTCATGTCATGTGCAAATAAAACTCACAAATCTCATTGATAGATAAAAAAAAAAGGTTTGGGCCCAAAACTGACCCTTGTGGAACACCGCATTGTGTGTGATTACCGTAGTGTCCTCGTCTCCTTAATCTGTACAAACTGTTTCATGTTTCCTTCTGATCCAATTGTGAATGTTGTGTAATCTGAATAATGACAATGAATGGTATATTGTCATCAAATGCATTTTTTATGTTGTTCTAAATGAAGTTATCTTGTATCAACATTTCTTAAGAGTGGAATTAGCTTAGCTATTTTATTTGTTCTGGAAAGATGCCAGATTGGAAAGACAGAATACAGATGTTAGTCAATTTACATATGCAGTGAGTTTTTTTTTTATTATCATACAAATGCCATCTTTGATGTTTTATTTTAAACTTTCATAACAGTGTAGATAATTATATTCTCACTTGCCTCTTCAAGAAACATTGACTGCTCACATTTAATTTCATTGTATTCCCACTGGTTCCACTTATTGTGCTCTTAACTCAATATTTAGTCAATATTGGATCAAAGATAAGACGCAAACTCGTTCCTTACTCAGTCATATCATTAATAACCTTATCCCCTTTATGTCAACGTTTGCAACACTACAGCAACTTCAAACTTTAATCATTTTCTTTTAGCTTTGCTCATTATCGTTATCACTGTATTTTAATATACCTTGTATTTCATTTATGTAGTTGTGAGTTGATATTTATCAGAAGTGTTTTGACCTGACACACTTTTGATCCCAAGGAAGCAGTGAAAAGGAAGGGTAGAAAGAAATGAAGAAAGAGTAATAAATGTTACAGACAGAGACCCATAATCTAAGCTACAAGAGCTACTGATGCACCTGTGTTCTCCCACAGTTGCCCCTTTGTCTGGAACTTTTCTGGCACCATACAACTCAAAATCTTCCATGTGCTACTGAACTTAAAACTATACTTAACTTCAAATTGTAATAATTACAAATATTTAGTTTGTGTCATTATTATTGTTGGTTTATTTTAATATAACTTAGATTTCATTTGTATAGTTGTGGGTTGATATTTATCAGAAGTCTGTTGACCTCACACACTTTTGATCCACTTTTGATTCAAAGAAAGAAGTGAAAAGGCAGAAAGAAAGACATAAAAGAAAGAGATAAATAAACAGTAAATGTTACAGAGACCCAGAATCTAAGTCATCCTTGTGCTTCTTATGGCACTTTTTTCCCTTTAACCTAAAATTATAAGAATTATAAATCTTTGTATAAATCTTATAAAAAGATGTATGTCTTATATCTTTATCTTTTAATAATAATACGTATAAATCTTTAGTTTGTGTTGTTAATGTCGTCGGGTTGATATTTAACAGAATTGTGTTGACCTCACACACTTTCGATGCACTAAAGAAAGCAGTGAAAAGGAAAAATAGACAGAATTAGATGGATAAATAAAGAAATAGTAAATGTTACAGACAGAAACACAGAATCTATGTCACAGGTCTGTCAATCAGGAGCTATTGCCTGCAGCTGTGTTCTCCCACAGCTGCAGGCAATGAGTGTGGCTGGGAGGTTACAAAGGCAGACTGGAGATTCTCTGCTCAGTTGGTTTTTGCTGCCAGAGAGTCAACACCTTCAGTTGACTTTCTGTTATGTTGCTTGCTATGTGTTTTCTTCTCATGTATTTTACAATTACCATGCCAAGTGACTCCTGTGTCCATAGCCTTGGGATCATTTTTGATCGAATTAGTGGGAGGCTATAGGAGATTTTATCCCAACTTTTTTCCATGTTATTAGTTTAACAAACCCTATCTCTAACTTTAAGGCTATTTTCTGGGGAAATGTTAAAATATGGGGGCTTGTCTTTTCCTTGGTAGTTGCTGGGTTTTTTTTTTTTTGTAAAATTGAGTTTGGTCATTGAGAATTGTGAAATGCACTTGGGAGGCACTCATGTGATCCATGGAAAAGGATAAATCTCAGAAATTGCACACCTATTTGGCATTACAGTGACGGCAGGAAGCCGAACGGATGCAATAAAACAGACGGTAGTGACAGTTTTGTTGAAATCGATTCTTACTCATTATTCTGAGGCAGGAGTCACTGATCCTACTGCTGCAGTTGCATTAAAATGGCTAGACATGAAGCTCAAGCTGGTTGGATTACTGGGAAAGTCAAAGTCAGGAGGTCATTTTGTTTGAGAGAGCTGGAATCAAAATACTTTAATTTTGCTCCAAACAGCGAACCTGTGCCTCCCATTTTAATGAGATGAATTGGGATGTGTTTGAAATGGCAACATGAATCCTGGCCAGTGCTACTCCAAAATGTTCAGAGTGTTTATGCATCATTGTTTGTGGCTCAGATTCCTGACTACAAGACTGTGAAATAGGCCATTCTCTGGGCTTATGGATTAGTGCCAGAAGCTCCATAGGCAGCAGTTCTGAAAGCTGGAAAAGAATGAGACTCAAACACAGATGGGATTTGCAACAGAATAGATTTTGTTTGAGCCTTGGTACAAATCTCAGGATGTTGAAGATCTGTTGTTGGATCAAGATCTTGTCGGAATAATTCAAGAGCTGCGGTCATGAAATGGTTGACATGTACTTAAATTAAGACATAGGTCTAACCCTAGAAAAGGGTTTACACTCACATGTCCATATTTTTGTCAAAGACACCAGCAACAGATGCAACAGCAATTCAAATTGCCCACCTGGGAAGACCAAGTGGAAAGTCACCAATGCCGTTTTAAGTCCAAACCATAGCTTTGAATCAGAGAGTGTTTGTATCTCTGCCAGGAGACAATACTGCAAGACTCCATCTTACTGAGAAAGGTGTATTACCATTAACCAAGGACATGGTAAAAGTTCTCTGATACTTGGTGTGGAAATGACTTGGTTTAAAGAAATGTTTTCTTGGAAACTGTCTTGATCACTGGTCCTGTGGAGGTAGCCCTGAGGGATGAAGTACAGATGTTTTGTTTAAAAAAAAAAATGACAGTTTACTTTTAGGGAATCTGGTCTTGATCTTGCTGTTACCCTTTGCTGTACACTAAAGTCTTTCCTGATGCTGAGAGTAATATTTTCCAGATACCTTGGTTAATATAGGTACATTGTGAATATCGGAACACATTAACCTTTTGACTGACTGACAATGTAGATGGAATATTTCAATGTCTGGAAAGCATAAAGAAAGTGTCACTGACTACTCTTGACAACTATATTGCTGTCTGATGAAATAAGTAAATGGCAACTGGATATATTTGAGAGAACACATCCATGTGACTAAAGTAACCATCTTGAACAATAAAAACCTGAAAAATAATAAACTTAAAGGCACTTCAAGGAAACAATTAATAATACAACAATGAGCTGTTCTATCGTTACACCAAGGACCATCTAATGTTAGTGATGGGATCGGCAGTTCATTTGAGTGTACTGAATCACTAGAATCCGTTCATTTAAATGATTCATTCAAAAGATTCGTTCACCAAATTGTTCAGGGCTTAGCAGGAGCCCAGTGCCCTGCTACGTGACTCGCGTCCTCCCTGAGTGCAGTACGTTCAGCGTGAACAAGATTCATTACCCTCAGCCACAGTTCACCAGTTCTCTGTCTCATTTCTTTCGTTCATTAGTTCGCGCCGTCAGTCACTGACTCGCGCGAACAAATCACAGAAGCACTGCAGCCACAGATCTTCCTCACTAGTAGTCACTCCCTCCCTGCTCGGTGCACGTTGGCTGGCGTCGTTTGACGAAGGTTCACGAGTGAGTGACGGCGCCGGCGAACGACTTCACGAGTGATTCACAGAATGCGGCAGTTCAACTCCCGGCTGCCATGATCGCTGCTGAGCTCAACTGAACTAAGAAAGGAACAAATCGGTTCATGAAGTGATCCCAGTCGAATCATTCATGACCGACACAACACTATCTAATGTTCATCTGTTGACAAAATGGTTGAAAGTTCTGTTTTGATTATGAAACTGTTTGTAAGGTGTTACTTCTGATAAATATATTTACTGAAAATCACTCCCGTGATAAAGCAAATCAACATTATAATCTGTAATAATTTAAGGTTCTTCTGTAAAAATACTGTCTCTATTTTAGGGTGAGGGTTACTGTCGCACAGTGATCATGTTTAGGTAAATCCTCCGAAATCTGTCGCCTATTAAGTGTTTGATATGCTGTTTGGTTTGAAATATAGCAGAAGTAAATGGAAATAAAATATTGAACTTTTAAGTGGGATAAGCTACTCATTTTCACCAGGCCCTAGAGTTTTCTGATGCTTCCTCTCTGGGTCACAGTCCCTGCAGATGTACTTTGTGTGCTGATCCCTCAGTGTTTACCTCAGTGGCTTTGTCAGCAACGTCTGTCGTGTCGCATTTCACCAGAGCGTCTGAAGGGTGAGGGAACCATCACAACTGAGACAGCACTGTAGCACAGGACACCTCAACGCTGTCAGAATCGGTTACAAAGTACGTTGCGTCTGTGGTCTCCTACGTTATTAAAATCAAGTCGGATTTGAAAATCTGCTCGTGTGGGGCAGACTTATAGCTCTGATTCCCTGCATGGATTACTCCACACTACCCTGTCTTTGAGAAATGTCTTGGCTCTTGAGCCATTAGATGCCCTGATACTTGAAAACAGATTAGAGATGAGAGATTACCCCCAGTTCTACCCTGACGCTCAGTTAGTTTTCATGTTTCGGAATGACCATGTCATTTTTCATTGCTGTCGAATGCTGCGAAGAGGTCACCACTGGAAGGAGAAAGAGGGGATTGGCAGGCTGAAAAGGTCAAATGATGAGGGATGCTCTCAATGCAGCAGGTATCACAGTGTGTGGAAAGCAAAAACAGCGTTCACTGCCTCTGTTTTTCTGTCAATATCTGCCATTTCTCACCCACCCTGCAAAAATGAGAAAATATGATGATGGCAGTCCTCCAGCACAATAGTTCACTATGATAAAAGCTGTACCATCTTGGCATTTCTCAACTTGTATTGCTAATTTCAAACAATGGAGGACCGATTTTTTTTCGGTGGTTTTCCACTGTTTTCTCACTTTAAGAGCACACGACTCTTAAGGGGGACATGATGCATTCAGCTCAATAAAGAAGCAGGGGAAATTGCCTATTTTGAAACCACATTGGCTGAGCTTTTACGTGTGATAATGTTCATTTACACTGCACATATACCTGTGATCAAGAAAAATGAACAGGGACCACTTTAACAGCACATCAGAGAAACAGCTGATCACCCTTTTTTATTGATTTATGTGTTAAAGGGTTATACCATGAGATTTATTGGACTGTACATACATTCTGTGTTTTAGGGGTTTATGGTGAAAAGGCTGATGCTCTCTCACATGAATAATAGAAGTTAACAATAAAACATTAACCTGCTTTAAAAAAAAGTTAAAAGAACTGTTTTCCTATCAGAGATGATATGGGTTTGGTGCAATGTAGAAGGTTATTTTAAATATTAGACTGTACAGATTCACAAAGGATACAGATCTCTGTAGTCATTACCAATTACAAGAGGAGTTCCATCCACTACTATATGCTAAATTTATACCTACCAGAAATGTGTAATATAATATATTACACATTTCTGGTAGGTATAAATTACAAAAAATACAAATCACAGCTGCAGTCCTGTGGCTGAGCTGCCTTGGATAATCATCTATCTCATGGCAGAAGGTTAGGACAAATGAGATAAGACTGTATTGTCTGGGTCGTACAATTTGGAACAGTGACATTTAAAATGGAGCCAGTTCTTAAACTGGTCGTGTGTCATTTTTGAATATAAATATAATATCAACGGAAGATTGTCCTCTTTCAGGTTTGGTGAACAACCATCAAACTATACTGACAGTTTAATTTCCTCTACATCAAGAGGAAAGTGTTTGGTTACAGGGTGTTGAGCAGAGCGAGTCTGTGTGTGGAAGAGAGTGACACATGGTGTGAGAATATTTACACTGTATATTTCTTTTTTTTTAGTCTCGAAGACCACTTAAAGTGCTTTACATGCTCACATACACATCTACAGTATATGCTGTGTGTTTTTTAGTATTTATCACACATCGTTCACCCACAGTTGGCACAGTCATCAAGGTCAGTTTTGGGTTCATAGTCAGCAACACTTGGAATGAGGATTAGAGGAGCAACAGATCAATTTACTTCAGCTGCTCATTGTAACGTTGAGGCAGCAGAAAAGTGATCAATCCTGGTCTTAAGTCAGCAGCAGTGCAGTGTTTCACGATGGTGTATGTACACAGACGACTACTGTTTGGATTTTGTTGGGACATTATGCAAAATCGACTTTTTAATCGTTTAAATCCTTATATTTTGGACTCTGGAGGTTCTATCAGTTTTTGTGGTCCTCCTCAGTCTAAGTACAGGAGATGAAACGCACGATGTTGACTTTCGCGCTCACAGGGACGTCACAATGTGCTAAATTCCTGGAATTGTTGTGTCGTGGAGCGCCGCTTTGTCCGTAAAACACGCGAGAGTGCTGGCGAGGGCAACGGTAACGGTATCCAAAAACCCAAAGTCCGTAAAAAGTTCTATTCTTGGCTCCACAGTGCAGCACAGAGTCCTACACAAACTTCCAGCCTCAGAGGATTTATCAGTCCAGTGGATACATGTTATATATGATCTAAAGAGATACTACTAAACCAAGCGTTCTGAACAGGGCAGGGTTTTGTCAGTGATTGAACAGCTATGGTGCATTCTTTTGGTATTTTGACCAAAGCATGTCACAGACATGTTCATTAGGACACCACAAGAGGAAATAGGAGAAATGGGGTATATTATGTCCCCTTTAAGTTAGTGACTTTATGGACTTCTGATATTTACATTCAAGCGACTTACAAAGAGGAATAAGCTACATAGAAGTGGTCTTGGAAAGAACTCCACTTGATGGGAACAGTGGACTGACTATTTGAATGCTGGAACTTTTTTTTAACTTATTAATTTCTATTTTACTTTGAAATTATGTAGCTTCTGCTTTTTGTTTTTCTTCCCATCTGTGTCTGTTTCCTGCCCTGTCTTAACGCGTTTCACCTATGCTCAATTATCCCTGCCTTCCTCGTACATTTAGTCCCTTGCGGTTTTTGTTTCTCGTTCTTCTTGTGCCTGTTTCTGCCTGTTTCCTCTGTTCCCAGATATTTCCCTCTTGCTCAGTTTAGTTTTTGGACTGTTGTGTTTCGTTTGACTGCTTGCCAAACTAAGTCTGTCTTTTTTGG
This sequence comes from Microchirus variegatus, assembly GCF_963457635.1. Taxonomy (NCBI): domain Eukaryota; kingdom Metazoa; phylum Chordata; class Actinopteri; order Pleuronectiformes; family Soleidae; genus Microchirus; species Microchirus variegatus. The sequence goes on from NC_139804.1 coordinate 21,316,381, forward strand.
ACCAATTATCCTTTCACCTACTCTTCCTCCTCTCTGCTATTTGGGTCCTCTTGACAAGGATCTATAACACACACACAAGTTTGCACAGCTGCTATTCTTTGGACACTGCACTGACGTCCATTTGGACTGTCGAAAAACAAAGCCTCATCCCTGATCTCGACCATAGCCAGTTGATGCCTAACCCTTTCTACAATCTTAGCCCTGAACTTAACCGGTTCCTCAGAAATTAGGTTCTAACTCATTAGGACCAGGATTTGGTCTCCATGAGAACAACTGGTCCTGATGAGGTCAGCGTTTATGACAGAAAAGGAAAAATGGTAACAAATAAAACACAATCTACTTGTGTGTGAAGTGAAAGTGCTTCTTCTGCAGATAATTTTGTTCACTGTGTACTTGGAAAAGCCATTATTATTATCAATCCACCAATGTGCACTGTGCAGCCTTGCCTTGTTTATAAAGGGAATGAGAGATGGTACCTAAATTGGTTTCAAAGTATGTTATACTCAAAATGCACCTATGGTGAATTAAAGAACTCACTCCAACCATTTGGACCATTAGTGCAATGATTAAATTTTTCACTATGTAACTTACAAGGTGGGTTTTTGGCACAAAATTGCTTTTTCTCCATGAGCTGTAAACCACAAGCTTAGATTATTAATGCATCCGCAGCAAAGACAAAGATAAATGTAGTGTCAACCACATGACTGAAAGCAATAATTGTGTCACATTAATTATGCGAGTCTCTGGTTAAAAAAATTTTTTTTAATTAAGTAAAGAATAGAGTTTGAGATGGATGACATTAAACACTAAGAACATTATGTGCATTCACCTATAAGCTCATTGTTTTCTTTCTAGTTGTGATTGATTGGTTCACCCTGTTAGGAAGCCTGCCATGGGTGTGGTGTAGCCATGCATGTTCAGTACAAGGACCAGGAGATTCAATCACTGTCTCACACGATTCTCTTTCCTCTCTCGTCCTTACAGGGAACGTCTTTGTGGTGAGTCTGGCCTTTGCTGACTTGGTGGTGGCGTTCTACCCCTACCCTCTGGTGTTGTACGCCATCTTCCATGATGGCTGGTCACTAGGAGAGACCCAGTGCAAGGTGAGCCATGACTGTAACAGTGGGGATTGCTCAAGACAATGTCATCAAATATGTACTGTGTTGGACATAGAACGCAATTGTCACTAGTTTGTTCAGAGTCCGCTATTTATCACGGATGACAAATCGTCTTATGTGATTTCCATTTTCCCAGAGCAGCCTCCGCTCAGCTCAGCTTTAAATGTTCTCTATGGGACGGCACAATAGTTTTTTTTTTCCACTGCGCTGAGCTTGACGTTGGTTGGACAAATGTGGCAAAAATATCACTTCCAGGGAAGCTTGGCTTCCACGACAGTGGGTGGGCGGGTGCAGACGCTGGGCTTCTGCATGTTGATTGGAGGAACTGCCTAAAAGGTGGAACCAGTTTTTGATTGACAGTGTTGCAGAAACATACACAACAGCAGAGCCTTTTCTGCCTCAGTCCTGTGAGGTTTCTGTGAGGGAAGTCTGCAGACAAAGAACTGGTCGTTCGATATAACCCATTTAAGTTTGTACATATACACTGTAAATAAAAACACTATAGCATTTCAGTTTTACCTAATTGCAGAATTTATGTATAAATAACTGGGCCTGAAATGAGTTCTCCCTGTTTCAAAGACCAGCAACCTTCACTGCTGTGTATCACATACTGTTAAAAACCTTGACCTTATTATGCAGTTCAGAACCAGTGAAGGTGACTATTATGACACACTGAACAAAATACAAAACGGAGGCAGAATATCAACACCAAAAATGACAAAAACAAGAAAACCGCAATAGTCATTACTCATACTAAGCTGTCATCTCTCTCTCTCTCTCTCTCCATCTCAGGTGAGTGGCTTCCTCATGGGCTTAAGTGTCATTGGATCCATCTTCAATATAACAGGAATTGCCATCAATCGCTACTGTTACATCTGCCACAGCTTCAGCTACGACAAGCTGTACAGCTACCGCAACACGCTGCTGTTGGTGGCGCTCATCTGGCTGCTCACTGTCCTTGCTATCGTGCCCAACTTCTTTGTTGGCTCGCTACAGTACGACCCGCGGGTCTACTCGTGCACATTTGCACAGACGGTCAGCACCTCCTACACCATCACAGTGGTGGTCATCCATTTCTTTGTGCCAATCACCGTGGTCACCTTCTGCTACCTGCGCATTTGGATCCTGGTCATCCAGGTGAGGCGTAAGGTAAAGTCAGAGGTTCGCCCTCGCCTCAAACCCAGTGACCTGAGGAACTTCATCACCATGTTCGTGGTGTTTGTACTGTTTGCCATTTGTTGGGGGCCGCTTAATTTCATCGGGCTTGTTGTTGCGATAAACCCTGAAGCAGTGGCACCTCACATCCCAGAGTGGCTCTTTGTGGTCAGCTACTTCATGGCTTACTTCAACAGCTGCCTTAATGCTGTCATTTATGGCCTGCTCAACCAGAACTTCCGCAGGGAATACAAGCGGATCATCATGTCGGTGTGGATGCCACACCTCTTCTTCCAGGAGACATCGCGGGGGGGCACTGAGGGCATGAGGAGCAAACCCTCGCCAGGTCTCAATAACAATGAGCAAATGAAAGGAGAAAGTGTCTGACACTGTTTTCCTCCTCTTTGAGCTCCTTGTTCACACTCTTATCTCGACAGTGCCAAAGCAATTAACTGTGGACATGGAGAGTGACAGAGGACCAACGGTGAGAGTGAGCAAGATTTTTTTTTTTTTTTTTAAAGGAAGTTTTCTCTCGCAGCATACAATAGCTGTGTTATCCATTCTGTCAAGAGTGCCATCCATAAAACCTATGGCTCATCAAAATTTGGTGTGAACAGATTTTTATATCACCTGGATTTCATGTCTATTTGCATAAAACACACCAGAGATGGAAAGCAGGCATCGGGATAAATTTTCTTTTACACAAACTTGAAAATTCGATTTATAAGCTCATTTACGTAATAAAGATCAAGTGCTAGCAGTGTTCATGTGAGTAGCAGTGTGACCTGTCGGATAAACACAATGGTCAGAGCTGTTCAACTCTAAAACCTGATTTATACTCCGTTGTGATTATTGTAGAGCAATTTTCAGTTAATGCTCTGCTACAGGGTAACTACAGTACTGTCAGCTTTGGGGTTTTTTTTCCCCTTTTGGATTGATTTCACAAAGTTGAGGAAGAGATTTTGGTTCAAACAATCTAGAGAGGAAAGGGAGAATACATTTCTGTCGCACAGTTCATGATGAAAGGTCTCCATGGAGACGGTGACTACAAATCACACTGCATGATATTATCTGATGGTGATGCAAGATGATTTGTGACAAGAAAGTTATCAGGCAACATTTTTTCTGCCTTTCTGTTACTTGCATGACGGAGTATAAACCAGGCTCAATAGTTCTACCTCAGGAGCAGAGCCCTAACTGGGACCAGGAATGAGACGTAAGCTTTGTTTCAACCACAGAAACATTTTCCCTGGAACTACTGTCGAGGAATCTTTTGCTGGAATTCTGTGCAATTCCACCACATGGACCAGGGTCCTAATTAATCCGGGTAAATGTTTGCATCGCTGAACGTGACTGCACAGTTGTGCGCCTGTGTTTTATTTCAGCCGATGGAGCTCGTAAAATTCTTCTCACATTAAAATGCCAGCGTTTCAGGAGTTTTGAATTTGCTTTGTTAGTGGAATTTATAACAATGTAAGTTATTACTAAATATTACATTACTAACATTAAGTTATTACTTTGTTTAGTCTTCCACAGTAACACCGCCTGGTGGACTGGAATTAATCTCCCCTGATGCAAACACAAACGAGTGTCTGCAACGATGTTTAGCTCAGTCGTTCTCCTACGGGATCTGTCTCTCACTGCCAGAGGGTTTTTTGAAAATATTAATTGATTTAAAATGATGGATACATTTCCCAAGGGAAATGCACTACATGGACACAAGTGTTTGGCCACACCTGTTTTTTGAATTTAATTCATGTATTTCATCAGGCTTGGGGCTGAACCTCTTATCTCCAGTGAAGAGTTCCCCAACAATTTGGGCAAGGTTCTTTACTATTTGTACATGATCGTGTCCCAGTGCACAAAGCAAGGACTAAAATGACATGGTTCGGTGTGGAAGAAATTGACTGACCCGCACAGAACCCTGACCTCAACCCCACGGAGCACCTTTGGGATGAAATGGAACAGAGATTGTGAGCCAGGTCTTAAAAATGTGAATGGACACACAAATTCCCACAAAAACAAAATCTTGAGGAATGTCTTCCATGAAAAAGGAGGAGCAACTCCATATTAAAGTACTGTATATGTATTTGAATACATCAGTACAGTCCCTGTTGGTGTAATGGCCAGCCATCCAAATACTTTTGTCCATATAGTGTACATGATTGGGTTCCATTTTACTTTTTACTTCCTTTATAGGTTCCTAGGAAATTTCAGGTGCTTTTACTTTAAAATGCAGCAATATACTCTTTTCTTTGGACCAGGGACATCAGGGTAGGTCCCAGAGTTAATATAAGGGTTTAATATTTTTATTGTTTTTATTCATTTTGTCAGTTTTTCCCCTGAATTTTTCAAAAACTGTGAATTTCATGTTTTTGTATAGTAAGCTTAGTAAAAAAGGCTAAATTGTTTAGCCCTAAACATGTGTCATAACTTTATATATCGAGTTGTGTGCACCTCAGGTCGCCTGCCTCCTCTAATGTTTGAGCAAAAATATGTTGAACGTGGAGGCATCAAGAGATTAGTAATTTATGTGATTCATGACGTTGGCGATGGCTGTCTGAAAGTCCACAGTGTCTTCATTATCCTTATGGATTTCTGTACTGTACTCGTCACATGCTACTGTGCCATGTGTTTTGACGCAGCAGTTGTCTTGAAACTATACTGTGTGTCTTTTAACTTGTTTCCTTTATTTTATTTTTATAACTACAGGTTAAATGCACTTACCGCATGACGACTCCTTCACAGACGACTTTCCATTTTTGTTCCTCGCTGAAGCCTCAAATTTCTAAGGGACATTTCTATCGTTTCTCAAAGGTGCCTGATTTATTTTGCATCGCCTCAAAATAAAAATCTAACCAAAAACAACAAACCATGCTGACAGACAGTTATGGTGAGTTCATAGGTTTCATTTCAAGCTTAGTCTGGAGGCGTGTTCATGCTGAAAGGGAAGCCAAATTGACGGACATATTTAATCTAAGCAAACACATGACTGGACATAAACATGAAGATGCAATATGTATGTATCGCTGGACCTTTATGTTCTACTTCTGCCGTCTTAGCTTGTAACATTCCTTTTATTGTTTCAATGTGTTTTCAAAATAAGAGCCACCCACCACTTGATTTTTGTTTATTTGAAGGAGGAATACATTAACAGTATTAAAGCTATACTTACCTTTCTTACATGTCTCACAGTTTTAGTAAAGAATTTGAACATGAACACCTCCGCCTCCCTCAAAGTCCCACCCTCCAGGGTGTGAATATTTTAATTGGTCATACTTATATGACCATATAAGTACATAATAATATATACATAATAATATGATAATTAAATAATGATGAGTTTCAAAACCTGGTGGGTTCATCTTACGTTTTAGAGTGCCATACGCTTATTAAGAGCAATTTAATATTACAAAAGAAAAGTGTAAAAATGCAAGAAGGGTAAGTATAGCTTTAGCATATATGTGATAATAACTGGGGCCACACGGTTGGTGTAGTGGTTATCAGTCTTGCCTTTGCAGCAAGAAGACCCGGTGTCTGCATGGAGTTTGCATGTTCTCCCCGTGTGTGCGTGGGGTTTCTCTGGGTTCTCTGGCTTCCTCCCACGGTTTAAAAACATGCAATATGGGGATAAGGTCAAATTAGAAACTGACCATAGGTGTGAGAGTGAATAGTTGAATGGTTGTTTGTCTCTGTGGCCCTGCGATGGACTGATTAACTGTCCAGGGTGTACCCTCCTATCACCCTTGTCAGCTGAGAAAATGGATGGATGGATAACTGACAGAATGTACCACTTGGAACCTAAGCCCATTGCTTTCTCAACTGCTCACTCTGCACCAAAGTCTAAAAATTGATTTTTTTTTATTACAGAGCACACGGTAGATATTGATCCATTGCTCTGTCTTTCAATATGTTCAAATTTTATTTTGTTTCTTTGGTGATTTCAATGTTTGACAACTTTCATTCAAGAAGACCCAGTCGGAAAAAGGGGTCAAGTTAAGAAGTATTAATGACCTTGGGGCTACAGAGTGTCTAGTTTGGTCAGTGAAAGTGGAAAAAAAACAATATTTACAATAGTATTGATATGGGGTGATAAATAGTTCACAATAACATATACAGAAATAAGTCAATGAGTCATAACTTGTGTCAGGCTGCATGAAATTGATTGGGGGCCCGCATTGAAACATCTGACATTAAAAGCCAGCAGCTAGCATCTGTACACCCAGCGTGGGCACAGTTAAACTGCACACAAGAAAACAAACAACTGTTGTCAACTGTTAAATCATTTATGGTATGTATAGGCTAAAACTTCTTCAGTATAAAGCAAACAAAACCCTGAAGGTATATAAAAGCACAATTTTTCTATGAAGCCCGGGTGACAGTGTACTTCCTGTATATGCCGTTAACTGGCTTAAATCTTAGTAATGTTTTATCTTAGTAATGATGATGATGAGAATCAACACTGTCTCTATGCATTTCCTTTTTTCATATCATGACCAGAGCCTGCGAAAGAGGTTTTTCTCAATTCTTGTCAATATTGCAAGTAATATTTCTATCCAGTTGGTCTTAGTAAAGAAAAAAAGCCAGTGAGTCAGCATTTGCAGACTGATCTCCATGCTTGTGTTGTATTTCAAGATGCTAAAAATGTGCATGCATTCTTTTATTTTTTACTGATCTTTTGTGTTTGAATAATGATTTACCTCCTTGGTGGTTTTGGTTCAAGTAATGTTTCTATCTGTAAAAGTTGCTGTGACGCATATGATGATGATGATGATGATGATGATGATGATGATAAAACAGTAATGATGATCAAAATATGTACCTGATGCTGCATATTGTATCTGCTGTTAATATAATAATTAAAGGATGAAAAGTCTTTAAAGGAGCACCAAACAATTTTGAATATCAATGTTATGTTCATTTGTCAGGAGAGAAAAGCAGGTCTTTATTGTTATTTCCTTTTGTTGTGATATATATAGTTCACACTACATGACTTTAAAGGCTTTGCTATACAGTAAAAACTAAAAAGCCATGAGTTGCCGTGTTGTGATCGAGAGTCTTACAGTCCATGACTGATGGAGGATCACTGGTGCATTATGTAATAAATCTAAAGCAACGGGCCATAAAACCCTCCTAATATGTCACAGAGACTCAGGAATAATGTTCATATAACAAACTGAACTCACCAACAACAACAGTACAGCCAAAATATTTGCATTCCAAAAAATCTTTTGCAGACTGCAAATCATGTTTGTTTTGAAATAATGTTTTGGCATGTGGCGCCACCTACCGCCGTCTACCAATCTTTCAGTCAGTAGAGTCTCAGCTTCCGAGCAACCACGGGTTGCCAGTTACGTCAGAAAACGAAACCTAAAAGACCTCGGTATTTTAAATTTGAATGTAATAATTGTTTTTGGCCACAATCTTACATATGGCACCTTTAAGTTATCAAGCATTTTAACCAGTTTTTTTCTGAACTCTTTTTTTTTTTTTAACCATTGTGTCCCAATTTACATTTAAAATTGTGAGTAAATATGTGCATCCTCTGTTTCCATTTGTATTGCCCTCTGTAAAACAAACCACTCATTTCTAAGTGATATCTTTGATAAATGAATCACAGCTTCATTGATTGCATGTTTATTAAAGCGGAACTAGACCGGAAGTTCCTATTATCGCTGTTTTTTTTGGTGTGTATCTGCGTCATTACTTTGTTTATGAAGCCTGACGGTTCGAAACAAACAGTTCAGCCATTGCTGAGAACGTTGTGTTTTATTGTAATCTCGGGGCTCAACGAGATCACTGAAAATCCCGTAATAGTTACGTAAGCAGCGGTTCTCCTGAACAACCGATCGTCCTGCTCCGGGCGGTAGTCCGGGCACATCCGGTTGCGTACATTGAACCGCAGAAGAAGAATAACGTCCGTTGTGGAGGTGTTTCACGAGCAACAGTGTCTTCTGACTCTGGGTCTGACTCCGGTTTAAAGTCATAAAAGGGACTGCGGCGGGGAGTCGTGACGAAGCTATTTTTAAACACTGTTAAAACAATGTTTTGATAATGAGGAGCAGTGCATCCGCCGTTCCAGAGGGGGGCGCTGCGCTTCTGAGAACGGATGTGCTGGATAGTACTGGCCAATCACAAGACTCTGTCTTCTGGGGGTGAAAGTTCACTCTGAAACATCGCGGCTGAAAAACACTGTCAGAAAAGAGGATTTCTATCGGCTATTTTACAGCAACTAGGAGGTTTTTGACCATAAAAACAAGTTAATATATGTAAGTAGACCTCCATAACTAACATATATGTGCAACAGGACCACTCTATGTGACCTTTAAAGCTTCAGTAAAAGGACAAAAACAGCAATTGGCAAACTCTCTGATAATATCCTGTGATCTATATATGTGTCCCAACTCAGTCTGTAAAGAAAGCTTACCTACATCAAAACTAATGTGACACAAAAAAATGGGCCCGTGTTTCTATTCTGGGTGTTACTGACCTTACTCTGTCCTGGTCTCTGAAGGCTGGAGTTGTTGCCAACTCTGATTTTTGTTGAATCAGTGAGCCTCTCGATCACGTGACTCAGTGAATGTTGACTAATGATTAAATGTTTTTTTTTTTTGTGAATGAGTTTAAAATAATAGTCAGCAACTGTGTAGATCAGGCTAAAGATCATGTAGTGTGACGTATTGGCTTTAGACGGTTTTCTGATTTGCCTCTCTTTGAAGTAACTGTTGATGCAAACGCATCTTTTTTTTATGTTTTAAGTGCAATATAATTTTCTGGAGCACATCAGAGAACTTGTGTTAATTAATAGAGCACTTTCAAATTGTCATGCTGTGGCGGGGGGGGGGGAAATCTTTTCACTTAAACATCTGCAGAAAGTGTCTCTCATACTGACTGTAACTTCAGTGTGAAAGAAAAATCGGGTCAAAGAAATTAAGATTCAGTGTTGATTTGTGATCATTAATCTACTGTGACTCCCTTTGTGTTATACAATAAGTACTAAACCAGTCTGCAGCAAATTTTAAAAGAGAAGCAGATGCCAGTGAAGCACACATGACACTCTGATGTGGATCCAGTGAAAGGGGCAGATTTGTCCTTTCTTGTCAGTTTCTCAGGATATTATGCAGATTATCAACCCTTTCAGGTTATTTTCAGTGTCATTGCAGTTAAAGCATTATGAAAAATATGTTGTTGTTTTTTTTGTTTTACTTGATGGCATGGTCAGGTTTCTTAAATGTTTAAACCTGCCATGTTTTCTTTTATTTGCCAAGTTTCAGGATGAAGGTGACTGTCTGCATTGTTTATTTTCAGTACAGATGATTTGAATAATTTGAGATGACGCGGTCTTAGTAGCAGTGTTCAAAGTGTGCTTTCTGTGTGATATGTTTAAAGATTTCCATTATAAAAGCAAAAGGTGCTGTGAAGTGAAGCAAATACTAAGATGAACTCAACATCTAAGCATTTTTACTTCGGTCAAGGTTTAATTGAGTCAGATGATAAAAAATAAATGTGAACTGTATATAAGAACTACACAGCTAAATACTAAATGTTAATAGTTTTTGAAACCAGTTCATTCTGGTCCGAGTATAAAAACCTGATGTCATGAATATGCTAATCGATTACCTAATTTTCACCCTGCAAACACTGTCTGGTATCCATATGTCTACTGTCAGTGCAAATTATTATTTTAGTTGATTTAATTGGCCCAACAAATTGTTTATTGGACCTTTTGAGTGGAGAAAGTGGAGAAAAAGAACTTTGAAATGAGATGTTGTATGTATTATTGTGATATGATATGAAAGTATTTGTTTGCCACTGTAAAATGTCAATATAATTATTTCAACTTTCCTTACTTGCATTGGGTTTTTTTGTTGTTGTTGTTATTAGCTTTTGGGGACATTCCATTCCCACATAGGGTCCATATTCAATCTGCTCTTCCAAAATGGTTTCTACAAAAAAGCTGATTTGAAGTAGAATTATTGGTGCAGTCTAAAAAAACACAAGGGCCCTCCCTGACATCTCTGACTCCCTGTGAAGCCTTCCAGAAGAACTCTGCAGCAGCAGAGAGGCATGGACACAAAATGCTGAAGACCTTTAGTCATATCCCTTCATCTCACGTTTATTACTGCTGCAGTTACAGTTTTAAAATGAACTTTGTTTCCTGTAACTAGTGCAGTGCCAGTAGGAAGTATGTATTCCTATAGTGGGAGCTGAAGAAGATTTTTCACTTATGGCCCAATGAGGCTGTATGTGAAGATTGGATGTACAAAGAGGTGTAATCTTGTGTAGTTTTAATATACAAAGTCCTGGCGTGACTATAACCAAATTGAGACCTATGCACCTATCCACACAATTAGACATGGGGTGGAGCTCCCCTGAAATGTGTCCCCTTGGAAACAGTGAAATGCTGCGATACACGTCCTACGTAAATGAATTCAAAAATCTCAACTGTCGAGCTATTTGGGCTACGAAAACTGTCGGGCTAGGGTATGACACACGTCAATACATTACCAGTAGGCTATTTTCTACATTCCCGCAGGGTATTTCACCAATATGAAGAGAGCAGTAGGCTATTTGCGTCCATTGTGACCAAATCTACGCACTCATGGTAAAACTATGTTTTGTCACAATAAAATACTCATCAGTCCTGAAAGTTATGAGCTTGTACAACAGTGTCTGTACAACAAACACATATTTTTTTGACACCGTGTTTGCAGATGCATTTTACTGTGCTTACTATGAAAGACAATCCTGACGGCGCCCCTGCCTGGTGTAGGGTGATAAATCAGCGAAAATTAAAAATGACTCCAAAAACAGTGAAAATCAAGGATGCACACCATCGAGCCATGCTCAACCCATATCCTAAATCTTAGGTCGATCTGACGGTCAGCAAGATATGCCCATCACAGACACAACTTGCCTTATAGATAGTCTTCCCTTTTGAAAAGTAAATCCCACGAAGTATGAAGGATGTAGCAGATCCACTCTGCTGGTTGCAAAATGACTTGTTTTTGAATGAAAGACAATAGGAAATTGATCTGAACTCTCATCCTGAGGAGTGAACGGTCTCAATTACTAGTTCCAGGTCATCAATAGATGTCAATTTTGCAAATTACATTCCCAATTAGATGAAGATGATGATGAAGCATGGCACATGAGTGTGACAGGTATGACTAACAACCGGTATTGTCCAATAGAAGCCTGTGAATTTCCAAATTGTAAAAATTGTCATGGCACTGATCGAAACTCGAGGCTTTATGACAGTGTTTTGTTTTGCAGGCGGCCTAAAACAGATGGTCACACTGTAGAGCTGTCTTCAGTGCTAAATGCAGTAGTGTGTCTTGTGCTTACATGCTAAGACAAGTTGTCATTGCATGCAGAAACTCCAGCCTCTTAGCCATATATTAAATGAATCATGTTGGAAACACTGCATCCCCCAAACCTGACACATGCCTCATCCACTGAGAACAACCTCAACTCACCCCACTTAGTTAAAGTGAAAGCCATGCGGAACATCGTTTTCCAGCAAAGAAGCCAAAGGTCAAGATAAAGGAAGTCAAACAAGCACCACAACCACAAACAGCCACCGGAAGGTCCCAGAAGTTTGGAAGACATATCAAGGATGGATGACCTCGTCTCACTTCCCTCGGAAAACTGTGTCACCAGGGGAATGTGTTCCCAGAGACAAAACCCTCACACCTGTCACGAGGAGCCGAGTCTGCTGCACGGGAGGCCCCTGAGAGGAAACGCCACTCGACCAAGGACAAAGAGGTGCTGGAGTATAAGGGCAAAATCAGAGTTTCAGTCGGGAGGGGGGCCTTAAAACTTGTAGGGCGTTCATTACTTCTACATCTATATGCCTAGAGAGTGCAAATGCTGCCACCCACAGACCGTACTGTGCCTGTAGGAGCCACATCTCCTTCTGACTTAAAGATGTCATGGATGCTCTTCCATCTTTTGGATTTTGGATTGGTCTCCATGGTCTTTGACAATGACAATAGCTTGTATTTTATTTACTACTATTTAAGAGTAGTAAGTAATTGTTTAATTTATTTAATCGTTTCCTACAGTACTGTATACTACAGTTTATTAATTCACCCATTCACACATAAATGTTGTCAACTCAGCCACCAGGAGCATTTGCGGTTGAGTGTCTTGAACAGGGCTATTTTAGCCTGTAGACAAGAAATTCAGGAACAGCTAACCATAACCCACTTATACAGTTGAGGACGAAATTATAAGCCCCCCTATGAAAATGTCCCGTCTGTTAAACGGCAAATAATTTGTAACGCAGCTTTTTCAAACAACCGAGTTTTAATTTCCATTATTTGAATTTGCACAAAGAAATTAAATCTTAAGAACTGACCTTTTTACTGAGCAATGATGTAATGCTCTAAACCTTTCAAATCAAGTTAAAACTGAGAGTTATCGCCCAATTTACACACAGTATATAATCTTCAGTAAGGGTTTTGAGCCGTCACTTGAGAAAGCATCATGTAAAAAACAAAAGAAATCAGTTTAGACTTGAGAAAAAGGATTGCCGATGCCCACAAAGCAGGAGAAGGATGTACAAAACTCTAACAGCACTTGAGAAATACCTCAACTGTACCTGCTGGGCAATGTGATTGAAAAGTCTGATATAATCACAATCTGATAAATAGTCATCATTATACAGTATATTCCCCAATCTTTACTGGATATATTTTACAGGCTGTGATGGAGCCAGAAAATAGAGGCAGAGCTTCTAATTCTTTTTTTTAAAGACATAACTGTCATTTCTGTTGAAATAATTTAGAAAAGTTTTCTCCCTTTGTGGCTTTCATAAACCTTGCTGCCACAGACCCAAGTTGCCGCAGAAATAGACAGTTACGCCAAACGGATGAAGCATCTTTTGAGGTGCTGCTCATCACAGTGGAGTCTTCATGAGAGATTCAGCGTGCTGCTTTCATCTTCCCTGTTTCAGTGGTAGCACACAAGGCAAGGGCTCTCAGCTGCTACACTTGAAGTGATTAATAAACGGCACAGAGCGAAGAGGACTTCAAAATGGTATTGATTTTAAATAAAAATCTGCTGATATGATTTATATGCAGGGAGTGAGCTCAAAGTGAGCTCTGCTCATGGTTACGGGACAAGAAGATTGCGAGAGGGAGCACAGGTCTGTGACATGCATAGTAAATCTCCACGACTTCGTCAAGGGTTTCTGTATCATACAATATTTCTGCTGCTTCTTTAAATGTTTTATTAATCGTGTTACTGAAGTATTTAGATGGTGTCGGCGTGTATTATATATCAGGATTTTTGAAGTGTGGTTGTATGGGGTACCGACTTGAGTGAGGGAGCGTTTGTGTGTATACAGCAGCAGCACAAAGGCAGCATTTATACCATCAAGCGGCTGAACAACCGAGTTTTCTGAGCAGATGAATTCATTACTGAAACCTTGCGTGGACACTTTTTTTTGTATTTTCAGCCAAAACTCCAACCTATTTGCAGCCACTTTGCTTTACTAGCGCAATATTGTTGTTGCCTCTGTCTATTTTGACATAAAACAAATAACTTCAGACATAAGATCTAAACACTGATATACTGAGAAGCACCTAGACCTAAACACCTATGTGGAGCTGACTGACTCAATCAGCATTTTGTGAATTAATTTGTCAGTGGAATGAATCTAGTACTTTGGACTTGTATGCCTATACGTGTTAGCAGGTCTACTTGTATAATCCCCATTTATAAAGTGACTGACTTATTTTTAACTTTGAGTTTAATGCTGCTCTTTTCCCTCCTATGAAAACAGATGTGAAAGTAATGAGAGCGGCAGAGGGGAGGAGACATTCGTCTGTGCACCATCATGCTTCTGCACATTAGTATCATCATCAGGTGCTGCCTCCCTCTGTGAGCACTGCCCGAGGCGATCACAGGAGATTAATGCATTCACTTTGTCTCTGTTGGCCCGGCCACTGTTTGTTCCAGGGTGGCCATCATCCTGGCAGAGGAGTCAAATAAGTGCTGACAGGGATGGCGGCAGCTACAGGTATTAAGCGACGGCTGAATATTGATTTCACTGGAAACCCGTGCATCCTACCATGACCGCAATGCCTGGGCTGCTGCTGCTGCATTCTAATATAATTTATTTCCAAATGTAGTAAAAAAAAAATTGTAATGGGTGAACCATGACTCATAACAGCCACAGCAGTTTCAAACTGTTTTCGACTTTGCAGGCAGGGCAAACACTGGCATAGGCCAGCCTCATCATCAGAGGTGAGCAGCAGCAGCCCATAGCTCACGTGGTGAATCAATGCTGATGGAAATTCAGTTAAAACTGTTAATCTTTAGTCAATGCAGTGTCCGCACACATCTGTTAGGGCTAGCAAACATTGCACTCAGTGAGCCATCAGACAGGCAGTCAATCCAATATTGCTTTTGCTGTGACTTTTTTAGCCTACGTTTGGTCTCAGTTAAAAATTAACAGACCTGTGGAAATTGAGGTTGTTAAAGGTGGGGTGGGAGCATTGGCACAAAAACGAAAAATGTCACCTGTGGGAACGGACATGTCTGTAAAAACACCATCCAATCAATCCAATCTGTCCTATGTACGTACCCCTCTTCGTGCATTAATTGCGCATTCTCCGAAGACAACGCCAGAGCTTACTAAATATTCAACGAGATACGAGACCGTTGCAGCAATGTTATGACAGTACAGGTGTCAACAACAGATGTTTTGGTCGCAAACAATAGACTTTTTTTTTAGAAAGCTCCTGCCAAGATAAAGGCGGATGCAGAGCGATCCAAGAGTGAACATCAGTGCTGCATTTGAACAGTGGCGACAACTGGAAGCCCAGAAAGGGCTGCAAAGTGATACCATGGTAGCCCTGTTCCTACTGGACAGAAAAGTTAACTTTATGTCTTTGTGATCTTTTAAGAGTATTTGTTGTTGTCAGTGAAAAGTACCAAAAGTTACCAATGCTGCGCAGTGCTTGTGAATCCGTGTGAAGCCAACGCTCTTTGTGAAAAGCATTGTGTGTTCTTGTGCTCTGGAGGCGTTGCTTCGTAGGGACCTCTGAAGAAAGGGGCTTGGACTTTTGAATTCAAAACGTAGCCTGCTCAAACTGTTTTTCCAGGATCTCCAACACAAACCTTACGTCCAGACCTCAAGGAAAGCATGGGCACAACATGAAAAGAGACTCACTCTTTCCAATTCACAATAAACCACCAGCAATCACAATGACAACTTTTTAAAGGGTTTATCAAAGTCAATTAAGGTGTCTGCTGGCAGCTGTGTGCTGTTTGTTTTTGTTTATGCAGCTGACTTAAGTGCCTCCTTAGGAAAACGGCAAAGAAATTTTAAGGATGGATTGGTCTCCATTGCTGTGTTCTCTTCAACTCAATGAAATCTAAATTTTCTTTCTTAATTTCGTAAATTTACACTCTGAAATTGGATGTTGTTAGTGTCCAGATTAATAGTATATCTCGCTGCATGAATCTTATTTCTACTGCATGCCCATGCTGCCTAATATAAATATTTAAAGATGGACAAATCTTTGCTGCCATCAAGTGGGTAGAGGTGTGTAATGCTGTTGAGGCACTGACTGCAACTTGCTGTCACTTGTATTAAAGTGATCAGAAGAGCAAATGAACAATGAGTCATGGGTGAAAATCCAGCAACAGGCTGGAAATATATCAGTAACTTTAAATGATGTCATGTTAGGGGATTTATTTTTACAATTCATTGGGGGAACTTCGATTAACTGTCTGTAGTATCCATTTTTTCCACCGACACAGAAACATTCTGCAACAGCAGAGAATGGCGTCTCACTCCTTCACTATATGATCATCCATCCAGCACAAAGAACTTGTAAATCTCTGTGACTGAAAGCGCAGTAAAAGGTGTCGATTACTCTGTCGATTGCAGAAACTGTTTTGTGAATACAAAACCTAAATGTACTTGCAGCTCTGTGATCTATAGTGGTCGGGTCCAGATACAGTGGTCATTGGGTGTAAAAAATAGCAGAATGCTGTTAGATTTCTGTTTGAAGAGATGTGTTAAAGGCATTTCAACTGGAATATTTATGATTCAGAAATATTGAGCTGGGCATTTGTCACATTTCCTAATATTTTCTAGTGACGGCTATTGCGTCCTGCGAGGTCTGATACACCATCCATCCAAGATGGCAGCTAAACACGTTTTTAATTGAGTACATTTGGATCAAAGGCAGCAGGGTGAATAGATCAAAGGCAACAGCATCAATATTCAGCACCCAAGTGGTATTTTCAACTCCAATAAAGAAACTGGATGATGGAGTCGGACAAGAAAAAGAAGAGACCCACTGAAGTCCTTCTAGATATTAGTGAGGAGGCTTTTTTGAAAGAACTGGAGCCCTATGAGTACCATGGTTACTCTGGTATTGGTGAAGCTGTAAGAGAATGAATGAATGAAAATTATTTCTGCCTTTTACTGTGATTTTAGTTCATGTTACATACAAGTGTTAGACACAGTGGAAAACGGTGTTGGGCAAGTCACTCATGTGTAATCAGTTACTTATTACATATTCATTTACAAGTATGTACGTAAGAAGAATGTATTACTTGTATCAAACGTAATACGTTACATTACTTATAATACTGTATTATTTTGTCAATACAATCAAAAATTGATGTACAACATGTTTGTTTTGCAACTGGATTCACTTTATTGAGAGAACAATTTGCAGTTGAACTGCAAACATGGCAGCCCCCCCAACAAAAAAGTTTATCCCATTCCTTGCAATGTGACGTGTCATGCATACACATCATACGATTACCTCTAAAGGACAAAAATGTATTTCAATCTTGCAATGCAATAAGTTGGAATTACTTTTGCTTAGTAATTGTAATATCACTGTTCTGTAAACCCTGTACACAACAGTAATAGTGGCTAATGCCACACTGCCCAACACTGGAGGCAAACAATTTACTACCTGTCCCTTTTGTTTATCTAATCTATCTACGTCTTAATTCCATAATTAATTCCTCTGGTATGTTAATTATATCATTCCAACTATTACATTTCAAAACAGGTCTGTGGTTGGGCCAGAGCCGCTCCACTGAGCTGCATACTTCTGACCAGGAGGGAAAACGGTCAACCAAAGACTGAGGCGGCTGCCAACCCCATCCCCTTATCAGTTGACCCAGCACTCCTTAAAGAGGCTCCAGCCAGCGTTACAGAGCAATGCGCCGACCCTCAGACGGACTCTAACGCCGCCTTAAAGAAATCCACAGCATTAAACCAGGAGGGGGAATCGCTGAGCGACGCTGTTCTGGCAGCTCAGCAGCTCGACGCTCAAGAGGAGCCAGACGTCGACGCCACACAGGACAGTGCATCACCCAAAAAGTCAGAGGAGGAAGGCCCTCTTAAAGAGACACCTTTGCTACATTTGTCCTTAATATCCTCTGATAACAAAGACACTAATTCTCAGACGAAGAAATACAGACCCCGAAATATTGTAAAAAACAGCCCAAAGCCCAATTTTGCTCTGGTGCCCATTACAAACTTAACAGTCTCCATACCTGATGCCCAGAATCTCGGCAGTGGCAAGAAGATTTTGAATAAAAGAGCGAGATGAAAGGAGTGAAAACTGCTGCTATAATTGATTCCCAAGTATTCTGCGAGTGTTTCCATCTCCAATATGTAAGAGATGGAAACTCTTACGTATTGGCTTGTGAAATAAAACTCCAAATGTCTTATGATGGTATTAGAAACAATCCATTTTAATAATATCCATCTCTGTTCGAATTTATTTGCAAAGGATGTGTTCCATCCATGTTTCAATAAAAATACTGTACCTCTTTTTGCAAATGTTTCATTCATTTGAAAAATAGTATCTTCAGTAAAGCTTATCTAAAATCTATATCTTAATGCTGTTTACTTTCAGGCAGATGTCATAGAGCAGGCAAATGTAAAAACAGCCATCTCAAGCTCTGTTGTGTTCTTTATTTCAATAATGTATCTCAATAAGTCATATGAAGCTGGCGACACAAGATTTATTGCCCGATTTTACCCACGATTCATAGTTGGGCAGAGTCTGCACCAATCAGTACTAGTTGGGGATAATAGGCATGGCTAGTTTGCACAGAAAACTGTTAGCGTGTGACCTCGCTAGTTGCAGTGAAACATTTTTGAATTTTGTGAGCCATCGGGTGTGTACGTGTGTGTGATTACTGACCCGACAACTAAAGAAAAAAAAATAGGTGGGACACAGGAAATAGCATCAGAAATCGAAGACATCAATGAAAGTTGGAGAAAATGACTCTTGCGTAGATATGGTCGGGTTGACACATCATTAGAGAACATTTATAAAATTGCAGAGCAAACGCACTACTTAAATAAAATGACTTACTCATCAGACACGGTCGTTAAATGTGTGATCCCATAAATCTGCTACAACAGCATAAGTGATTTAAAGCTCACATAGAGTGGTCCTGTTGCACATATATGTTAGTTATGGAGGTCTACTTACATACATTAACTTGTTTTTATGGTCAAAAGCCTCCTAGTTGCTGTAAATGAGCTGATAGAAATCTCT
The DNA here is from genome assembly GCF_963457635.1 of Microchirus variegatus. NCBI lineage: Eukaryota > Metazoa > Chordata > Actinopteri > Pleuronectiformes > Soleidae > Microchirus > Microchirus variegatus. Next base: position 21,335,210 of record NC_139804.1, read on the forward strand.
CCTTACTGACGCTGTCCTCAGCCGCCGTGTTTCAGACTGAAATCTCACACCCAGAAGACAGACTGTGTTGTGATTGGCCAGACGGCATAGAGCCTTCCCAACTGTCTTGTGATTGGCCAATACCCGGAAGTGACATAATTACCAAACCAGCTCTCAGAAGCGCAGCTCCCCCCTCTGGAACGGTGTACTCCCCGCCGCAGTCCCTTTTATGACTTTGACCCGGAGTCAGACACAGAGTCCGAAGACACTGTCGCTTGTGAAACACCTCCACAACGGACGTTATTCTTCTTCTGCGGTACAATGTACGCAACTGGATGTGCCCGGACCAGAAAGATCCGCTGTTCAGGAGAAATGCTGGTTACGTAACCAGAAAGGGTTTTTCAGAGATGAGCTGAGCCTGAGATTACAATACATACAAAGCGTTCTCAGCAGTGGCTGAACTGTTTGTTTCGAACCTTCAGGGCTTCATAAACGAGGTAATGTCGCAGATACACACCAAAAAAAAAGCGTCAATTGGAACTTCCGGTCTAGGTCCACTTTAAATGACTAAAGCTCAGATAAAGGAGCCAGAGAATAATTAAATTAAAACTAGAAAAGCATTCGGAGAGCGCAGACCTCCGCAAAGGCAGCTCGGCCCCCCATGCCCAAAATGTGATCACTTGATCCTGGTCCCGTTGCGGACATTTCCTGAAAATTTCATCCAAATCCGTCCAGACAAAGTCCGACTATATCATATACCTCCTTGGCGGAAGTAAAAAAAAAAAAGCTAACAAGACCAATGAATGCATTGAAGGTAATATTGATCCTTTACACTAATTTTGTCCCACCATCCAGTATTTATCTGCACCTAACAAGTAGTGTGTTGTTCCCAAGACACATGATCACGCTTTACAGTTACTTCATTTTAAAATCTAATTTCCTACCGAGCAAATCACATTAGACCGATGGACAGTGTTGACTTTTCTGTGACACTCAGCAAGGACAGTCCACAATAATGTTTTACTGTTTTCTTTTATTTAGACAAACCCAAATAAAAGGCACATAAAACATTGCGCATATGTTTACATAATTATTCTCAATGGACATACATTTAAAAAAAATGTAGGAATGTTTTACCTTTCTGCTAATCAGAAAGCCTAGCCTTTGTATATACAAAATTACCATTGTTAATGTTCTAATACAAAAAGATTTATAAAAGGTTATTTTTCTTGCATGTCTGTCATAACTAACATGTCCTCTGAACTAAATGTTTGTACAAAGATATACATTCATTTGCCTTCACATCTGCCAAATTCATCATACAAACTAACTTCACAGAAAATAAAAAGTAAAAATCGTCTTCCAAATCATCATTTGGCCAAATAAAAAGGTTGGTTTTTCACATTAGGTTGGAGTCAAATTAAAAAAACGTAAAAAAAACATCACGGTTCAAAATCACGACAAACATGACATGACCGTGACTTACTGATCGCAATTCATGTCTCAAGGTTGTTCTTGAATTAAAAACATAATGTCAAAACCGTTATGTTTAAACATAATCATTTAAAAACGACAACAACACAAAGCTAATCACAATATAGTTTGGTTGCCAGACCTGTTTGGCCATTGGCCGTCTGAACTGATGAAGGCTTCCTTCACAAAACTGTTCCATCACACCGCACATCTAGAGGAGGAAGCATTGACGTGTGGGGAAAAGTCTTGCAAAGTATTTCAGGCACACTTGTTTACGGCCACTGGAGAAGGACAAATGATGCCACACGCTTTCCTTTTCGACCTAATTTTTTTGTTTGTTTTGTTTTTAGTGTTTTCTCTTCATTAAGTCACTAGCCTTCTAAAACAGTTGTCGAACTCAAACCTACGCTGGACTAGCTCAGTCATTCACATGCAACATTGGAAGGGGGGGGACAAAAAAAACAAACAGAAAAACAGTAAAGATGGGAAATGAATCCAAGATCATAATGCCATTCCACATTAGAGCATTTCCCTTGGTGGACAGAGTTGGCATGCATGCAGCAAAATTCATGGGCCAAGCACAAAAAAAAGCAGATGTGGCCAGGTGAAATGCAAAACTAACTCCATCACAGTCTCATTCCATCAAACTGAAATGCCCTTGTTAAGTACCACTCTTCTGTAGTGTGCACATCCTACAGTTTGCTGCAAGTGCTTCAGAGTTCCTGCACTGTAAAAAACCCTCAACTACAAACTAATTCTCTCTCGGACACACACACACTCGCGCACACACACAGACACACAGGTGCAGGAACAGTTGAGGCTGAGATCACAAAAGACAAACATGTTCACTCACTTTCTTTTGTCTGCATGGCTCAGGCAGAACAACTGTTGGGAGACGCTATTCACACATTATCGTACTAGCTAGTGCTGGTATGGTCCATGTTTTGTAGCGTGTGAATATTATAAGGCATCATAAGAATTACAAGCACAGGTCTGTGAGGGAGATAAAGCTATGGGTTTAATGTGAATTGTTCAGCTCAGCTCTACAGCTCTAGTACTTTCTGAGGGCCATTTCTGCTGAGCGTTTGTTCCACAGTAATATAAATTACAGAGTAAAACAGGCCTTTCAATATCACAGGGCTGATAAGGAGGATTCACTGGAGACAGCTTAGTCCTCTGACATTTGTCTTTGTGTACAGGACTGATTATTTTTAAATGAACCAACAGCTCCAGTCCTCCCCAGTGGAGTTCTGTGTTCTGACCACCTGTGACAGTGTATGCAAATACTCTTATGGCACATGTAAGTGGTGGAGGTCGTCAACTTAAAAGCCTTCTTAACTTTGAAAGGAGGCGCATCAAGAATTGCCAAACGGCAGCGTCGGCCCTTTGCTCACACTGAGGGCGTCAGAAGTTGAGAATAGTTCCAAGTGGCAGCACCAGTGCCTGCAAAAATCAAATCATGTTTCGTGAAAATTCCAACAGGCGCAAGCCAATCAAATCATACTGATGCACAGCTCAAATGGCGCTCTTGGACGAGATTGTTGCAAGACAATGTGGAATGGAAGACATCACCACCATACGAGCAATTCCTGCTACGTAGACACTGCTCTGCTATAGAATAGTTGGGCCGATCCACCATCAAGTATTACATTTGATGGGTAAGAATGAGCGGGACGATCACCTGTGTTGGCAATGTTATTTACTTGAGGTTGTCGCTTGGCAACATACAAAAATGCAATCTTTCAGGTCGTCCTGAGCTCTGAGTGAGATGCCCTTTTGTGATCAAAGCCTCAATTTTCCAGTTAAGATGAAAAAATAAAAATAACTTCAAAATATACTATAAACTATGCAAGTGAGATCTACAGAGAAGTTCAGATTAACACAAAAAAGGATAAGGCTGGATTTATTTTGCCTCTTGACTCATTGGCTGCCAGCCATTTTCAGCGCATTACAGCATTTTGACTGATTTTCCAAGAGCCACAAAACCATGTATTCTATGACTATGTAAACACCGGAACTACCAGAAGAAAGGCTAGACTCTTCTTTCATTAGACCTCATTGGCAGCCAATGAGTTATTAACTGAAAAAATCTCCCTGAAGAAGCTCTAACCAACAAGTTTATCCTGGTCTGTTTTGTGTAGCTTCCATCTGATACAGTGCTGCACTACACAGGACACACCAGTGTTTATTCTGCAGCACTTGTTTTCCCCCTGCTTTGTTACAATGTGAGGTGAATGAGACTCGAGCCCTATTCAAACTCTCCTGTGCTATGGGCTAATACCGGCTCTGAAAAGGCCCGAGTGCTCACCTCCATGAAGTCGTCAGTCAGCTTGACTACATGACTACTTTGTGACTTCTACAATACTGGAAGCTCCTGTAACAAAGTTTGTAGCCTTTTATGAAAACTCACACCAGCCTTATCCTTTCATTTGTCTCTGCTCATTTCTCTGTCCTCTCCGGGATGGACGGCCACAACAGTGGGGGATAGAGATCTTGCATCGCTATCCTGCGATAAGTGGAGATTCACTCACTCGCAGGTAAAAGGCAATAAAATAGTGTTTCATATTTACAAAGAAAGGGTCAGTGTGTAAATTGTTAAACACGGTTTTAAAAGACTATTCTCAGTAACCTTCCTGAGTTTGACTGACAGTGACGGATCCTATACCTGCTAAAGTAAACTTTCTACCCAAACAAACATACCACCACTGCTAACTTTGGAACTGCTTTCGTAGTCTAGAGAGCCACGGTGTAACCCTTCTGACCTCTACAAAAATCCTCAGTAATCAAAAACTTAAATCTGACATTTGATAATACTGCCATTTTAAGGGCAAAACTTAGAGGACACGCTTCCCTCCTGTACCTTCAACTGCCATGTCCTCATATAAATACATAAAATAAATCCTAACAAATGTCACATAGAATCCAGGAGTGAAGAGTGACTGGTTTCCAGCTATTTGAAAATACAGACATGGTAGAAACTGACGGTTGATCGATCTCACCCGCGTCTATACGATCAGTGAAATCCACAATACCACTCACCCTCCCCCAAAATGGAAGCTTCGTTTTTTATACTTAAAACTTTAAAATACATTAACTATTAAATACTGATAAGTCCACTAAAATAAAAAAAAATATAAAAACATGAAACAAAAAATTTGCTTCAAGAGGAAGCATTTAAAAACAAGTCTGGCACTACACTTCCATTTAAGGACTTGTTAAACAATGCCTCAGGTACAGTTGAGTTTTCACGCATGACCCAGATTTAAGTCAAATGACCAGGTGAGGAAATAATTTAACTGGTCGCTTCACAAGATGACGCTGAGCTCGGTGGCTGAAAAGAGATGAAAGAATTAAAGGGAAAAGGGGGCTCTGAGACATTTTCACACCTACAGTTTGTTTGTTCTGGTGAGTCGGTTGATATTTGTAAAGGTGGATTGTTTTACCCAAGTAGTTTGGTTTATTTAAAAAGAAAATCCACGTGAAACAAAATGCATCACTAAAAACGAGAATGTCTGCGGCAGGAGCCAGAGGGTAAAGACCAGTAGGAGGCAGCTTGTTCTAAGACGGTCCTCGTTTCCTTCACTGGTTGACTGTTAACAGCCTGCTGCCTCCCAGAATGCAAAGTACTTCTGGATAGAGGAACACTCTAGCTTAATCTTGTCCAGTACATAATATAGTAGTTGGGTCGAATCCAGGTTGGATCACAACCCTTCCCCAAACTGTTTCAGAATTAGTTTGGGACCAAACCAAAACCACTAGCTCTAAAGTGTCTTGGTACCATGTTCACAGCAGCCAAAGCAGGAAAATAGTCAGTTTAAACCAGACTGCAGGTGTGAAAACATGCTCAGAGGGTTTGCCTCTCACAGCATACATCATGTCGACTGCCATTACTGCCGCAATGAGCCCGCTAATGGTCAGCCATCAGTTGTAGTGAAACAAACCACCTTTGTTTGCAAAAAAAAGAGAGAGAAAAGGGATAAATAAGCAAAAACAAATGTGGTTTCAGCAGATGAAAATGTAAGAACTGCCTAATAATTAAACCCACGTCAAGGTGGAAAAACAATACTCTTGGTTTTTAAAGTGTAATAAACCCTGTTCAAGATAAACTGACATTAATGCATGTGGTTTATCATAAACTTACATATTTAAAAATCCTGCAATACTATACATAATGTGTAATGATTAAGATGCAACATTTTACCATGTTGGCTTTTACTGTAAAACGGTGGAGATAAATTAGGGACGAGTGCAACACACATTTCATCTCAACAAAACTTTTGGTTCCTTGACGGTCTAAATGTGCAAAGGTTTTCTTGTTTATTGTTCAAAATATGTCATTTAGTGGCAAACACTAAGAAAATCTTTGGTACAAAAATTGTCATTTTCAGAGAACCGATTTCCCTATTGACGTGGAAGAATTTATATCAGATACTCTGTGAATTCATTTAGTGCACAGGCCATAGATTCAGTCAATCCAAGTTTGTGGAGTCACTCTGGAGTTAGTAGTACTGAACTTGACCACTTCCAAGCTTTTTTTAAAAATCTACTAACTGCGGTGGTCTTTATTTTAAAAAGAGCAGAGGGAAAAAAACTGCAGACAAAACCCCTCATAACGTGACCCAAATTTCTTACTTGGATCACCCGATAGCAAACAACTAAAAACAGGTACAAATTACACCCAATGACTCCTACGAGTAATGATTATGTTACCAACCATGAGGTTGCATTACATTGGTTGTTGCCTTTTGAAATTCAACGCTTCTTGACAGGCTCATTATTAGGCAGTTGAGACATTATCTGCTGCTACATGGGCTAAACCAGCTCTACCAAGGAGGGGAAGAAGGCAGAACTTGGGATAGAAAAGGCATGCTATCCATGGGCCTCATGGCGATGTTGAGCGGCCCAGTGATATTCATGGGCATGGGAGTGGTGATAGCAACCGGATGAGCGATATTCATGTGTGCTGTTGTCGGGATGTTGACTGAGGTCAGGTTCACGGGGCCGGTAATGGTGACGGGGTGCTGCAGGTTGACTGGCGACGTGATGTTGACCGTGCTGGTGGCGATGTTCATTTGAGCAGCGATGGTGATGGGGTTGCTGGCATTGTTACCACGGTTCATAGATGAAGTGATGGCTGCCGAGTGGGTGACTGGTGTTGTGGTAGCCGAGTTGTGCACGTTGTTGGCATCTATGGTTAAAAAAAAAGGGAGGGAGGGAGGGAGGGAGGGAGGGAGGGAGGGAGGGGGGGGAGAAAAAAAGAGAGTAAATTTGGGTCTTGCTAAAATTGCTGATATGCACTATGCACCCCTCCAAAAGAAGGACAGCCAAAAGCTCTCTCAATTTCTTGGCTGTTTAGCTGGGTCACTGAAAAACACAATTCACCATTAATATATTATGTCAACTGTGGTAATATTGAAGAAACCTACCTTTGTGAGAGTTGTCAATTAGGACTTGGAAGGAGTTATTTAAAATCTCTCCTACTGTCAACTCACCTGAGGGGTAAATTCAAAAAGCAGGATCAATAGACTAACCAGCTAACTGTCGGTTTAATTCAAAATTTCATTTGACATTTCATTTGTCAAAATTTCATTTGACATTGTAACACATTATGAAGGATATTTTAGTCTCTGTGTGTAGGCCAAAGGCTGGTTTCACACTTTTGACCATCTCAGCCAAAGCCAGGGCCTGTCGGCTTAGAGCTGGGTCTCATTTCTGACAAATCAAACATGTTTGGCTATCAATCAGGTTAAAGTAAAGAGAAATTACTGTGAATCAATATGGCCTCTGATGGAAGGTCAGGTAGTGTGCATCTAGACTGTGATATGGTCCAGTTTGTGGTTCATTTAAATGATCTACTGATCCTGCTTCATGAACTTTTAACCTTACTTTAACAAAATATCGCTAATCTGTATCTTGACTACACCAGTCCTCAGAGAAGAAAAATTCTTCTGTGGTTGAGTGACATGGTAAATGTGAAGAAAAACTGGCCACTTGTGTTTTGCAGAGTGTTAAGTGGTTTCTGGTGACTAACTACTGGATTACCTTTTCGTGGCCCTGAGTGGTTCCACTGCCAGTCACTTATGCCTATTCAGAAATACAGACACATATGGGGTTACAAGAGCACAGGGCAGCAGTGCGGTCATGTGGGAATCACCTTTAACAGTTGGCATGGTCAGGTTTAAGGAGTGTGGGTGGGGAGGGGTGTTTTGCTGGGGTCCGAAAAACAGAAAATGTTTCTCTTCTTGGACAGCCAAAGCCCCAATAACAAACACATATTCAAACACTTTCTGATTAGAAGCCAATTGTTTCAGTTTGAAAGGATGATTGTCTCTAAAATGAAGGAGAAGCTAGCTGTCAGGACTACTGTTTTTAAAAGGACACTCTTGTTTCTCTCTAAATGGAGAGTTTGCATTTATGTCTTTAAAATGCTGCCATACCAGACGGAGCAAGTAGCCACCAAAACGATCAATCACTCATGACATCTTGTACATGTCTGCTCATGACAACATAGGTGGTTAAGCGCTGCACTTACACAAGATTGGCAATTTACTAACAAAAACGTAATGTTAAAACCAACGCAGCAGCGAGAAATCCTGACTTAAGTTGTCATATGATGTGCAACATTATGACACTTTTGTTGTCCTCTCTGTCTCAAACACATCAGCTGTGAAGTCTCTGTGCAACACACCTGAAACAATTAAAATGTGTAAAACAATCAATATTGTTGGAAAAGTTTAACTGTGAGCAGAAAAACAAATGTAAAAGCAGCAGTGTGCAACTTCTAAATAGTGAAGTGGGATAGCTGTTAATGGTCTAAGTATGATGGAGAACACCAAGAGGCACCCATGAAAAGATTCAGTGGATTCTATCGGCAGTGTGACAGGATACATGCCTATTGAAATTGGGGAGGAGAGGGGCAGTGGTACGGTGTGTAGGTAATTACGAAGGCAGCTTTAAACAAAAAAACATTTCACACAGTTGAGGTGAAATGTGTTATATCTACAAGTGTGCAATTCATACTGAACTGTTATTAGGAGCCATTATTTGTTCAGACCATATGCATTTATAGTGAACATGGGCAGTCAAACACATGAGAAGAATAGTCAGTATTGTTGAATTAATGGTCACAGCAAATTTTCAAACACTTTGTAATTTTAGATTTTAGATGAGCTGCCAGCCCATTGAGATGTCCCCATCAATAGGAGCTGTACACTAAGTAAATTTCAACACCAAGTTGAAGAAAACGTTTTTTTTTTTTTAAAGGTCAGATAGGTAGGTTTGATACACGTCCCACTCAATGACTAACATACTTTCAACTTGGGGCAGGACTAAAAACTATAGTCAGTCACATGTTGTATACATGACGTGATCTTACTACAACTTAAGAGTTTGAAGACTTGCATACTCTTGACTTGAGTCTTAAATATAAAGCACAAATCTTAAATTAAAAATTAAATAGAAAAAATACAATTTGTTCATCCTTGTTCAAATAAATTTAATCCAGCAATGCTGAGTTTAAAAAACAAAATTTTCACCCACCACTTAGTGACAGGGGAAAAAACTGGAAAAATCATCATGTCCTTAACATTTTTATGGATAAGCATGGCTATTATTAGTCTGTAGTTCACTTCCACTGTCCATTAACTAATTATGTCATAAGACACATTGTTAAGAAACATTGAATCTGAGGTTTTTCTGGGAAATATAAACTAAAACCTTGCACTCTCTGGCACTGGATCAGAAAGGCAGTACATTTAAAAGAAAATCATTTGAGAGCTTCAACCTCTGGCTTTTATTGTAAATCATTACCTTTGCACAGAGAACTGTATAGGTCTGCCAATAAGCACATTTGAAAATGTCCCCATGTTTCTGACGTCCAAAAAAGGGCAGCATGGTGGAGTGGTTGTTAGTACCGGAGCCTCACAGCAAAGTTCTCTGTTAAAATATTGGTTCAACCAGTGCTTTGCTGTGTGGAGTTTGCACATATCCCCTGTTGTTTGAGGGGGTTTTGTCCAGGTACTCCAGCTTTCTCCCACAGTAGCATGCAAGTGTGAATGGTTGTGTGTCTTTGCATGCTGGGTCTGTTAGGCTAGTGACTTGTGCAGGTCTGTCCCAACTAAAGGCCACATTATACTTCTCCGACTGCGTATGCGTTATCCGACTGCGTCACCACGGAGATGCCTCGAGCCTTTATACTTCTGCGTCGTGGACGGACACGCGCTGCAATTTCCCGCCCAATCAGTAGGGGTCGCTGCACAAGGTTGTTGTGCTTCTGGCTACAGTGAGCAATGGTGTCCGAGAGAGAAAGACTGTTGTTGTTGAAACAGTTGCCGTTTTTCACTTTTCTGTGTCACGGAACGCAGTTTTAAGATCATTTGAGGCGAGAAATTGGCCATTTAGAGTCTAAACATGTGCTGTGTGTGTTAAGATATGACATATTTATAGTTTGGCAGCAGCGTTATCGGCGGGGATCAGCCCGGCGTCTGTGGACGCTCGGTGCTCACTGTGAGCCGGCACAGAGCAGCTTAGCTCAGCCTGTCCTGAGGACCAATCGCAGCTCTTGCCGTCTCCGTTGTCCCTTGACGGAGTGACAGACACTTAAAAAATATTTCGTGCAGTCGGAGACTACGCAGAGGCTCTTCGACAGGCTCTACGTCGATGCAGAGTCTCTGCGTAACCTACGCAGAGCACTTTACGCAGAAGTATAAATTGAGCTTAAGGAACCAAAAATCATCAACCACCCTCACCCACCAAGTCAGTTTATGACTCAGTGTTCATGTCAAAGTGTGACTGTTTCTAAGCAATTGCCATCCCTTTCCTGTATTGTAACTATTGTACCCTGCATCAGTGTCACTCTTCTGGCACAGAACGTCACCAGCTGTCTGAATCACAACCTTTAGGATATTGTGGAGATTTGAGTAAGTCAAGTTGAAAAAGCAAAGAAGTAAACAGAGACATATGCCCTACCTTTATTGTTACATGGGTTGCTGAAGTTAGCCTGGCCATGTGTCTTGAGGTGACTTGTGATGTAGGCAGCGCTTAGCATTTTACCACAGATGCTGCAGGTCACTTTGCCTTCATGTCTGATCATGTGGGAGCGCAGACGGTCTTTGGTAGCGAAAGCAGAGGTACAGGCCTAATAAAGACAAGGTATTGTGAACTTGTAGGAAAATAACACAGCATTCAGACCTGGTGATCCGATCAAAAGGTGGACAACTTTACATACAAGAGTTCTAGGACGCATGGCCACATTTGTTTTCATGAAAATTAGATAGGAAGCATTACACGTCCTAAGGACCACACGTTGATTTATTTGTAGCCACTGCCCCAATATATCACTAATCAAAACGTGATGGATCCTGTTGAATCCGTATAGTCAGAGTGGTTAAAAACATCATTTTGTGAAAAGAAATGACATACAGTGTGTGAATTAACATAAAGAGCAGGAAGTGAGAATTGTTTAGGATGGATAATACATATAGTAATGTATCAAAGATCTGCATCAACAGGAACCACAGTGTCCAAGCTTTAGCTTCTGGGTGCTTATCTCAAATTTCCTGACCTCTGTAGTTCACAATATTGCTCTGAGTAGCAATAATAACACAATGACAGCAATGTTTCAGAGAACAGACAAGAATCAAGACTCTTACCGTTACTTGGCACTTGAATGGCCTTTCAGATGAGTGGACGTGCTTGACATGACAGCTTAGGTGATCAGGTCTGCAAAGATACAGACAAAACATCCTTAAGTAGCAATTTTGTTTCAATAGTTTTTTGATCAGTTAAGTTTCTAATCACAAACTACAACGCAATTTTACAGGTGACTGTGATGTCTGACCACAACAATTACAATAAGCAATTAATAAAATGATGAATCCCTTGCTTTGATTAAATACATCAGATATCAAAGTGAGTGGGGGAAAACAACAAATGCTAATTGTGTTGGCATGAGCAATCAGAACTTTTAGAATGTTATAATACCTGGAGAAGCCTTTCCCACAGACAGAACAGATGTAAGGTTTGTGAACTCCACCATCATGGGAGCGTACATGGTATGTCATGCGGTCCTTCCTCTTAAACCTCTGCTGACAGATGGGACACTCAAATGGCTTCTCATCAGAGTGCGACAGCTTATGGCGGTTGAGGTGATATACATCTCTGAAGGCTTTACCACACATGTCGCAGCCATGATTCTTTTTCACTGGCTTGGAAGGCTTCTTAGGGAAGCTCTGCTGCTGTTGGTGTTGGTGTTGCATTGGAGTCATGATGCTAGTACCTGTGGATGTTGACGTGGTGGCTGTAGTCAAGATACCAGCTACAGTTGTAATATACGAAGCGTTTCCGCTATTCTCCCGTGGTACAGTGGATATGAGCGGCACCATGGTAGGGGCTGTTTGCATTTTCTTAGGTCTCGAAACCATCTTGATGCCAGTGTGGCAAGACTCGTGTCGCCGCAGGTGGTAGCTGTCTCGGAAAGCCTTGTTGCAGTAGCCACAGATGAAAGGTGTTTTTGATTTGGGCTCCTTTTTGACCACGGCAAGAGGAGGCCCACCACCCCCTCCACCAGTCCCACTGGCCACATTGTCTTTAAGAAGTTCTGCAGCACTGACAGGGGGTTTCTGGTCCAAGGGAATTGGCAGCACAGGTTTTTGATCAGGTGGCTCCGTTGCAGAATTGAGCAAAGGCAAGAGGCTATTCCCGGCTACTTGGTGCTGGTGATGCAGAGCCTCATTGGCCTGCTGAAATGACAAAGAGAGCCATGTGCAATGGTGTTAATTAACATTAGCCACCCATGAAGCTAACCACCTGCAGAGTGGACTTTGAAAAAGAAAAAAAACAAAACAAAAAACACCTTTACTAGGTTATGACAATGAATCCAAATTGACAGAAGGTGAATGATGAATTTGTGATGGATGTTTTTTGAAGAAAGAGCTTACAGCTCAAACTTCTTCTATGGTAACAAAATATCAAAGCATGCTGTAACCTCTGAGAAAAACTAGAAAAGAAAGAAAGCTAAATATTATGAGATTCACATGGTAGGTTTTGTTGGGAGATCATAGATCAAAGTATGCATGACATACAATGTTACTGTATGAGTGTACCAGATAAAACTGTATCTCATCTTGAAAATACATGTTCTACAAACAGATTAAAAACTCAATGTGCCCCCTTCAAATTAATAAATAATATGACAAAAACAAAACAGAAACAGAATCATGTGCATCAACCATTCAGAGCAGTTCAGCAGACCGTTTACTGTCACCATACTATAAAAACTAAAAAACAGCAATGAAAAATGGTATGTTGAAAGCCAGATTAGCAGATATTCTACAGAAAAAAATGCATAAAAAAAGAGTCAGGAAAACATAAAATACCACAATTTATGAAAACCATAAAACTGTCCTTCTCAGATTAATAACGCAATGACAGGCACACAAAATGCAACCCAACAGCAGTTATAAAAAAACTGCATAGGGAGGACATCTTAAGTCTGCAGCTGCTGGCAGGCATTGTCCGATTGGTCATGGCAGATCCCCAGTGGGACAGGACGAACAGAAGGTGGGGGCTTATATGAATATTTTGGCTGGGGAGAAAGCAGAGATTCACGTTGTAACCAGCAACTTAACAACAGGTCAGCCCAGAGCCTGGTGATTGAGACAGCCTTGTTCTTTTCTGTAATCGCCATTGGGCAGGGTTAAAGACCTGACCCATGGCTTTTCAGGTTCAGCCAAGCATCCCAACCCGGTCAGTCAGGAGGGGGATATGGTCTGAGTGGGCCAGGATCCCAAGTGCTGCTTTTCCCCCCACTGTGTTCTTTTATGGACGACACAAATCCAAGCGCTGATGCCGTTATGGCCCTCAGAAGATTGGCGCGCGAGTGGAGGGGGGGTTGTGATCCCTACTCAATGCAGGCGGCAACAGCATGTGTTTTAGCATGGTAGAGAGGGCTGAGGGCCGTCACAGGTTGTCGACTCGCTTTAATATCTGCCACACTGTAGCAAAACTCAAACAAAATCATTTCTGCAATTAGCATTTTTCCAAGCATATGTGTATACAAGTCTGGGATAGACAAATGTGCTCTCATTCTCAGCAAGAAAAGACAGAGCAGCCTGCTGTTCCATCACACTGCTCTAATGACTTTGATACAAATCTGCTGTGAAGGGTGGGTAATACCACTGAAAAGGAGTTAGGAGCGTGGAAATTAACAAGAAACAGTACAAATAAAATACTCTCTCTATTGTTTTTCCCCCCCACTGCAAGGCGGGATATGGATTCACCATATAGCATCTCCTTTGATAGAATTGTATGTCTACAAAGCTGTCTCTCACTGATGCTATTGTATTCACTACTTTTCAGTTGTCTCTATGAAAACATCAGATGGCATCAGTTTGTCTAAAACAAAAAATATAAGAAAAAAATATATTCAATTTCATACAAATATGTCATGCCTCCTTGAGAAATTCTGTTTATAATCATAATGCCAAATGTAATAAGGATTCAAAAACAGAAATCAGTTCAGCTCTTCAAAAACATCTTGTTCATTTGTTAATTAAACTAAGGCCAATGTCACACTGCAGAGAACTATTGTCTGAAAGCAACACAAACAAATGCTGTAACCTTGTTCCCACCAAGCAGTGTGATTTGGTTCAGTTTGGTACAGAACCACACAACTGTTTGGATTTCCATTGTCGAACTTTGACATGGGTAAAATAACCGATCCATATCTCCCCAGTTTTTGGCACCAAAAACTACAGGGTGGAGCTATACACATTGCAGTTTATTGATTAGACGACCAAGAATCATCACTTAGGTGCCACATTCAATAGAAACTGCAGTGTTTTTCTATGCAGCCTTCTCTCAATGAAAGCTTGTTTTCTTGCTACATGCCAGGAAAAAACCAACGTAGTGTGCTGGATGTCCTCCACTGTTACCTCTTGTTTACGGTGTCGCATTACTCTTCTTTGTGAAATTTATATGCAAGCTACACTTTGACAAGCTGTTACGAAGTTGCACTATTTACGCAGCTGTTGCAAATTGCGTAAATAGCGATGTAATTTATGTATTTATGTAACACAAGTCTGATAAGGGATTACTGTTCCAAACCACAAGGTGACAAGATGAAGTGCACTGTACTGCTTGGTGAAAATGGGGGTCATCAGTGCCTGTACTTCACTATGTCAAGTAAACTTCATTTAGAGTGTTCCTGCATGAATTCTTTTTTAGTTGACCCTGAAATAATTAGTCTCCTCCTGCAGACTAGCTTTAGCTGTTCTGGGCCATGTCTACCATTAAATCAAACTGTCAATTAGAAACCAATAACAGCTGTATCTCTTTAGCGGTGGTACAACACAGATTTCACACCAACTTTTACTACATAAATATGACCAGCATCAAGGCAAGGGAAGCTTCAGGAAATCCACTGCACTGATGAGCTGTGCTCCTGTGTCTGTGTGATATTGTAACTGGGATTTTAAATAATTTCAGTTCACTATAGCCGGATGAGTGACCATACTGAAAACACATTCAGAAGACTATCCAGACGATCCAAGTCGGACACTTGCTTGTTATGCAGAGTTTCTACTTCTGCATTCTCACTTGAGCTCACTAGGATATTATCCCACGATCAGACTGGGAATCTGGCAGGAGACTCTCCCTAAAATGTCTGTAACACTTTCTAAAGGCGTTTGCATTCACACATACAGAACCTCTGTTCAATTCGTGCCGAGACTGACCATAAGAGTATTTCTGTAACTGGAGGAACAAGAAACTCTCTTCTATAACAAGCGTTTGCTTCATTACAAATGCACGATGCCATAGACGTCAATTTAAAAACATTAATTTAATCAAAAAGTCAAACAACCATCAAAGAAATAACCAGAAGGCTGCTAACAGAGACAAAGTAAAATAAAAGATTCGTAAAAAAAAATCATTTTTTATCAAAATTGCCCTGCAGCACAAACTTTAATATGTGAACACATCATATTAATTTGTGACATTCTGCAATAATAACACATAAATCCTCTTTTTTTTTTTTTAAACTGCACTGTTGTGCCACCAACAATTATTTCAAGATATTTCATCATCTGTAATTTTTCACTGCATGGCAAAGCAAACCTGACATTCTGTCAAGTTTGTAAAATGTTACCTGGGATGCCAGGTAACATACAATAGAGCATTCACATCCACTACCACACTAATAATGTCACCTAGTAAGGTAACATGTTTAACATCTTGCTGTAAGGCGATGCGACACTGTAAAATCTGCTACAAATCAAAGTACTTAAATGTCTAAGGTGTATTAAAGATATTGATGTATAATGTCAAGACAAGCTTTTAATTCCATGTCACAACCAACAGTGAGCAAATTAGACCTTGTCGTTACTTTTTTGTAACGTGTGGATATCAACTACTGTGTTTAGACAAGGACCTTGCAAAATTAAACCTGGATAGACATTTCAAAGCCAGATGACGGTTTGCATTCACGATAGTCATACAAGCAGCTTCTGTACATCAGGACCAAAACAACTTTAAGCGATGGCAATTTCCTGCAAGTTTGATTTTCTTTTCAACACTGCACACAAGTTAAGCAGGTAATATCCACGGTTGTTTATGGGCCCGTTTTCACGAAATCGCAGCTGCAAAATCACTACATACCCACCGTGAGGCCCAATCATTACCACTGATTTATACGACTCTGATATTGATCAAACATATGTGTCGATTCCCCAGATTCAGAAACGCCCGTACAACACGCTGCACTTGCTATTTTCCCCCAAAACAAAAGGCCACACAGAAACTTTTCATGATACATGCTGGTTCGCGTAAACAACTCTTGGTCGGCGAAAGGCGATATTGTGTTTATCATAAGTCACATCATTGTTTGCATGCATTATTCACACACTTGTGGTTATACTATAAAGTTTTTTATTCTTGACGCGTTGTTTAATCACTGCAGTCCGCGTGCTGGGTAGCCTTTGAAGAATACAGCGTTAGCGTTAGCCAACTTCTCGTTTAAGAGCGTAACGTCAGCGTTGATGAAATCCTGTGTTTCTTTGCTTAACGAGCTAGCTGAATAAACTACAGCTCGACAACTACGTGCCTATATTGTGACAGTGAGTGTTGTGCTACAGGCGATAGAAATACCAATATTAGCGAACCCAGTAGCCAATTAGCTTAGCATCCCTACATGCAATAGCTACAAGCTAATTTCCTAGCGCGCGCATCAACAGCGGTGCTAACAGAAATTAGCCCCGCGGTGATTTTAGAGCGAAATGAGACAAACACCATGCTTTGATACAATGCACCGTTCAAGAGCGTTTCAACATCTCCCACAAGTCTACACCGGTAAGTCTCCGTAGACCACAACCACACTCGGCTTTTGGCAAAGCTGTTTATAAGCAGTGTGCTACAACAATCCGCACAGTGGAGCTAGCCAGTAATATGCTAATGCTAATACCTTTGTTTTGCTTGGCTAAATTTAATTCATTTAACCAAGTGCCACAATATAGTAACCAAACACCGTTTAAGCCATTTCAAAACAGCTAATGCAGCTTGTTGAACTAGTGCCATATTGTGTCTCTTACCTGAAACAAAAACGTACTCCAGCTCGGTTCCATTGCAACACTAAAATCTGCAGGAAACCTACAAGGAATCTATAACAAAGCAGCCGAACATGGCAGCTACAACTTCCTGTGCGCCCGGGGTTTAAGTGTACAGGAGTACTTTTTTTGGCCTTAACAAGAGAAATAATATGAAACCGTTTTTTTTGCAAAGTCAAAAATGTTTAATTTCGGTTACTCTAGATATATACACATGTAATTAATTATATAAGCATTTCAATATAAATACTGGAAAAATAAATTTCCACTGAGGTAATCTAATTATGTATACACAAATATAAAATTCTGTAGGTTGACCGTTCTTTCATAATCTTTGCTTTAATCACAACACTCCACACACAAAGAAGAATAAATCACCCACAAAAACAAGGAATTTGAAAGTTGAATTTGCAAAAAGTGTAAAATAGTTGAATGAAAATTCAAATACATTGAAAAGTAAATAGACTGAAATGTTGAAGTTCCCTCTCTCTCCACTTTTACCTTAGTTTGTTAGTTTGTTTGTATGTATGACATTATTTTCTGTTTTAGACTAGTTTGAGAACAGAACAAAACCTGGAAAGCAATAATATGTGAATATGTATGAAAAGGACATTCACAAAGTTAAGCACCATAAGAAGTACTTTAATGAATAAATTAATGTATATTCTATTTACTTAACATGAAAAATCACTCAAAGAAAAACCACCTCTAACTTTACCACAGTGCCAATGCACTGAAAAGCATAATTTCAAACCACATTCCTGGTGTTTATTTCATGCTTCAGATCCAGCCCACACAGCAACATTGTTCCTTATGAGGAACTGACATTTTAGCAGATTTATTTACATAAATGTCCAAAACTCCCCTATCTCACAAGGTTGTAGATCACGACTGATATACAGAAATTTCTCCATTGGGCCATAATAACATACAACATCAAAAAACATTCTTAATATGTTGTGTTAAACTGGCCACAAACAGACATTCACAAAACATAACCTCCTTGGTGGAGGCAGCTTCACTGCACTTGTAGATACAAAAACAAACATGTTTGAAATAAATAATGAATAACATCAAATGATTGTGTGGATTGTCAGGTGTTTTTTTAAATGTAGAGATGAGGTAGGAAGCTGGGTATTTCCTTGGTATTTCAATAAACTGGACCAGCTCTTATCATGGCGGCCACAATACACACTTTTTAACTTAGTTTGAACTACGACTTTTACATACTGGCCAAGACTGGCCTGTAAACAAATACTCTACATTATCTCCATAGTCCAGCTCAAGAGTGAATGTATACATTTCTAAATAAATGATAATTTGTGGTATGCATTTCTATATAACATTATTTAGCTTCCTGAGGACTTCAAATTAGGCTTCTGCCAAATAGTGTCATATATGCAGAGGAACTATAATTGAACAAGGACCCAATGAGACAATAAAAAACAGAATTAAATATAGGTCAAAAAACTAAATTCATTCCAGAATAGGAAGAACAATGGTGGCATAATGTGTAAGACTAGTATCAGTGCTTATGATCAAGAGAACAGAATTCTCATGAAACAATTTTTGTAAGACAAATCAACAGTTGCAGGTGAGTGAGACTCTGTTCTTGTCATCCTGTTGTGATTCGATTGCTGTTCATATTTGGCTGACCTCTGTTGTCGAGTTTTGTTTGAACATGCTGAACTGGATCCAACCTTCCACTGAATTCCAGCCTGGTGTAAAGTGCTCGCTGTCTCTCCACCAGCATCGTCTGTGTTAGACAGCGGGTGAGTGAATGGGCGGGACTCGATGCTGATGGTGCTGCTGCTGAAAATCCAAAACATTGCCAGTTGTAATGATAATTAACAGAGGTCACTTCTGGAAAACATCTACTGAGATTCCTGGACTGAATTCCCGAGAGGAGCATCTTTGCCACCTGTTTACCAGCACTGCACTCCAGAAGACCGTCTTTATGGTGTACATTTTCAATAACTGTGACAATATACACCATGTAGCACTTAAGTACTACATACTATCATGTTTACCTGAAGGGAACCTCTGTGTGCTGACTGGAAGGAGAGCTACACAGACTGAACGACTAATTTACTTCTCGCTAACCTGTGCTTTTCAGGCTGGCTAAACACAGAAGTTTACTATAAATCTGCATTGTGTCCTCTTTCCAGCTTGTTCCATATGTTTTTTTTGTTTTTGACTGTTCCAGGCCATTCAGAAAAGGAACCCCCCTCATTGTGTTGTGAAATCTTTGTTGAACTGTACATTGCCAGCTTTTGTAACCACATAGCACAAAGTCAGTTTCAGATAAACTGGCTCAATTTGTGGGGTCAGCCTATTCTCCCTTTCCACGCCCAACAGGATTAATCTCATCAACACTTTAAGATTAAAAATAGCCATGCAAACGGCATGGCAAAGACTTGATGTAAGAGATTTATTCTGGAAAGCTCAAGGTGACATTAAGGTAAGTTCTGATTTCATAGTTTTTCTGGTCTGTCATGTAATATATACTGTAGTAGATGTATATGCATGTCTGAGTCTGTGTCTGAGAAGGAATGTGATACTTTAATACGTGGTATGTAGGATTAGTGCTCACTGTGGACACAGCGGACGTGTCCTCTGGGATTTGAACTGAAGTGTGGTTTACAGTTTATGATTTAAAGCTATACATGGCAGCTTTTGAAATTGCAGATACAGTATTTGGCAGATAAAACAACATGAAATTGTATGCCAATGTAATACAAACATTAATTAACATATAATAAAAATAGTCCACTATGCACGCTATAGTTTCACTGTATGTAAATTATAGAAGAAAAACACATATATATATATATTTCTCTGTTACTCCTTTACTTTTTAGTTTCAGTATCATTGAATGGAATTTTCTGAAATGATTGCTCGTGTTTGACAGTAAAGCGAGTACAGACACATTAGATTTCTTTTTCTCTGTATTTATTGATAGCTGCGAAACATGAAGACCAATAAGTAAAATATAATATATAGTAAAATAATACATGAGCAAATAAGACAACAACAAAAAGTGTTGTAGAGACCAATATCTTTATAAACAAACCCCTGGAATACACAAATCCACCAAGTCAAAGTCACATGATTGAACATGATTAAATAGTAAAAACCATTGTGAGAAATAAACACACAATGTTCAGGTAAACTTTAATATTATTACTTAAATATTAATAGTTAATATGAGATCAGAATGTGTGATGCAGGGAACTCTAGCACATCGTTTATAAAACAGAATTATAAAATGTCACATTCAGTATCACTTGGAATTTGTTTTGTTGAAGGATTTGCCCAAACCTGTTGATAGCTGATAACATTTCCAAAGTTAAACATCTATAGATACATTGTATATGTCTAAATCTGAACCTTGATCTAATCCCAAACTGACATAAAACTCTTAATCTAAACATTCACTCTCTTGTCCATCTGTTTACAAAAGCGAACACAGATTAAATAATCTTTTGCTCTCTCTTTAAGCATAAACCATGGGTGACTGGACCATACTTGGCCGCTTCCTGTCCGAGGTTCAGAATCACTCTACTGTGATAGGCAAGATCTGGCTCACCATGCTGCTCATTTTCCGTATCCTGCTGGTGGCATTGGTGGGTGACGCTGTCTACAGTGACGAGCAGTCAAAGTTCACCTGTAACACGCGGCAGCCCGGATGTAGCAACGTCTGCTATGACACATTTGCTCCTGTTTCACATCTGCGGTTCTGGGTCTTCCAAATTGTGCTGGTCTCCACCCCATCTATTTTTTACATAGTTTATGTTCTGCATAAGATCGCCAAAGATGAGAGGCAAGATGACCAAAGAGCACAAGTGTTAGCACAGAGGGCCCCCGGACAGACATGTGGCCACATGGGAAAGGATGGCATGGTGGCCCAGAGTGCCGACATGCCCACTTACTGTCCACATTACACAGAGGAATGGGACATGAGGGAGAGCGATGGATTAGAAGAAAGCTTTCTGCCAGAGGATTGTGGCGAATTAGAGGAGGACCCAACCCAGCAGTCCAACCAAGTTCTACTTATCTATATTCTTCATGTGTTACTACGCTCTGTCATGGAGATTACCTTCTTGGTGGGCCAGTACTTCCTATTTGGTTTTGAGGTGCCTCACCTATACCGCTGTCAGACATACCCTTGCCCTACTCGTACAGACTGTTTTGTATCACGTGCCACGGAGAAGACCATCTTCCTGAACTTCATGTTCAGCATCAGCCTGGGCTGCTTTGTGCTCAACATCGCAGAGCTCCACTACCTTGGCTGGGTCCACATTTTCCGTGTCCTCCACTCAACTTGCTCGACTTGCTGCACTCAGGACACGGAAATGGGCAAACTGTACTCAAACCACAACCCTCTCCTGCTGCATTTCAAACATTCTCTGAGGGGCCAGCTTCTTCTGCAGACCCCAGCAGCCATGGCCCCAGAGAAGACAGTAGGTATGCTTACACATGCCCCAGCTATCTCCTTTGAGACAGACTCAACTGTGGAATGCATCTCCAAAAGAAATCTAGAGAGCAGAGACAAAGTGAAGGTCAAGTTGGCCAACATGACCAGAATGGGACGTATTAAGTCTTGGTTATGAGACAGCGACGTTGTGGTGTAGTTAAATCTGTGAAAACACTCCTGTGCTGCACAAATTATGTGCTACATTACCGCTTGTCCTGAGTGACCCAATCACAAGTGGACAACTCACTGTGTCCAGTAACCGCCAGTGATTAGATCTCATATGCAAAGGAGAACATGTGCATTTGCAGTTGGGAATGCTCTGAGTTGATGTTGGCTGTAGTTCAAACAATTCAACCATGTACAGCTGAGCTCCAGCAATGTTGTTTATTTTTAAAGACATTGTGAATGTGCCTGAGTCTTGCAGCTCGAGCATTTCTTGCCAATATAGCATTGTGGGAAAGTAGTGTACACATACAGCATACTTAGTAAACAAGCATGTTTTAGAGAGTATCATTTTGTCTCTACACTCGATGCTTAACTCTTTAGTTATCTTGCTGTAAATGGACAGAGGTATTTTGTATCCACAGAAATGTAAACATTTGTGGTGACTTCATACAATACATAGTCAGAGTTTACTGAGCACTTTATTAAGAACATCTGTTCAGCTGCATTCATTTAAACTGGCAATCATGTGCATGTAATGGGAGTTTTTCCAACTCTGATGAACATGACACATGTCTGTATATACTGTATGTATTTTGAAGGGTTGATTGATTATGCAATTACATTAAAGGTATTTTTTTCAAAGTTTAAAACGTATCATAGGGTTTTCTTTGACTTTGCTTCCACATGTTTCTCACCCAAAGAGCACCTCTAACCTGATATGAGTGCAGGAAGTGTTTCAATCCAAAGGGTTTTCCCCACCTTTTACCTTATTTGTAATTTGCATATTATGCCCTCTCCCTTAAAGAACAATGTGCCTCTTGATCTATGCCTAATTCTATGACACAATTCAGGGAAGACACATTACAATATGCAATGTTTTGATGCAATAAAATGCTTTGTTTCATGTAGAAATGACATTTCTCTGTTCCTTCAAATAGATATTACACGTGAATCATTTCTGAACAATGTACCTGCCGTTGTATTTACTTAATCACAAAATACTTTTGGATGAACAAACATCTTTGACATACATTATAAATATTAAAAAAAAGTCTTGCACACACCTGAAATTATGTACAGTATGTTCCAATGCCTTTCTCTAACAAAGAGAACAAAGTGAATTTTACAAGAACAAATGACACAAACGAGAGAATATGACAATACAAAATCAGATGGAAACATTTACTAAAACCCGTACTGGACACAGTTTTGTGTGTGAGCTCTGTGAGGAAGCTTTCAGTTCATTTAATTTCAAAAAAGTTGAATACATATTCACAGTTTGTAATGCATCAGTCAGTGTAATAGCTGAAAAAATGTGTTCTGCCCTGAAATAACAAAACAAAAATCTTCATATCTTCACCCCAGACGACGAGGTGACGATCTGTCCAGCAGATGGCAGTACATGTAAGCAGGAGAGAGAAAAGCGTTTTCAACATTGTACATCCTTTTGAACAGCTGTTCGTGCTGCAGGCTGACCGGAACACATGATCAGAACACTTTCTTTTCAATTATTATTGATTGAACCACAGGAACGATTCACATGACTCATAATGCAAAACTGGGTGGAAGAATTGGACTGCCTATGTGAGTAGCAGCCAGGGTGTGTGGTTAATTGCATTGATTATTAGAGCAAAGGGAAGAGCAACTACTAAATCCCCAGGAATTTAATAAGAAACTAAACCAGTTATTTTAAAATGTCTTTCCCAGTTACAATTAGTTCCACTAATTGCATTTTTCCAGTCCCCCCCCCCCCATGTGCACTCTCAAACTGTTTAAAAAAAATCTGCTAAGTATTATTGATGGATTTGAGGTTAGGACAACTCAGACCAAAAAATGATTGATAATCAGTCCATTTGACGGGATGGATTAAGATAAATTAAAGATGAATAGTTCCACATGTATGTTTGAATGGCCTAATTTCTTAATTCCAAGCAATGGCTTGCGGATTTGAGCCCATGGCCAACTCATTATATAGTGGACATAATAATAATAATTGGGAATAATAATAATCATAATGATACTTATAATAATTCCTATTTAGTGGTAAATAGCTCCTTAGTTTATGATTGATTGATAGATTGATTGATTGATTGAAGTGTTGCATGTCAGTCACATGAGCGCGCAGCTCCAACTGTGGCAGGAATCCTCTCAAAAATATACGACGCTACCTGTCATTGAAAGAACTCCAGGTTAATGCACATCTGCATTTGTGTTCCTTGTGGGCGGGCTGTGGAAAACTGACGTCAGCGTGGTTTGTCGGTGACAGTGGAGGAAGGAGGGACGGAGGGAGGGAGAGAACAGACCGGACTGATCCCACGTGTGACGGACGGAGCGCTGCTTGCATCCCCCCGGCTCACTGACACCGGAGCTCCATCCGCTCCGCTCTAACTGCCGACCCCACCGCCTGCTTGTGTCCGCCTGTCACTGCCTGTACCTGGGTCAGACATGGAAGGAGACGGCAGCCAAGCACCGTCAGGAAGCCCGGCTGATCCGCAACACGACCCCGGGTAAGGTGACTCCAGCCTGTCAGCAGAAACATGCGCGATTGTTACGTATGATTCGTTAATGCTGAAGTGAATCTGGGACTCCACGGGATCCGATTGACTTAACCTGGTTCTGTTTTCAAACGGGCCTGCCTCTGTTTGCTGAATATTCTCCTGCCAGTGTCCCATATGTGCCGTATTACCATATCCCATATTTATGCATGTTTGGAAAGATCACACGCCAAACTTCCCTCAGAAATGTTGGGAGTTTAACACTGTTGTACTTGTTGGTAAAAGTGCGGGGGTAAAGGATGAGTCACGGAGGGCTTTTATGAATCTAAAGCTTTGTCTGGTTAAGTCGGCACAGTTTTTCTTCCGCTTAGTCGCGCTGTATTTACATAAAACACGCTCGGGCTGCGTTTTGACAAGAGGACTGAGAGGAGACGGTTCTTTTTTTTTTTTTTATGCAAAGGCAACCACTTTCTGAAGTTGAACTAGACTGATGTTATTAGTTCAGTCGGTGTTCATCACATGGAGGAGGCTGTGCCAGGCTGCAGACTGTGGCAGTTCACAGCCTGCTGTGTCCCTGACTCAGGTGTTGTAAATGGAGCAAGGTCTCCAGCAGAGAGACAGATACACCACCTCATGCAGCCTTTTACTTGTCTGTTCAGACTGCCAGGAAAAGCAGGTATTTTTTTTTTCTTGCATGTGCAAGTGCCATCTAGATTGTTGTTGTAAGTTTTGACAGCAAAAAAAAAACATAAAAACAAATAAAAATTGGAGGTGGTTTGAAAAGTGTTTGTGTCTGTCTGAAACGCTCTGAATGGAATTCAAATTGTCTTCTGTGCCACTCTTAAGCCAGGGTCATACTTTTTGCATTCTCCGCATTCACACACACTTCCATTCATACAGAAATGAGGGTCAGTTAAGTGCAGAAGGAGGCTTGTCCTCATCTGTATGTCCTTTTCAGTGCTAAGTTGTACATGTGTGGGCACCAGAAGACTTGTCCACCTATACCGTCTTCTTTGGTGACCGACTGGACTGAGAGCATGTGCAGGTCCACTCATAGTCAAACTGACAGCTGCTCATCAATGTCCACGGAGGACTCAAGTGGACCTCTGTTGACATTTGGATACGGGGAAGTATGATCCGGGCTTTAAAGATCCAGTGCGTAAGAATTAGTGACATCATTGGTGAGACTGCGGATTCTGTCAAATGGAGGAAGTCATCCACTCACCCCCCCCCCCCCCCTTTCTCAAGCACGTCAGGGAACTACTCACACCAGGAAGGATGTAAACACTAATGACTACTGTCTCACCTCACCCACTCTCACACTCACTCTGCTGTTTCCTCTCTCTTCTGCATTGGCTTAATGTCGGTGGAGTTGTCCGTAGTTTTTCATCATCAATTTCCGCTTCAAAAAAACAAAAAAAAAACACACATTCTGGCTGGTTTGTCTGCATAGGCTGCTGTGGAAACATGTGCAGTGCAAGATGATGGTGTTCCTCCTAAAGCAAGTGCTTTGTCTGAAGCTTAATAAAAGGCTATGAAAAATCTGCCTTTTTAATATGAAGGGATTATACACTTGGTGGTGAGGTGGAGGTGAACATACTGGGAAGGAAGAGGAGGAGGCAATATTTGGAGGAAGGGGCAAAGGAAGGAGAGGAAGAAGATGCAAACTGCCATGAAACGTGGCTGAGTCTCTGATGACGCACCACCACGATGTTTGAAAGCCAGGCTAAAATGCGGATACACCTTTGTCGATACCAAAGCAGCCCATGCAACTGATTTGATAGTAAAATAATCTGCAAAACTTACCCTGCGTTCTCAAAATAGTCTTTGTTAGCTAAACATCAATGGCCGATGACAAAAACCTGGACTGACTTCTGTTGTTCTTTCACTTGGCAGGAAAATGTTTATCGGTGGCCTCAGCTGGCAAACTTCACCAGGTACGAACAGCATCCATGTCTCTCTCTCTCTCTCTGTGTGTGTGTGTGTGTGTTTGTCTGAGGTTTTCTGGTTCCATGTCCTCCACTTGACCCCTGTGTATCACAGAGACAGCCACTGCCGACAAAACACATGCATCTCTTTTATTTAACAAGGAAATATAAATGAAATCAACCCGTAACCTCTTTGTCTCTTTGTTTTTTTTTCTCTCCCCCTCCACAGACAGCCTTAGAGATTATTTTAGTAAATTCGGTGAAATCAGAGAATGTATGGTGATGAGAGACCCGACAACAAAACGTTCCAGGTAAACGAATAGAAACATTTCCTCTCTTGCAAAAAAGAATGGGGGAGGGGGTTAGAAAGCATTTTTGCTGGAGTGATTATTCATGGAATGACGGGGTAATGCAGTTTGACATTGACCATGGAGCTACGGAACATATTCACTCTACTGCCATTTATTATGGGGGGGGGGGTAATCTGTTTAAGGCTACATCCACACTACTCCACTTTAATTTAAAATGCCATTTCAGGCAAAAGAAAGAGAACGAAAAAACAGAAACGCTGTCTGCTCTCCACAATATTAACAACATGTATGAGACACGCTGCAGAGTGTGTCATTGTGTTGTGTAAATTGAAAACTGCGACTGAGTGGGAAACATGGTTCGAATTGTCGTGTGCTTTTGTTTGGTCTCTCTTCTCTGCAGGGGTTTTGGCTTCATCACGTTTGCAGATGCTGCTGGCGTAGATAAAGTCTTAGCACAGCCGCTCCACGAGTTAGACTCTAAAAGGGTACGTTCACCTTTTCACTCTGATTGCATGAGAGACAGTGGGTGCGTTGTGTGCTGTTCACCCATGTGTGTATTGTATTCACAAGCACTTGGTGGGAGCAGAGCTCAGCTGACACACACACACACACACACACACAATTAACCCAGCAGTTTGATTTCCTGAGTAGGTCCAACTGTTTTAGTGAGGTTTTTTCATTGAGATAATTTCCTCTGATTTAAATAAAGCAAAACAAAAAAATAGGAAATGAAAACATGCGACATAGTTACCTCATATTTGTCTTTCTATGTTGTTTTTCAGTTGTTGTTCTGTCCATCCATGTTCCTCTAAATGTATTATCTGGAGAACATCTTAAGGGAATCATTTTCATTTAGGACAAACGTTCACTCAGGGACAAACTGATTAGATGTTGGTGGTCAAAGGTTCACCGTCGTCTCAGAAATCCTGTTTTTTTTGCCTCGTGACTTTCATATTTCAGGAACACCATGAGAGGAGTCTTTCAACAAAAAGTTTGGTGGCATTTTGGAAGGCCAGGGTCACTCTAACCTGGCAATAAAATGTCAGCCGTGTTGGGTTGTAAATACATTTTCTTCAGAACACTTTGATCACACAGGGGGCAACATTTTAATTATTTAGATATTGGCGGTCAAGGATAAGAATGACCTTGTCCTTCCAAATACAATATAAGTACTATAATACAATGAAGATATACTCAAATATTGCAGTATGTTCCTTGACAGCAGGCTTTGGCCTTTTGAAACAGTCCCCCTTCCACTCCAGACTATATTTTTGTGTTATTGCTACTTTTACGATGAGAGCATTTCTAATAATAAATGCAAAATACTGGCTCGCTTATAGTTTCCAAATATATCTTAAAAACCCTTTAACACCGAGCGTATCACAGATGACACATTTGCACAAGTGCACTTTGCATTACCGTAATTGCACAACAGTTTGTGCTGTTGGGAAAAATTCCAAAGAGTTCTCAAAGCGGAGAAGTTGCATGTCCAAGCCAACACAAGGTTATTACGATAATTTCACTCGTGCTCTTGCAGGAAGCCAGCAAATCAGCTTCTTTGTCGCCAGAAAGTGGGAAAAACAGATGTACGTAGTTTCTGTTTTTTGGGAGATAAAGAGATATTGATAAAAACACAAAAAACATATTTTAAATATGTTTAATACTGTTCAAAGCTCAAATTTAACAAGCAAAATCTGGTGTTGGTAGTTAAACTATTATTTCTAGTTCAGTATTTCTTCATTTTTAATTGTTAATACTGTTTTTTAATATTCATTAAATGGGAAGTAACCCAAAGTTGTGTGAATATATATATATATATATATCATTATAATTCAAAATCTGCTCCTTATTCCTTTTCTATTTAGAACATCATGTAAACAGATGAAGTAACGATCAGACCCACCACTCTCAATATAGAAAAAAACACAGTTGATAATAGATCGTAGATAATAGGAATAAATGTTGATATCTGT
Source organism: Microchirus variegatus (assembly GCF_963457635.1). Taxonomy (NCBI): domain Eukaryota; kingdom Metazoa; phylum Chordata; class Actinopteri; order Pleuronectiformes; family Soleidae; genus Microchirus; species Microchirus variegatus. The sequence goes on from NC_139804.1 coordinate 21,363,610, forward strand.
ATCGTATAGTGTTTGTCAGTCTTGGAACATTGTTGACTGATGAAGATTTTTTATTATTTTTTTTTATTTCAAGCATATCTTGCCTGTGTCAAAATACTTGCACTGAAAAATATAAAAACGGTTCCATCATAGAGTCGTTAGTGTCTTTTTTTTCTGATTCAGTATCAGGACATTGCAACATCACACCGTGCAATGTTCACATATTTCAACCTATAAGCCTGCAGCTTCTATTTTAATAACCTTTTTTCCTTCCTTTTTTTGTGTGTGCAAAATAAACTAAACTAAATTTTGTGTCTTTGTGGGATTTGGGTCCCAGGATTTGCGACGCCCCGTGCACACAACTGAAGTGAAATTTGCATCCTGTCTCACTCGGTGTGAACGCACCATAAGAAGGCAGCATATGTAGAGAATTATGTCACAGTGTCACATTGGGAGAACTGATGTCGTCCTACAGTGTTTTTTGTGTGTCTTTGCTGACTGAACATCATGTGCTCCTCCTCCTGCAGATTGACCCTAAAGTTGCATTTCCTCGACGTGCTCAACCCAAGGTAAAAAGATCTTTATTCTGTCCTGCATGCTCACACACACACACACACACTAGTGAGGACACTCAGACCTAATGCATTCCCTGACTCATTACCATAACCTTAACCATCACAACTAAATGCATAACCCTAACTCTTAACCCCAAAACTAATTCTAACCTTAACCATAACATCAGGTCCTTATCCTCAAAAAGCCCTTAAAAGTAGTGAAGACCAGACAAAATATTCTCACAAGGTCAAAATGTCCTTACAAAAATAGGTTTGAATCAAAATGTGTCCTCACAGCCCACTGCAGGCACACACACACACACACACACATACAAATAAACAGAGGGATGATGCTGAGGTTTAGGTGCCTTTGTTGAGCTCGAACACTGAGGAGTGTTAAGACGAGACAGAGTTTGACTACTGACGGTGCACGTGTGCCGCATGAATGCATCCGGAACGCTGTTTGTTTTGCTGCGATTGCTGAAGTGTGTTATCACACAGAGAGAGCTGTTGTCACTCTGGGTGCTGTGGTTGCAGAGTGAAGAGGGATTGAAGTGATCTTGCTCTCTTTGATGTGGGATGTTGCTGTTGAACCGACGAGCAGCAAGGGATATTTTCTTGTTTAGGTGAGGCGCACTTGTTTAAGTGGAGCTTCACAATAGTTGTAATGGCTGGTAAAGAGGGCGTACCGAGTGCAGAATTTCTCACAGTGCAATATGGTATGCGACATATATATGGAGCCCACAATAACAATTGCAGTCATTTTGGCAGTAATCAGTATATTACAAGACAATCATATAGATACACATTACGGTATCTATCTAACACGAGAACACAACTTCTGTTAAAGCCCCCATGAGCAACAATTTAGTGCTTTAATCACATTTATGTTGTTTGAAATGTCATCTACACGTCCATATACAGTCTTATAATATCAAACAAGCAGTTTTTCCAATATCCCTATAGGATTTTAAAGGTTACTATGCCCTCAAATCCGTGTTGAGATTTTTTTAATGACTTGCTTTTGTTAAACCCGACATACTTTACCTTTCAGTTGCATAAACTCTTTAGGGTCTGCCTTTCTCTGGTCTCTCAGCAGCTCCCCCAGCATTGATCACGTATTGGTTAATGTCTTTACTTCCTCATCATCTTCTTCCTCTTCCTCTTTGGTTAACACAGCAGATTACGGTGACCGTAGTGGTGAGGAGTGGCTTCTTTTAATACCAATCAATATGCTGACAAGACTCTTCCTCACAGTTTGATTTATCTGGAAATATGTGATGCTGGTGAGTCAAGTTGGCATGAAATCTTTTTTTTTTTTTTATTCTTCGTGAGGGTGACATTGCCATATTGATGTTTTTTGCTGTACTTTACATTGGGGTGTTTTAGGTTTTTTTTGGCACAAACTTTGATATTTTCCTCCCGTGTGAGAGCCATTTTTCACGGTGAAGGTGGGAAACTTTTGCATTCATTATCTGAATAAGCATGAAACTAATTCAAGGACATGGGCAACAATAAAAGGGGGGCAGCAGATAGCAGGGCTGTGCACAGTGGAGGAAGGCTGAAGGTTAAACAGGACTTGCACTCATCTCCTGGACCTGTTCCTTCAGGCAAAAATGTATCGGTGCACAGCACAGATATGATTCTTTCTACCTTTATTCGCAGCAGTGGTCAGTGGTTTGTATTTATTTATATGGAATGGAATGGCAGTCATATACATTATTACTTTACACAAACTTTAAAGCAATTATTAGTTGGTGTCCATGTGGACAGGATACAATTATGCATAATCTTGAAACAATGTGGCAAATCCTACCCTTCCCATCACATTGACTCAGCCTCAAGTAGTTTTGCTTTGCATTATGCCTGTTGGCCAATAATATACAGTGTAATATATGCAGATAGTGCGCTAGCTTTATTTTCAGTCAGTGTGATGTAAGTGCCTGCAGTGCAGAGCTGAGTCATACAACAGGCAACTTTTTATCAGTGACATTCTGGGTTCTTTGCTCAACACAGTAGCGGAACATATGATTTTTGTTCTTCAGTGAATAGTTATTTATTGATATTAACAAGAAGAATAGAATAGAATAGAAATTCTAATGGGTAGTATATTCAATATCTGCCAATAAACCCTATGGCTCCAGACTAACTTTTTATTACTAGGAGCACAGTTGCCCCCAATTGAACATTAGGAGCGCAAGCAGAAAATTTTGAATCATGCACCGTAAATTGAATCGCAATGCAAAAACTACTTAGTTGAATAAATGCAGAAGTTCCAATGTGCTGTTTTAAATTCAGTGTCAAAATTAAATGCGTCTCTTAAAACGAACAAACCAACTGAACATTTTAATTGTTTGATCTTAACCTTCAGAATCAGTTCCTCAGGCCGAACGTAACTTTAAAACACTTGAGTAAAGACACAGGATTAAACACAAAAACCAAAACCAATAAACAAACACACAACTCCTCACTGGTTCAGCAGCTGTCAGTGTTTATTTTAACTGAAGCTGTTGATAGTTATAGATTATTCTTTGCCTGGACATGTCTACCACTAGGAGATTGCAGTCTGTAAAATTTGTATAACACAGGTGCTTGTGTGTGTGTGAATGTACGAGCTGCTGCTTTCAGTCTCTACTTCCCTCATCGCTGTTTGCTTGTCCCGCTCCATTTTTGTGTGTCTACATTAGCTCGTCCTGTATTGTGTTTCTCCTTCTTCTTCGTCTTCCGTGTGCCACGGTTGTCATTCTATGCGCTGCGGCATTGCTGCCCCCGTCCTCCACATCAAAACACAGTGCTATATTTAAACGGTAGTCAAATGCCGCCTTGATGCAGAGCATTTTGGCCTCAGCCCGAGTTTATTTTAAAGGTCCCATATTATACCCTATTTCCCCAAGTTAACCTAGTTCCCTGGTGTCCTAATGAACAGGTCTGTGACATGCTTTGGTCAAAAAATTTGGTCAAAAGGATGAAGCACCACAGCAGTTCAATCACCCTGCCAAAACAGCCTGCTCAAAACGCTCGGTTTTAGTAGTATCTAAAAAAAAAAAAAGTTAAATGAAATTTAGAGGACAGGAAATGACATCAGCCACAGAGGCTACTGGGAGCTAACAGCAGTTAGCATTTGGAAAAGTGATCATTTGCAGGCTCTAGCAGGCACATTGCCGTAACATGTATAACATGTATCCACTGGACAGATACACCCTCTGAGGCTGGAAGTTTGTGTAGAACTCTGTGCTGCACTGTGGAGCCAAGAATAGAACTTTTCGTAGAACTAGCGGACTACCAATTTTCGGATGCCATTGCCCTCGTCAGCACTCTCGCGTGTTTTACGGACAAAGCGGAGCTCCGCGAGACAACAATTCAAGGAATTTAGTGCATTGTGACGTCCCAAGGAGCGCGGAAGTCAACATCGCGTGTTTAATCTCCTGTACTTAGACTGAGGAGGACCACAAAAACATGAATGAGTCATCTTTTCACACTTTGGTGACTGGTAGGGCCTCCAGAGTCCCAAATAGAAGTATTAAAATTATTAAAAAGTTGACTTGTAAAACAAGCAGCAATTTAGTCGCACGTGTGCGAGTAGATGTAAAATTTACTCACACTGTCTCAAAGCCCTGAACCCACCTATGTTACACAGTGGACCTTTAATTAATATTTAGCAATTGATTGCGTTTAGTTAGATCATTATTATGTGGCCACATGGTTGGTGTGATCAGCGCTCTTGAAATTTGCAGCAAGAATACCTGGGTTCGTGACCCAGTCGGAACAAGGGCCTTTCTGCATGGAGTTTGCATGTTCTCTCCCCGTGTGTGCATGGGTTTTCTCCGGGTTCTCCGGCCTCCTCCCACAGTCACAATCGCCCTATGTCAGCTGAGATTGGCACAGCACCCCCCACGACCGTCATGTGGAGGATAAGGCGGTAGAGAATGGATGGAAGATTATTATTATATCAAAGAAATAAAGTGTTTGTATATGCTATCAGTGAACAAAACCAGATCCAAAATGTTGTACAGTGTGTTTGCCAAACTTTCTGCACTTGTATCCTCGGCAGTACACATGCTGTGTTCATGCAAGTACTGCTTTATTTTTGTAAACATTGAACCTACAGTACAGATGTTTTAGGCAGGTGTGCTGTTAAGAATGCTTTCACAGCATAGCTGGGGTTGCTCGGAGGCCACAATTTTCGATGCAATTCCTCCATCAAGACCATTTCTGGCAGTAGATGGGTATAATCTGTCACACTTAGGGCGTGTTTCCACTAGTTCGACTTGCCTCGCCTCGGCAGGGCACGTTTTATTTGCTTTTCCATTACCAATAGTACCTGGTACCCGGTACTTTTTTTTACTACCTGCTCAGGCGAGGTTCCAAATGAGCTGAGGCGATACTATGCGTGACGTTGTCAGACTGCCAGCCACTGATTGGCTGAGTGCCGTCACCGAACAATGCCGAACTGTAGATCAGTTCAAAAGACTTAACAATCCTGAAAACGTGGCTTAATCTTCAACATTTAGAAAGGAAAGTTTTAAATCTCTATACAGAGATTATTATTTAGCCTGCGATGGCGACCGGCGAGCATCACAAACCCCGCCGCTGTATTTCAGTCCAGTGACTGTGTCAGACGGAGTGTGTGCTCCAGTCATGGAGGAAGTGAACTGAACAAATCTTTTTAATTAATTAATTCTAATGATTCAGTACATCGAAAAAACAACTGCACAAGTCACAGCAGTTTCATGCAGCCGTGCTGTGGGGACTCCGCCCACGTCGAGGATGTACTATATTGTAATGGAAAATCAACCAAACCGTGTAGAGGTGAGACGAGGCGAGGTGAGGTGGGACCGTGTAGTGGAAATACGGCATATGTTTCCTTGGCTGACCACTGTGTCCTCAGTCCACGTTTGCTCGTGTTTGGTGCTTCTTCAAAAGAGCTTGAACAGCACATCTCGAAACCCAGTTTGCTTTGAAATGTTTGCCTGCGAGTGACCTCACTGATGTAGTATAACTATCTTGTGTCTTGTTGCTGTACTCAGTCTTACCATAGTGCATGGCCTGTGACTTCAAACTGCTCCACAACCTCCCCCTGGTAGCAGTGTCTGGCTGTTCCTCATCCACTTTTAAGCCTCCTACACAGCTTTTTCTCTTTCAGTTAATGACTGTGTTTCAACCTGCATATGAAAATGATGAACACAAGGTAACAATAACAGACTGTAAAAGCATATACTATAAATTGGCATAGAGAAAGTGTATCAGAGAGAGAGAATTAGCTGACCTTTCAAATTTGGAAAGGGTGGCTAGCAACACATTTTCCCATGGGGTGATAAAGTCGGAAGAGATATTTTTGATCATTTTACAGGCACTTCAAAGAGGCCTGAGTCGTGTTAAGTGTTCCACGGCCATGTACTGCTTCACTGATCTCACTTCTGCTGCAGGGTCACGCAGCGGTTTACAGTGCACAAGAGCGACTGGCGGAAGGCGTTGCTTCGGTCAGCCCACAAGTACCTCCTCAATGAGTGACATTAATGAGGAGAGCAGCTGAACAAATGTGCTCAAACAAAGAGAGAGCCCCCATTTTCTCAAGTGGAAACCTTTGTTTCTGGTGTCTTTTTCTTTCTGCATGGGGGAAGATGTAGTCTCTCTGCCCTGGTGCTTGTTTCGCCCACACACATCCTCATCTGCTGCTTCAAAGAGAGTGAGCAGACAGGCCTGGGTGAACCCCTCTTTGATGAGAGGGATTCAGGGGCCAGGAGGCTGCAGGTATGGATCATTTGACAGGAAGCTGCTTTGCTCTTGTTAGCAGTGGGAAGGGAAGCTGTACAAATCACAGGCTTTAGCATGTGAAGGACCAAATCATGCTAAAATTCATTCTTATCATTGTAGACGTCATGCACCGCACTGTATTCCATTCTGTTAAAAGGCCATTTCGCTGCAATATACTGCACATATTGTCTGTAAAAGCAGTTTTTTTTTGTGATTAAAATCTGCTCGTCGGCACATTTTCCAGACGTACATCTGACAAAACAGATGCACTTTGATTTTAATTAACCAAGCTGTCGACACGAGCTGCAAAACAGCCCGTTTTACTTGTGATACACAAACATGAGTTAAAGCTTCAAGGCTTTATTTCTTGTTCTGTTAAACTGCTTCTTACTTAAGCTTCGAACATACCCACAGTGTTCAGCCTGATAATCCAGTCACCAATGAATTCTGCAACTTTGCACCAGATTGGTACGGGATTCACTAAATGTGAAACAACAAAGACACATCTTAAGATGCCCACTGAGGGCACATCACAGACACAAGGAGAAACAGATTTTGGAAAAAAAGTGTCACAGTGGTTAGTATTGTTGCCTCACAGTAAGACGGTCACAGGTTTAGATCTTGGCTTGACTAAGGGACTTTCTGTGTGGAGCGCTTGCATGTTCTCCCTGTGTGCTTGGTTCTCTTCGGGTACTGTGGACAGTTCCAGGGTGTAAATCTGCCTTTCACTCTATGCCAGCTGAGATTGTCTCTAGCTCCCCCACGACCCTGTGGAGGTAAAAAAATGGATGGATGATTCCCCTTTTATCTTGCTTTTAGCTTTTTTGATGGCAAAACAAAAGTTTGAAACCACTCATTCTTCTGCACCGATGGCCACAGAGAAAAAGACCCAGGAGCTGTTGGCCTACTGCTGCCTCATTTGGTAAGTTTGTGTCACTTGGTTTATTCTGAACAAAGCAATTCAAACACAAAAGTCACAAAATAACACATGTGAAATGACTGATGGAGGCAGCAGTGGATCAACAACCAATGATTTACTATGTGGACTTTGTGACAGGGAGCAGTTTCCAATAAACAAAAAAATATAAGGGCATTGATTTTAAAAACAATTATTTTAGTCACCGATTCTTCTTTTGATACATTTTTTTCAATCAATTGATTAGTTGTTTGGTCATTATCAAATGTCAAAATGAATCCATTGCTGTATGGATAATTCTGAAAATATTCACATATTAAAAAGCTAAAACAAATCTGAGAAATTGGTTGAATTATTAAAAAAAAAACCAAAAAACTTGATTAAATCAATTAAAACTAATAAGCAGATAATAAGTTCTTTGGTATTTTACCATGGATATGTGTAATGTTGCACAGCGTTCCTCTACTTCTTTCCTTTGCCTCTTGATACAAAACATCTTCATGAATCTGCAGCTGCTTCCGATTGACTGCCTTTAGATAACCTTATACTAAATGCTAAGTTTGTATAGATCAGTCTGAATTTGTATTAAGATGCCTCTGGGGCCTCTTTCCCCAGTCGAGAGCTTGTCTGCTTGCTCTTCTTGGCTGCCACTCAGAGCTGAGATGTCTGATTGCTCCTGAACGACTCGAGTGATAGACAGCGTCTGTCTGTCAGCGATCCCCGCCACCCGTTCGCTCTGTCTCTCTTTCTCTCTCTGACTCTTGTGTGTGCACACTCACTTTCTCTCTGGTTGTCTAGTTTGCTGCAGGTTTTCCTGCCGCATGATAAATCTGATGCTAAATTTAGAGCCACTTTTTCTAGAGTAGTGAGGGATTACTGGCAGAGCAAGAGGGAGAATGACAAGGGGGAGAGAGAGAGAGAGAGAGAGAGAGAGACAGAGCGGCAGGCTCACTCACTCTGCCGAGCTCAGTGAGAGCTCCCATCCAATTTTTTGCTCTGTCTATGTGTCTCATTTAGTTCTGCAATCTACTGGGCGACAAACAGCAGCAGCAGTCGAGTGACTGAAGGACATGTCACGTTGGCCTGATATAGCCGCTCTGCTGCGGGTTTGAAAGGGACCAAGCTTTTCAGTATGGATTTACATTACAGATGAATCGCTCCCGTCAAGCTGATTGACGTTTCTCAGTTAAAGTGAAATCTAATGACCTGTCATTGATTGGGGGAACCTTCCCTTCAGTGTAAATGAATCTGCAACATCCAGTATTTTGAGTGGCAATGCATATCTTGCATGTGTTTACAGTGCAGAGCCAAATGTAGACATAAACTGATACAATCTGTTGCCGATGAAGTTAATTGTTGATAATTGTCAGTTTTGTTGTGGCGCATCTTTTTCGTCGCACCGTGGAGCTAAACGACATAGGAGTGAGTCATCTCGCTTTCTACCCACCTCTGATGAGATGGAGAAATGTGACGACAGACGCTTGTGTCGTGCCGACTCCGTTAGCTCCGATTGATTAGACGATAGATAGAGTTGTCATTTCAATAATCAACGACTGTCACAATGGTTGTTTGTTATTATTACTGGCAGCGCTTGTAATAATACTGCTTCATATCGACTTCATCATGACATCACCATATGAAGATGAGTAATATGCTTCTACATGAATACCGCCTGAGAAAATATTGAGCTCCTAACCCCAAGTAACAACATTATCACAAACATAAAAATACAGTGGGGCATAAATATCATCCTCCTCTTCCTCACATATACTTCAAACGAGAGAAAAATTTGATTAAGAAGGAGTGAGAGATGAGGTGATCAAATAGTGCTCACATACCCTGGTATTTCTGGTTTTCCTCCAAGCTTGCGTACAAGTGTTGTGGTGTTGCACGTACCGCAGTTTGAGAACCACGGCTCGACGCCATGTCTTCGATTCGTCGCTACGGTTAATGCATTTTTAAGCGCGAGGAATTGTCTCATTATGACCTCCGCTCCTTAGCGTCACATGCTTTAACTCCTCGGTGCCTCCCGGGCAAGAAGCAGTGATCTACGTCTGGAGATTTACATTTTACATTTGCTGCCTCAGTCAGACTCCTACTTTTAAAGGACTGCTGATGCAGACAAGTGCTCGAGTCCAATGAGTCACAAAATTGCCAGCGATCTCAACCCAGCTGTGCGCTGGCAGCTTTCAAGGACAGCGTGAGCTCTGCAGGCGTACTTTTGGTTTCAGCTGTCTACAATTCTGGATGGAGTTTGACATCTGACTGTTTGTTTCACCTTGACCATTGATGCAACTAACCATTGCTAAAACTAAGAATGCAATAACCCAATCATTTTTTAAACTTTCAGTGGCCCAGTCCAATCTTTAAAGGGCTCTTCAGGTTTTTTTTTATGTGTGCTTCTAGGATAGTGACATATAGACAGGTGTCTTACGAATATCTCACTCCGGTGTAGAATATGCATGTGACCAGCACAGCATGTAAACATGACTGCCACCAGGGTCATAAGGAAGGCTCACCTAAAAAAAAATCTAGTACTACGAAAGTCTTCAATATCCCAAGAATATTTGTTCTTCAACAGCCTTTTCCTGCTGGAAATTGAAGTTTGTTAACAGCTCTTTCTCCCATATCAACGTCCTTAGAGAAAGTCATTTTTTATTGTTCAACAGAATGTTTTTAGATGAAGAATGCAGCATAATTTCTGTTCGCAAAGACCAAAAGAACTAAATCCCTACAATCACTAAAATAATGCATTGCATCTTTAAGGACAGCCTAAAAGCTGCACATTCTGCTTTTTTCTCAATGTTTAGAGTTAATTTTCCAGCTGGAAACTGAAGATTGTAAACCACTTACTCTCTGATGTAAAATTAGCCATTTTTACATCAAAGCACACAAGCTGTTAACCAACTGCTGCCTCCATTAGTAAGTTCAAATGTGTTATATTATGACTCCTGCGTTTTTCTTTATTCATATTCACCTCAATTATACAACATGATTTTCTCTAAAGACTTTGAAATGGGAGAAAGAGCTGTTAACAGACTTCAGTTTCCAGCAGGAAAAGGCTATCGAACAACAAATATATTCATGGGATACTGATGACTTTAGCAGAAGCAGATTTTTTTTGATTTTGATAAGTGGCTAAAATCAGTTATTCCTACGTGTTGTGCTGGTCACATGCTAGGTACTGTGGGCAAACAGGTCTTTGTAGAAGAGACGCATAAGAACCACACATAAATAACCTGAATAGACCTGAAAGTTTAAAAAAATATGTGGCTGTTTAAGGAATAGTTAGGTGCATCAATGGATGGTCAAGGTGAAACAAACAGTCAGATGTCAAACTCCATTCAGAATGATAGACAGCTGAGACCAAAAGTACGCCTGCAGAGCTCACACTGTCCTTGAAAGCTGCCAGTGCACAGCTTGCAATTTTGACTCCAATACTATCAGACCTGACTGTGGGAGCGTTTATGTGTATGTAGCAGTAGCGCAGGGGTAGGTGGGGATGGGAAACATTGAGTTTTGAGCAGTATAATTTAATTCTGAGACTGTTTTCACTGTTTGTGGGAATGTCACTGTACAATAGGAGATCTAAACACCACAGGTCAAATTGTAAATCTGGAGGCTTCTTAACAGGAGTTTGTTTTGCATCTGGAGGTTTGTGATTTAAAGAAGGACGCTGGTCCTGTGTGACCTTTCTCTTCCTGCTATGTGACTGATCTATTGACAACTGAGCCATTTTCATGCTAACTGAGGGAATGTATTTCTGTCCTCATGTACAGCCTGTGGTGGACTACAGTATTAAACATCCAGTATAATAATTATGATCATACACTTTATACCGTGGGGTCACAGTTGTAATAAAGTCTTTGCAAAGCACTGGGGTTTCTGTGCTGTCTTTTATTACTCTGCGCACACACACACTCATACACCGTTTCTTTTTTTTCTTTTTTTGCCAGACACACTCAGCCTCCCGCAGTAACCCACTCAATTGCTGTGCTTTTGTGTAATTGTGTAATTACCGAGTAGGGCAGATGAATAGTGCAATCACCACCTACACGCAACAAGCACTCAAAGTGGCTTAAAGTACAAGCAGCTGAGCGGCTCTATGGGCAGTCTCTGATGGATCTTATCAATGTGTTATTGTTTGCTTCTGTGTCTTAATAGACAAAAATATATCTGATCTTCTCAACATCAACACACCCTGCTCTGTACTCGGTGCATTTCATAAGAGCAGGTTGATATTGGAGTGGTTGCAGATTATAACCTTCTTGTAAACATTTCCCTAAAGCATCGGTCTAGAATCATTATTTGCTTCAATATAACGTCCTGCGTTATATCCTGGTATGTATTATTTTTGCTCTTGCGTCTTTTGCATTCATTTGCTATCATTATCATCACCTCTTTTGTTAAATGTTTTTTTTGGTATTGTGTCATAAATAATATACCTATTTGAAAATGCAATAGATAGAACAGTCAAATGTTATCTTCATTGTCTTTCATATGAAATATTGCTGTTCCTTTGAGCCATGAATAGAATTTTAATCGAAGTTTAATCGAGCTAAGGCCACAACTTGCCGAGTCAGAGTAGTCAATCCATTTATTGGCCGTGTACATCTGACTCCGCCTCCGTAGGTGGCGCTGTATCGCTAATAATCTAGTGCATATTGAACCACTTTCCTGTTGACCTAAATGTGACAGAAAAGCAAATGGACAGCGAGATCGATCGTGCTGTGGTTCTAAAGCATAAATCTCTTCTCTTTGTCAATCCAAAACTGGGTCTTCTCTGTAGCTTTTGCAAGTCCGACTCAGTGTATACATGCAGGAGTAATTGGACTATGAATTGCATTATCCATGTATGTTAGTCCGACCAAGACTAGCTTGATTTAAGTCAGACTTGTTTACGTGTTTACATGACGTTAAGTAAAATGTCCGAACTTGCTGATTGTGAATGTAAAAAAGGCTCACCTTTATCTCTATTTAGACAGGAAGCTAAGTTTGTCTTACTTCATAAACCCCCCACTTCCAATATCAAAACCCATGGAGTAAATCAGGGAATTTGCATCATGGCACATGACACTGTTGTGTTAATTAATTAATTAAAAATGTGTTATTTGACTCTGTTTTTTGGATTTATTAGGGCTGGGCATTTTATTTTATCTATTTATTTTGTGATAATAATTTAGGACAATTAGTTCTTAATTGAAATCGACATTTCCTTAATTTCCACCACAGCTGGGGAAGACTTTGTTCCTGATAGAGGCTCAGTTAGCTCAGTAAAATGTAAGCGTTTCTGTTTTGCCGTGTCAGACATTGGGCAAACCACTGGCTGCTGCAAAATGGGTTTACATGTGATTGCAACTAAAGGCAGCACCACAAGGAACACATTTCAGTATCTAAAACAGAGGCTACCTGCCGACTGGGAGACATACTGTTCAATATGAGATGCACAAGACCGTAGCAGCAGTAGCACAGAAGCAAATGCTAAAAAGTTAAGCAGAATAATTTTCACATTACGACAAGAAAGGGGCCCAGTGGAAAGCTGTAATGGATGTAGTTGAGTTGTCTATTGCCAAAAATATGATGTCCATTTAGAAAAAAAAAAAAATGTGATAAAACCATGATAAGATAAGAGAGATAAGAAACACAGGTTAAAAAAACAGTTTAGAATTCAAATGTTCTGCTTAAAAGAAACGTTTTAAGTCCTCTTAAAACATGTCTGTAGATCGTGGTGCGCTCAAGGTGTCAGGAAGGGCATTCCACAGATGTGGAGCTGCAGCACAGAACGCCTTATCCCCCATGGTGCTGAGTTTTGTCCTGGGTACATGAGGCAGGTTAAGTGAGTAGAGCGGAAGGAAACGCGTTGTGGTTTGAGGGATGAGAGGTTCTTTCAGGTTCGAGGGGTCATTTGGGTAGATTCTTTGGTGAATGATGAGGGAGACCTTATACCTGACGAAAATGGGAAGCCTATGGAGTGAGTGAAGAATGGATGTAATGTGTAATGGAGACTCTTGCTAGTATCACTAAGAGAACGGCATTGCAGTAATCCAGAGCGGGTCAGTGTTTGGCAAAGTTACAGAGGTGGTGGAAGGTGATTGATATGAGATACAAAGGTGAGATGGCATTCTATTTTTACACCAAGGTTGGTGACTGATGAGTAGGGGTGCTACGATGTTGACGATTTGATTTTCAATCTTGTAGTGCAGATGGGTCTGCCATTTTTAGATGTTGACTATTAGACGCTACAATGGCTAGAACACTATGTCCTATGTTACTTCCACAATGACCACAAAGGGGAGCAAATTGCCCGGCGGCTAAGAGATGCTCTGCGCTCCTGGAACCGTGCTGAAGACCAACTGACAGCGGCTCCACCATGGATAGATAACAGGTAGATAACAGGTAGACCAACCACACTGCCTTAGGTAAGACCCAAGGCTTCAGTGTGTAGTGTTTGTAGAGAACAACTGTGTGAAGGTTATTCATGTCATGTGATGTCATGTTATAGAGAATGGTGTGAAGGACCCTCAGATTGACTGTGCCCTTGGGGTTTGTAAAAAAAGGATGTTGCTGCTTTCGCAAACTGTTGGAAAAAAAGAAGAGCGATAGGTGACGTGCAGGCTGAGCTTGGTCCACTCCATCATGAGATAGGCCATAGCCCATGACCTGGGGATAGACATAAAGCCTGATGTCCTGTGCCCATGTGGAAAGACATTGTGTTTTATAGCTTTTTCTACACTAAACTCGAACCGTAATTGTCAATAAATACAGTGACACTGAGAAGGTTGAACTTTTGGACATGACCTCACTGATTGACCCCAGGTTAAGGACGTCATTTGACCCAATCAAAGTGGAGCTGAAAAAATGACACTACAGCAGCCTGGTTCAGTTGTGCAGATGTGCCAAGAAGAAGCACAGTCTCAGACCAAGCCAAAGAAGAAAAAGTCTTCTGTTTCGGCTAAGAAGAATGTGCCAGTTTCATCTCCCCACCAGTCAAGGGAAGAGAAAATAGAGACCAACTTGTCAAAGCCACTTCAGGTAGAACCAGACACTGATCCATTTCCGCAGCGGAAGCACGATGAAGCAAACATCCCAAAGCTCAGTCATGTGGCGATGAAATACCTCACTGTCTCTGCTACAAGTGCTGTGTCCGAGAGGGTTTCCACTGTGGGGGGAGGAACTTTTAAATGTGTCAGGGCATGCCTTAAATCAGAGGCAGGAGACACGCTTGTTTTCCTTGCCAAAAAGGTTGAATGTTGAAAGACAGTAAGACAGCCAGCATACACCTCATGCTGGCTGGAGTCATTTTTATTTTATAGAGAGTTTGACGTTGCAGCATTGAAGACTGTCTGTATGTTATAAACAGGCAAATAAGGTCCCTGGATTTTGGACCTTATTTCAAAACTAGTAAGAAGCTTTACTGAAGAATAATTAACTTGAATAACCCAAACACTGATCAAAGCATCAGTGGACATTTTCACAAGCTACAATCACGGATTTTATCTATGGGCTTTGGTGTAGGGGAGGGGTTGAGCTGGGATTACATTTTCTGGTGTTTGAGCTTTGACAAAAAAAAAACAAAAAAAACGCACACAGCTACTGTGACAATACCATCAAGTTAGTGATCTGCAAACATTACTGAGAAGCAGCAGTTGAGAGTGGAAACATATATGAACTCATGTGAACCACTCGTGTTTATATAGCAGCAGTTCGTGCAGTGAACTGCTGTATCAGCACCTGCCTGACCCCTACTGTGTCCACACACAAACTGAAGCTACAGTGCTGTCATGCTTAAACATTGAAAGTGAATCATTTTCTTTTCTTCTTGACAAATGTAGTCACCGTCTGTTGTCTCATTCAGTCATTGTGGTGGGTGTAGTCATACTGTAGCATGGCTTCCTGTCTTGCTTTCAAGAAGTCAAACTATTGCCCCTGAACCAGCAATTTCACATTTTAAAGTACTTGCCGTTACAGGTGTCTCTGCTCGTGATTGAATGGCTACATTTGATCTTGGTCGTGTGACACCTGCTTGTCCTTTGGGTCACAGGTTTTTTTTTTTTTTTTAAGTCTTTAGAGGAGAAAAAAAGAAAACAGACTATTAAACTCATAAGCCTGGAGAGCAGAGGATGGAAATGACTTGCTGCTAACAATAGATTTCACCCACGGCACAGAGGCTCACAGGAGTAAATGTCACTCCCCATGTTGTGTTGGAGTGATGGCTGTGGGTTAACATTTCACTTCCTCACACCCCTGGGCTCCATCCTCACTGTCTCACTGACTCCGTCTGTCTCTGTGTCACTCAAGAAACATCGTAATCAGACATTTTCCCTTCTTCAGACATAACCTCTTCTTTTGGCAACATCAGATCAGTCTATAGTGTCTTTTATCTGTTGACTAAAGATGTTGCCGATTTGTCCAACGTCTGTCCTGCAACAGCACTGGAATTTGACATTTTCAGCTGTATAAGATGTCCCTGAAAGTAGAACATAAAAGAGTACTTTCTCAAGTTCTCAAATCTCAAAGCTAGAAGTATCAGTTTAAAAGACATTCACACATTCACAGGGTTCACACAACACAAGTCCACTGGAACATAACATACTGGCTCGTACAGGAGCACCCCAGTGTGCTTGGGACAGAATCTTCCTGTACTTGTCTCACAGAGAGAGGGACACTGCTGTTCATTACAGCAGGTGTGTTTGTTTTACTGTGCATCACGCCACTTTCCCTGTTGTTTCTTCAGCTGACACAAGTGGTGGGTCCTTTCCTCGGGAGGTAAAACTAGTGAAGTCTTCCTCCTCACCCATAGGGCACATGGGGGTCTTTGGTTGGGATTGTCAGTACTATACACTCATATATATGTATATATATATATATATATTTCAGCTTAAGAAAGATATCTCCCCTAGGAGAAGGTAGATATTAAAACTGAGACAAAGGAGAGAGAACAGTGGACTAAACCACTTTGTCCTCTGTCAAAAAACTCCCGCTAACATCTGGCTTTGGTCTGTGATGGGAATAGATATAATGGGAATTTCCTCCCAAGTCAAATTAATCCACCATACATACAGTTTTTTTTATCTACACTGGCTATGCAGCAGTAATGTAAACATGACACCTGCGTAAACGTGGCCTAACGTCCTCTCACTACTTTATTTCGGTGTCTAGAGTGTGCATCGTCTGCAATTTTTCCAGTGCAGCATGATTATATGCAGGTGAAGTTATAAAGAGGAAACTAAAGTGAAATATCCAACTATTGATGGTGCTTTCCACTTCTGTTATGGTTTGTGGCGTGTTTGTAAAGAAAAGGAGTCAGTCACCTTTTTGTTTGCAGGTCCATAACCAGGATATGCATAATCTGTAGACAGAATATTTTTTGGAAATAAGGTTGATTTACTGTTACTGTTACTGTCTGCTCCGTGTCTGATTTGTTTTGCATGGTATCTCATCCCCTTGCCTGGTGTATTTATAGCACTTTTTTTTATTAGTTATTTATGAGTTGTTGTTTTTATGTGCTTTTCCATTATTGATAGTACCTGTTACCTGATGCTTTTTGCTCTGAAGAGGTTCCAAGAGAGCTGAGCCGATACTAAAATGTGACGTCAACATACTGCTGTCCACTGATTGGTCAGAGAGTGTCATCACTGGAAGAGTCATAAGCACGATATCCGACACAAGGATCAAACTGAAGAATGTTGAACTGTAGATCGAAACATGCACTATTCTCCACATTTAGCAAGGAAATCTCAATACTTAACAAAGGAGTTTGGTGTATTAAGCAACAGCGGTGCTGAAAGCTGGTGATCGTGAGCCAAATCACAACCCGTTCTGACGTATATTGTGTCAGACAGGAAGTACTGAACGATGCCAGAAATAACTTCTTTGCTTGTCACTAGTTTGTCTGTTTGTGTTGCGTGTAAGACAACGTCCTGGCAGTTTTGTGCAGCCGTGCTATGACGACCCTGCCCATGATAGCAGTACGAGTAGTCCTAGAACTGTGTAATGGAAAAGCGCCATTAGTCTAATCTAAGTTCTTTACGACAATGGTAGCATTCACCACTGTTTACTCTTGGGTGACTTTCTTCATCTTTTTTATACCTCTCTTGTGAACTTGTGGTGTTCAGTTTTGACACTTTCTCCCTGTAAGCTTGTAATCAGTGTGGGAAAATGTTGCAAATGAGTAGGAGGGGAGAACTGTGTTGATTTAGAATGGAAGGAGGAGGAATGGGAACATATTTAAATAGAAATATGTATGTATTAAATAGAGGAAAGATGCTGCTCCATGTTTCAAGCTGCCAGCCTTTCCTATTTTGTTTGTCAGACAATGCAGATCTAAACATGCCACTTTCTATATAGGTACCACACTCCAAATAGTTTTTTAGTACTTCTTGATGTAATGCAGAATCAGTCCTCTTTGTTAAAGCCAAACATGTGGTAAACAAACACACCATCAAGCACAGTGATGACTGTAGGTGCTTTTGCTACCTACGCGATGTGGGCGCTGAGCATGGTTGGAAACTTGACTGGTCATATCAAGATCACTGTGATCCAATCTGCTGAAGTTTTGAAATACTTTTGAGAGAAAGTCAGTCAGGTCAAATTGATCTGTCTTGAATTAGTGACCGATCAGTCAATCAGAAAATAGTATTCACTGTTGCTGGGCAGAATGGACGCATGATGCTCTGGTTTTGGTGGTCCTTGCCAAAAATACTATGTAAATGTTGTAAACAAAACAAACGGTGCAGTTTATTCTTCCGACTCAGCATGCTGAGCTCACAAGGATTCTTTCTGTGACGTAGTAAAGTGAAATACGACGTGGCTGCAACACAGGAGCTTTTGTTCTGAAAAGTAAACCTGGAGTTTATTTTCCTACTTCCTTTCCCACTCGTGCTGACTTCCGCTGAATTTATGCACTGAATTTATGCAGCGGCTCTGCAGCGGCATCAGCCTGAAAGAGAAGTGGCCAAATTCAGTACAGAGGTCTAACAGGATGAGTGTGGATCCAAGTCCATTGTCTGAGGCCATGAGAAGGTTAACTTCAGGGTAACTTCAATCAGCGCTGTTTCTGCAGAACACATTACATTTCTACATGCAGTTGTTCGCCATTTGGTTTGTGGCTGAAGTGACAGATTGTTTCCAGACTCCATTATTCATGTGCCTATCATCAAGGACAAAACTGTAAAGGTTGGGACATGGATAATTGTAGGCTAATTGCTTTAGCCAGTGTGGTACAAACAGTCATGGAAAATACTTTATTATATCATATATGGTAAATGGTCTGTATATATATATATATATATATATAGCACTTTTCTACTTGTGATTACCACTCAAAGCTGCTTTACACTATTTGCCATTCACACCCATTCGCTCATCTTGCATACCCATTTGGCACATCAGTCAGGAGCAACATGGGGTTGAGTTTTGCCCAAGGACACATCGGCATGTAGACTAGCAAAGGTGGGAATCTAACCCACAACTGCCAAGTTGTAAGATGACCCGCTCTACTACTGATCTATATGTAAAAAATGTTGGTATCAAGGCTAAGTCAGTCATCAATAAAGCTTATTAGAACAGAGAGGTTTTGCCTTTTATGGCTATACTTATTTCAGTCGCCTCAATCATTGGGCTAACTATTTTATATTTAAAAAAAAATCCTTTTAAAGCAACACAATGTAGGATTTTAACCTCCAAATAATGTTATTTTGATGATATATCACCTTACAATCGGGTGTGTAGCACATCTGTCTGCATCACCTGCATTGGCACTATGCATGTGCATGCACAGTGCATTGGTTCATGCCACAAAACGAACAATACAATTCTTTATGGCTTACATATATTGCACCTTGTGTATGTTTTTCTATTGAACATAGAGTCAATAAAGAAAACCCAATGTACTGACACAAGCTATTGGGATGTGTTTCTGGTTCTGTGACTTATTTTTGACCTTGAAAACTTTCTGGAGCTTTTAAAGTCAATGGGACATCCAGACAGACATCGTGGGGTTAATTGACACTGTGAGTTTTCCTGAGGAGAAATTCATCTCATTTGCCAGTTTTAGCTCTTCTTAGATAGAACATAGATTTCATTGGTTTCCATTTAGAGGAAAACAGATGATAAAGCATGAAACATGTGAGGTGACTCCAGTAAGATTTACAGCTTGTACGTCCCAATAGGTGCCTTGTTACAGGTGATTTCCAATTTCAAAAACTGTCACAGTGCTGCTGGTAAAATAACAGTACAAATCTCGAGGCTTAAAAATGGGGTTTGTTTTGCAACTGAAGACTACATCCACTTTGTCATAATGTGGCCTGTGTACTGTATGTGACCCACATTTAATTATAATTGGTATAAAAGTATAAAAGCACTTTGACAATGTGACCTTTTCTATCTTGTGTTTAATCAGTGTTCAACTGTTCTATCTAGGGGTTCACCGATGTTTTGTCAGGGTCATTCCTATTATTACTAATTAACAAGGCAGATGACCACTATTAGTAAAAATTGTCAACATTTTTAATCTACAAACTCCAAACACAAAACTTGTTTAATGTTTATCAACAATGTGTACATTATATTTAAATAAAAAAAGTATGCTTGAACTGTCCTTTTATGAGCTAAGTGCAAGTAATGGCACAGTTTTTTTTATTCTTTCCTCTTGTCTTTATATGGACATTTGTTAATGTATTCTAATTTGCAGTAAAAGACTGCGTGTTGTCAGTTGAAGCAGCAACTCCAGCCCATAAATGGCCCACAGGAAGAGACGGTAGCAGAGCCACAGTAGCTTTGCACTTTGTAATAACTTAATAATATTGGTGATGGGTAAAATAAAACACAGATATACATAATTATAAACACACAAAGTTCCTAATATTGGCCCCTGATGATCGTTAAGTTCAATAATTTCTCTAATTTTCTTTCATTACTTAGAGAAGAGTTTGTTATTAACGGCCTCAGACAAACAGGAAATAAGAGCATGGAATTATATAAAAATTAAATAGTATCTGTTTAACTGATTATTGGCACATGTGCAACTGAATTGTTTGCGATGGTTTTACGGTTTCTCCATGCTGCCACGTTGTTTGTTCTAAGAAAACAACTTTCTCCCGCTGCCTTTGTTGCTCACAATTCAGTCTTTAGTTTTGGTTTAGGCTTGGCAACTCGTTCGTGTGTGTGTTTGAGTGAGTGAGTGAGCAGGCAGGCCCACAGTTCACTCTGTGATCAGTCTGACTTTATCTCCCATCATGCGCAGCTTAGACAAACAGCTCAGCCTCCCACAGCTCTTAAACCAACACACTGCAGCCTTGTAGGAGCAATCAGGAAAAGCTCCTGGTTCCCCAGCTGCAGCTTTAGCTGCCAATAACACTGAGCTGCTGCTCAACACATCCACAAATCACTTGGCTTCTGTGCCTGGCATACCTTGTGTTGGTTTGAGCTCTCACCCTCAAAAAAGTAAAGTATTCAGTGTTCAGCTGCTGTCGTGAACGATGCTGCCTGCTGCGGGGCGAGTGCAGGATGGAATAGTTACAGCTTCTGTCCTGTGCCATGAGAAAACCCGAGGACATCTGACAGTCCTCAATAGGGCTGAGCGACTTGGCCACAAAAGGGTTATTGCAGTAAAAATACTTAATAATTGATACATGATAATGTGTATCATGATAATAGCGAATTGTGGTTAAAAACTGGACTTGATAAAATATTAAAATCAATAATAACTCTCAAACATCATATTAATATACTGTTTAAGTTGCAGCAGGCAAAGCAAAATATCCCAGAAGTATAACCCCCCCCACCCCAACGATAACAACATTGAAATCAAATGCTCAAACCACCTCAGTTGGCTTTAATATAATGGTTTCAGAAGGATTCTGCTCTAAGAAGCTCTTTACATTCTGTTTGTCTGTTTTTTCTCTTGACTCTTGGCCCGAATTACTCAAAACCATCCAATTTCTTTGATACTTTGTGGTTGGATGGGGCAAAACACAAGGAAAAGAGTAAGAATAAGCAGCCCATTTTTGGAACTGAACAATAATTTCGTGGAAACCTTTCAGCCTAAATAATGTAAATCTGTTTTCTGCACCTCCTTTAGTGTTTCCACAACTTTATATGGTGATTGAAGACAAACCAGGAAGCCTAACCCTAAGCCTAACCAGCAAACCTGGAATAAATTGAGGGAACTCGGACTGATCACAGAGCAGTTCAGAGAGATTATTGACCATGCCCTGTCTGTATACATGGTCATTGGAGAGGCCACTATTCCAACATTGATAACAAGTGCTTACACTTCAAAGTGAACCTTTAAAAAAAAAAGAAGAAGAGAGATTTGGACAGTAATACAACACATGTCAATATTGGCAGAGCCTTTTAGAGAGGAGAGGTCACCTCAGGTGATCTTGCACCTACTGTTTAAACTGCATGAATCTGTCCTTGCTCACCTGGTGGGAGGGAATCAAGATCGAGAGCCTCAATTCCAAAGCAGTAGAATTTAAACAACCTGGGGATGAGACTCACCAATCAACAATTTTTCTAGCAATCCTGCCAACTGCAGATTTAAGGGGCTGGATACTGGACATTTTTTTCCCCCCACTTTCTTTAAAAGTGCGTTTTCAGTGTTAGCCGAGAAATGTGCTTTCACAGCACTTTGTAGTGTTCTCTGTAAAGGAGCTATGAAGCAAACTCCTTTTGGCAGCTTGTTATTTGAAGCTCAACCACAGCTCCTTCCATATATTGGGGCTGGCGTGGAGACTGACAAGTATATGGAGAGCTTCATCTTCAGGCTTCAGCTGCCTCTTCATAGCAGTCTCGTACGTCACTGACAGGAGGGTTGATGCAGCTTTGCTGCTAGTGCACCTGTCAATCTTGTTCTCCAATTTGCCATAAGTTCCATTCTGGTTCACATGTTTCTTTGTGGTCCCATGTGAAAAGCAGAGACGTCCTCTCCACGTGTTAAGGTCCAGAACAAAAATCACAGAATTGGATGTTGCAGGGAAACAGATTTAAAAAAATGTTGCATTCCTGTCACTGTGTGACATGATTTCTCAGTTTTTGTGTCCTTATTTTTAACACACATACAGTGTCTGTTTGTGAATGAAGATCCTGCTCTTCCCTTTCTTCTCCTCCTCCCTTCCCTCCTTTAATGGAAGCTTTGTCAGGGTGTTGCTGGAATAAGCTGCTCCAGCAGCTCTCTCCTCCACTCATTCTGTTGTTTGCATCATTGTGGCCTTCCACCTAATGGAAACCTGTTTAATCGCAGCTCACACTTGATTCACTGTGGCTGTAATTCATCTGGGATTTCAAGCTTCTTGCAGGCCTGTTGTCAGCATTAAAGGGAAGTGGTTGGTGGTTTGTGTGTGGAAAGGTTGAAAATGGCGGGGAGCATTTTCTTCAAGTGGTTGATTTACGGTGGAGATGAAAACCTCCCACGCCTGAGATATGACCACTTGTTGACCAATGTGTCGTACTTAGGTCATGTGATGGCACTTGAACAGATTAGGAAAAGGCCATGGGATGTGGTTGACTGAGCTGGAAAAAGAGTACAAACGTGGATAAAGCAGCACAGTCTTTCCTTGAAAAGATTCTTGGTTTTCACATTCAAGGGATTCGTGGCAGTATTTGGTGAAAACATTTAGGACACAATAGAATTTTATTTGCAAAACAAGTTATGCTTTTCTACCATTGTAGAGTCGGTGCTTGATTTACCTCTGTGTCTGCGTAACACAGATATGTAATGCTCTCTGCATTGTCAAATTTTCTGCTTTCAATTTCATATGCAAACGGAAAGTGGAAAATGGGATTATTTTTATGTTCTGCAGGTCATTCAGTTCAAATGCAGAGTTCAAGCTTGCAGACTTAATATCATGGAATGCATTTAAACTTGTCCTTAGGTTAAACTCTTAAGTTAAATTTTAACACGCACAACATGTTTCCATGACATAAAACATAAAAATCTCAATTAGATTGTTTTCCTGGTTCAATAGAGACTAAATAAATATGAATAAAAATGTAGTTGTACAATCAGATCAATCCACAAAATAACAAGTACCTGTGGGGATAATGATGAGGAAGAATTGAGACAGAAATGTATTCTGCTGTTGCTCACGAGATTTCAGAATCGAAATTGAAAGTGCTGTGAGGCCTTAAGTCATATTTTTAAACTAGAAGAAGAGAAACGACCTTGGCTGATCCCTCTCTTCAGTTTTTATTCTTCACTGTGAACCATTAGTTCTTACCCAACACTGAGAAAACCTGAGAGATGTTGTGCTGCCAGCGTTGCGGCACTATTATCATTAAGCACAAATGCATTCAGATTGCCTCTTGTCTGTTCCTATTGTCTTGTTCCATATAAAAAGGCAGGCATCCCAAGTTTTGTCTTCACCCTCCTGTAGTCATGAAACCCAGCAGGGTATTAAGATTTTCCCTCTGTGTTTACCATGTGTTTTCACTCCCTGTCAGGATGTTATTGGTAAAACAAGGTGCAGATTTCACAAAGGTGCTGACAGTGTGCTGACAGGAGGCAGGGAGCAGTGTGGGTGACATTCTCATGACTTATTCACTGTGTCCTTTGTGTTCCATTAGATATTTTGTCATTGTCACCTTTGCTTTCTTCTTCTAATAATAATCTCCTGCAGGCTGCACACCAAAGCCATCATAGTGCAGTTCAGTTTCGGTACAGAAGGGTACAGCTCGGAGCGGTAAAGCCCTCGCTCAGGCTTGCGCTTCGACTGAGAACAGTACCTTTACTTGGTAGGTGGAGTGTACGCTGTGCCCGATAGCTGTGGCGCCCGTGTCAGCAAGATATGTGGCGTGACATCATACCGGTTTTCCAACAACGACATTGACCGCGACACAACAGACAACAACGCAGAGGACAACAATGGAGGACACTCAGCAGCTTGTTTTTTTCTGCTCTGTTTGTGGCTGTTTGTCTCAACAAGACTTTGTATGAGAAGAGACTGACGGTGGTAAAGAAACACAGGTCGCAATTTTCATGGGTCTAGCTCCACCTGGATCTTACCATTACTCTGGTACCCCAAGGGAAGGGTATGGAAAAATGGATAGGTTAGGCGTGGTTATTTCGGTGCTATTCCTAATGGAAACCCCCAAAAATATGTACCATACCAAACGGAACCGTTCCACTTAAGTTCTTAATCACAGTTCTTCTTCTTCTAATAAACATTTACAGCAGGTTGCACACTGAGAGATGCAATGCCACCCTCCACTGTTTGAAGTTCTTAATCCGCATTTCAAAGTAACATCTGCTTATGAACGAATGTGAACACTTTAAAACATGTGACATGACTTTCAGACACATGACCCGACCAACAGCAGGCCTTTAAACTCCACATGATTGTGTTCTTCTCTTTCCAGTCACAGCAGTCCTGACTTTGTTCATCCCTCCATTAGATTCTTGTCTCAGCTCGCCTCTGTCTGCATCAAAAACATTTTCATGTTCCTTTGACAGCCTTTCAATGGCTTCCATCTCCTCTGTAGATGGAAGCCATTTGCACTGAGAGACTTTTAGGCACCATTATTAATGAATTAATGTTCACATCACATTGTCACAATAGCTTCACATTATTTGGAAACAAATGCTTTCATGAAACCACCACTTTTATCTCTGTGAATGGAAAGATTTTGTGCTGGATCACTTTAATCATCCAAGTCTCAAAATTGTCAGTTAATGAATGAAGAACCCCAAAAACACTTTTGTTAGTTGAACAGTAGAGAAAATGGTCGCTCCTGTTCATTGCTCAGACAGTGACCTCAAAGATAACATCAACAACAAAACACAAGAACAAGTGTGGGATAGGATACTCTGATATTTAGAGAAAATACAGAATTATTATTTGTCAATGTTAGGAGACCGTCACAGAATAGTTTTGCCCAAGACAGACAACACAGCACTTTCATGAGTGGCATTTTCACTCGGCACAGCTCAACTCTACACGGTTTAGTATGTTTTTTATTACCGTAGTACCTCCTTAAAGTGGGCGGAGTTATCATAACACGCTGCATGACACTGGTGTGACTTTTTACATGCAACACACTAGTTGCACACAACTATTGGCTTGTAAACCATTTATTTTTGGTGTACTGTATCATTAGACTCAGTTAATTAAAAAGATTAGTTCAGCACTCCCTGCATGACCATGGCTCGCTGCTCATGAACGCCGCTTTCAGCAGTGCTGTCCCTAAATCCTCCTCTATTAAATGTTGGAGATTAACGTATGTTTTCAGGATTTTTCGGCATTGCGCGGTTTGATTCTTGTTTCGGACGTTGCGCTCATGACTCTTCCAGTGATGACACTCGCTGACGAATCAGTGGCCAGCAGTCTGTCAAATCAGCTCGCTTGGAACCTCGCCAGAGCAGGTACTAAGAAAAGCACCAGGTACCAGGTACTATCGCGAGTGGTAAAGCACCATCCATCCGTCCATTATCTACAGCTTTATCCTCCACAGGAAGGTCGCGGGGGGTGCTGTGCCAATCTCAGCTGACATAGGGCGATAGGTGGGGTCACACCCTTGACAGATCGCCAGTCCATCACAGGGCCACATACAGAGACAAACAACCTTTCACTCTCACTCTCACACCTACGGTCAATTTAATGTCCAGTTTACCTAATCCCCATATTACATGTTTTTGGAATGTGGGAGGAAGCCAGAGAACCCAGAGAAAACCCACACACACATGGGGAGAACATGCAAACAAAACGCAAATGCCCATAATATCAAAAATGTCATTATAATATGAAGACATGTTGTATGGCTAGGATGACGTTAGGGTTTGGTTAAGGTTAGAGTCAGTCTCCAGGAAATGAATGTAACTCAGTAATGTCCTTTTAAGTCATGAAAACCAGACTGCGTAAGTGTGTGTGTGTGTGGTGATGTGACTTTGCCACTGCATGGAAACTTCTATATTTAGCACTGGCCTGAACAGGGGGTGTTGGTCTTCAGCTGTGTGTGCCAGGGCCCCATGGAGATTGATGCATCAGTCTGGATTAATTTTAGTGCTAAATTCACATCATTAGCACGTGCATATTGACTTACTTTAATGAAGTTTCAAATAATTACATTGGCTCTGTGTTACATTGGAGTAAAACAGATGATTCACTAAGCTCGGAGGATTTGTAAATTGGTAAAGTGAATGTGATGAAGAGGCAGGCTGTTTCTGCGACTGAATGGGTCAGTCGGAACGTTTCCATGTTCCAGTTGAACTGTGGTTTTAGCTCGACGACGCCATTCATTGTCCCACTTGTGAGGTATTGATTTACTGAATGACGTGTCCACCCTCGTTGCGCTTGTCGGTAATGCGTATACCCTACTCTCAGCTTCTTAGTATTAGGCAGTTTCTGGTTTGGCTTGTGGCTAATTGTTTAAAAAAAGTTATCCAATTCTTTAAGACCATGGTTCTCAAACTGTTGCACGTGTACCACCAGTTATATGAGCTTCCTCTAGTGGTACATCCGATAAAATACTGCTCTGCTCTGCTGTATATACCAGGGTATACGATCGGAGTGAAACTAAGGAATGAGTAGAAAATAACCGAACAAAACGAATAACCAAAAAATATTGTAAATGTAATAATAATAATTACAGTCACCTTATCGTTTGCTCTTGCTATACCAGTGTGTGAAGTATATGTGCGGAAGAGGTGGATGACGAGAGAGCAAATTATCTTATTTCAGAATAAATCTACCTCCTGTGAAAAGTCCGTAGCTGACTTTGCTCGATCTATTTACACCAGTGTATTCTAACGTGTGCTATAATGGTGTTACTTCAAAAGCTCCATATTTTCTCTTGGTATAAAAAAAGTTTGAGAACCACTGTTTTAAGCTGACAGAGCATTAAATCAGCCTCATTTTTCAGTCCAAAAATGTACCTGTCTGGATTTCGCCATGTTTTTGACACTATTTATTTTTCTGTCTAGTGGCTTCTTCTATTATTTCTGGGTATTATCTGGAACAGGGAACTGTGCTCGACTGAAGGTATACACACAGTAGTTGCTCAACCCCCAATCACATTATCTGGACTTGTTAGTCTGACTTTGAGAAATTAGATTTAGATCGGACTAACACATGTTTACATGCATTTTTTAAATTCTAATTTTAGTCGGACTAGCACAGTAATGAATTAGAGTTTGTGCTCCAGCTCTATCACCGTCAGCTCTCTCATGAGCTTCATAAACAACATAAGTGCTGTTAGCTGTAATGTAAATGTAATTGGATTTCTACTAATTGCCACTTGATAACTACTCTGTTAACATTCTTTAACGATGTTATACCAAAATATGGCAGTGATCTAAATCTGATTGTTAAATTAATCAATTACTAAATTAATCATCAACTATTTTGATAATTGATAAATCGGTTTGAGTGTCTGTTTTTTTTTGATAATTAAAACAACCTTTTTGATTTTTCAACTTCTTAATTTTGAATATGTTCTGGTTTCTTTGCCCCATATAACAATCAATCATCATCAAAAAAAACATTAATTTTGGTTTTTGGACAAAACAAGACATTTGTCATCAAGATCAACATTTTCATTTGCTGACATTTTATAAACCAAACAGTACTCTATTTATCGAGAAAAATAATCATTAGTCGCAGCCCTAGATCCAAATATACCGGTATATAAAGCAGAAGGATTTGTCACAGAGCAGAGCCATAATCCGTGTAACATGGTCAAATTTCACGGTGAGTTTTGTGCCTCCCACTGTTCTAAATCCCCAAAAAAACCTATTCCTGAGCAGAGTCATTATCATTCATTTTTGTTATGTCTGCTATTCTGCACTGAAAGGCGAGTGTGTTTATGTGTCATTGGAGAAGTGTGTTCATCTCTGTTGCTCTAAGTGAACTCAAGGTGCACAGAGAGTGGGAGATAGTCTGGCAGCAGTGCAGCAGGACTGTAATTTGGATCAGTGTAGAGACCTCAAATGAGAAGATTGTATGCCTCTCAAGGGAATCTCCACCAAGAACTCTCGGTTGGTAAGAATATACAATACCCTAAACCCCCAACAGTTGAACACCAGCTTACCATTATGCCTTACATGAGATAAAGTTTGGTAAATCCAATGAATTTCAGTCTGAGACGAAGCCGCTGAACGTTCACATCCTGTGTTGCAACACTTTGCATCATTCGGAGTGTGTGTGTGTGTGTGTGATATTGTGCACAAAAGATCAGGCTTTGGCGGCTCCATGGCGAGGATGCACATGTTCAATGCTGTGTCTCTGTCTCAGCTAGCAAAAAGGGAAGCTGGTGACTCTGTGTAATCACTCTCTGCATTAACAATGACTTCCTTAACCTTGAACACTAATCCTGGACATCAGAAACGAGGAATGAGTTTACTCAGTAGCTATTACACTTTTGGAAGATCATCGTCTGTTGAAAAATGGGTGATTTGGGAGGTTTTTTTTAGTTTTAAAGCTCCCATAGAGTGGTCCTATCGCACATATATGTGAGTTATGGAGGTCTACTTTTATACATTAACTTGTTTTTATGGTCAAAAACCTCCTAGTTGCTGTAAATGAGCTGATAGAAATCTCTCCTCACTGAAGCTCTCGTCAGCCGCGCTGTTTCAGACTGAAATCTCACCCCCAGAAGACAGACTGCGTTGTGATTGGCTTATTTTATCCATGACTTGACATAAGTAACACACAGCCTATATGTAATTGGTCTTTATATTTAATAATTATTGTCGTCTGGCAGTGCCAACACCCTGCACAAGACCTATGGAGCGCTACCAGAACATGGGCGTCCCCGTCTATATTCAAGAAGCTGATGAAAACCCAGCTCTTCCAAGAGTATCTTCTTTCCTACCACTTACCCTACCGCCTCCCACACTTGGATCACTCCACTGTTCCTATCTAGAGTTCTATCCAAGACTACTTCTATGTTCTATGTTTTTGTATGTCACTTTGGACAAAGGTGTCTGCTAAATGCTTAGATGTTAAATGTAATTATCTAGTTCAATGCAAAAATTGACAAAAACATTGTTACTATATATTGTTGTATTTCTGTCACTTTGACGTTGACTACACCCAGACCGTGATGTGCATAGTTATTGCACTGCATCATAACACCACTAATAAGACAGCGTGATGCTCCTGATGTTCTGTACTGACTTTTCTGTAGGTCTATACCGTAAGCACTGGCATCAGTTACCACAGAGAGAACCTTGTGATTCACACATACACGGTGCATTCTCCATCGGCAGCGAGCAAAGTGTGAAAGTGGCTGAAATAAGTGAGACAGGAAAATCAATGTATAGGCCACAGGCCAGTGGAGCTTGAAAAGAACCAACTCCTTGACATGCACACTTTGCCTAAAGAAGTCTGTCGGACAAACTGGACTGGAGGATTCATCACACAGCCGAACAGGTGCAGGAGCAGACTAATCCTCTAATGACACTGCACACTTTTTTCTCCCTCTTCTCTTCACGAGCCTCTTCATGAGCTCTGGGCTTAACAAAAGTTGCATCACCTTCTACTGCAGGTGCTTTCTGGCATTTTTGGACATTTTGTTACAGATTCCTCTAGTGGTCTGTATGCACACAATTATTTTATTTTATGTGAGAAACCTTTCCCCCTTGTGTTTTTTTTTTTTTTTTTTTTTTCTTAAACCATGAATAGTGCCATTTCTAACAAGTTAATCAAATCTGTGTGGAATACAAGTACTGGGAATTGAACCGACATTTTAGACTTGATATGGGATAATTAATGCATTCATGAAACTAATAAGAATGTTTCATTTTTATCAGTTTCTTTTTTCTAAATTGGAAAAAAGAAATAAATTGTGACCTCTGGCTCATTGCTACTGCTAGTCCAAACTGCTAGGACTGAAATCCAACATCAGCCTAATTATGCATTTACTTTAATCAGCAATGATGCCTTACGTCATGATCTGCATCGGTATGTTTTGTTATTGGAATTGCAGAGGAAAATAATCTTGTTTTCTTTCAACAAGGAAGATCCGGCGCAAAAGCAGGATAGATACCTTTGCGGCTGCTGCTCCTCCTCCACACTCTCCTCACCTTCCTCATTTTTTGCGTGTTTGTCTTTTTGCCTGGAAGTGAAATGTTACACCATATTCACAGTGAGTTTGCTCAGACTTCTTCAGCTCCTCTGTCATCATCTTTTCCTTGGCCTGGTCCCAGACAGTGCCGTCCTCCACTTTGTGTTTAAAAGGGACAGCGCTGTACTTCTTCCTCTTCAGTGCCTTCTTCTGATGCGATCATTCTGGTACCACTTGGACAGATTTTCCCAGGCAGCCCCGCTTTTAGACGGCTAACAAACACTGCAGCTGCTTTCAGATATGCATTGAAGCTCAGATATTCCCTCAGATTGTCCGTGGGGCTGTAAGTTGGAATGCAAATGTCTGTAAAAATTGCTCTCTCTGCCAACTCACTCAGAAAATTCTCCTGCCAGCTCGCTTGTCAAATCTCTGGATACAGTCAGAGCAAGCCCATCTGACTACACAACAGTGAGGTCTTGAAAGTTCATATTGTGTGAATGAGTGAGTGTCTTGCCCCCTGCATGCTCAATCCACACATCAACCTCTCCAGAGAGCTCCCTCACTATCGCAATCTCCCGCTGCATTAATCATGTGTGAACAGTTCTCCGTCATGTGCAAAAATGACTCTTGTCTTCCGCAGCGGAGCTGTGGTCGTAGCTTGACCACGGCGTCTAATTGGACTACTGTCCTTATCCATGTGTACAAGCAAGATAAAGCACACATGCCTCTGCCACACACTGCTTTCTTTGAGCCTTTTAGTGTAGGTGATTATTGTTATTTTGTTCAGCGCCATTTTGTGTTATCTTCCGTTATCTTCTGGATCGTTTTGGACGAATGATCTCCTGTTGTTGTCTTCTTCTTCTGTGTTGTGGCTTCTTTTGTCATTTTATTGGAGATTATGACTTGACGGGGTCTTCATTGTGTGGTTTTCCAACCTGGGTGCATGGTAGGGGTGGGAATGACAGGATACGATACGTGATACTGTACATGGCCACAATACCAATAACATCAGAATGCAACAATTCGGTGACAATCAATATTATCGTAAAGTGATACACCATCATCTGTCCAACATCTCTTAAAGGTCACATAGAGTGGTCCTGTTGCACATATATGTTAGTTATGGAGGTCTACTTACATTTTTATGGTCATATCGTGGCTGAAATATTTCAGACATAAATCTCACACCCAGAAGACAGAGTGTGTTGTGATTGGCCAGTCAGTGTAGAGCCTTCCCAACTGTCTTGTGATTGGCCAATTCCCGGAAGTGACATATTCAGCACACCCGCTCTCAGAAGCGCAGCTCCCCCCTCTGGAACGATGGATGCACTGCTTCTCATTATCAAAACATTGTTTTAACAATGTTTAAAAATGGTTTTGTCACGACTCCCCGCCGCAGTCCCTTTTATGACTTTGACCTGGAGTCAGACCCAGTCAGAAGACACTGTCGCTCTCTCTCTCTCTCTGTTGCTGTAAGCTCTCTTTTTCTACGGCCAGGTAACTTCCACCCAAATATCGATATTTGCCCTGGTGTATCGATTATTGACCCACCCCTAGTCCATGGCATGATGCCTCTTCCTTGTTTCCCGATGGATGTGTACAATATTTTCATCAGAATTTCTCTTTCTTCTCAGTATTCTCTCACAGGACACTGTGGAAGAACTCATTCCAGACAACACTGAGGATGAGGGAATGTTGTGTGGCTGCGTTTGGAAATTAGATGTTTAAAATTTCAGTTAAAATAGTCTCTCTTTCTCTCTCTCTCTCTCTCTCTCTCTTTTCCCCGGGTGCATATCTGCCCTTCCCTGCTGTCCCAGTCTGTTGACCTTTCAGTGCCAGAGGGAGGGTGGCAGCTGGTCGGCCTCTATCTTTTCTACCTCTGATAGACTGATTTTCTTATGCCCTCCAGAAACTTTTCTTAATGAAGTGTTCCTCTCCGTCCTTCCGTTTGACTTCTTTGCCATCCATCAGTGCAGAGTTAACGGTTTAGTTTTCAGCCCAAATTTTCACAAGTTAACTCTTTAACACTGAACATATCGCAGGTGACACGCTTGTGCAAGCGCACTTTGCGTTACCGTAATTACGCGACGGTTTGTGGCATCTGAAAAATTCCACTGGTTTCTGAAAGCTTTTCAGAATTTTCCTGTCAAAGCGACATGCGGTTGTTATGGTGATTTAACTTACGTTATTTCAGGAAAATCACGCGAATCAGCGTGATTTTTGCCTACTTTTGGACATTGAGAAAAAAGCTCATAGAAATGTTATTTTAAATGTGTTATACTGTTCAAATTTAACATGCAAAATCTGGAGTTCTTGTACAGCTACAGTGTTTGTTCTCAATAAAACCCTTTTTTCACATGCAGTAAATCGTAAATGGGAAAACATTTTTAACCCATTTTCTGGCCCTTTTATTGTTAAAATAAGCAAAAAAGCCCAGACGTGCATTTTGAGGCAAAATGGTTAATGTCAAAGATTTGAAAGCTTCATCTCAAATTGTGTTAATGCATTCGTTAAATAAGCACTCCACCTTTGCTAACATAATCCAAACACCTGACAGGTGAAGCATATTAAATTGCCCATTAAACAGCACCACTGGAGCTGTTGCCCATTAACTATGGGGCCTGGTGATAAAACAATCTCAAAATGGGATCGCAATAAAATTCAGGCCGATAATGATGACAAAATTTAGACATATTCACTCTAACCGGTGGCAGAAATAAGTGACATCTGTGGTGAGGTTGAGAAGGAAAACAGAGAAAGGGGTAAGTGCAGGTGTATTTTGAATGCATGGAGATCCAGTGATTGTCATTCATTGTAATGTAATTAATCTAGTGTCGTCACCTCATGTTGCAAGGGTCTGTGCACTATTATTGGAAACTAAAAACCTCCCAGACATATCACCTGTTGAGCATGTTTAAAATGCTTTGGATTGGTGTGTGATGTATGACAGCAGGTTCCAATTCCTCTGAATATCCAGCAACTTGGCAAAGCCATTGAAGACGAGTGGAGCTGTTTTCCATGAGCCAAAATCAATAACTGGATCAAGGAGATGTGTCACAATTTGTGAGGCTAATGATGTTCAGTTGAGTTGTTTTCCATGCTTTTTTGTGTTCCGTGAATAACAAAGAGAACTAATTAGACACATCAGCATAATAATTAGCATATATTTTGCGATATTCATTTGAGTAAAATTAACATTTTCATTTTGTAATTTGCTGGCAATGTTTCATCCGAATCACATGTGCTCTTAGAGCGTTTATTTACAGAAAATGACAGCCGGTAAAATATAGAAAACAGTAATGCACCAGTGTCAGTCCTCACATAAAAGATTTATTTTAAACAATGTCATCCAAGTGTTTTAATTTTAGAAGACTATGCTACAGATATTGAAGCAGATCACTGACTGACCTGGATTCATGGCATGATGCTCCTTTGTTTTGGAATCCTCCGAGTTGTGGGATATTGTCTGAGCAGAAGGAAGTTTTCAATCTACATAGCTCGATTATTGTGTCGTTCACAATATCACAAGTTCAGCTTCAGACAACCAAATGTTTTCCTTTCAACTCTGTTTCTTCATCTGTCCAGTTGGAGCCTTTCCAAGGGACTACATCCGCATCAGATTTGATTTACCTTTTTGTTCACATACAAATTAGGATATAATTGGCAAAACATAAAAGTATTCATTTGAATTCAATTTGTGATGTTAAGAATGTCGGAAAGGTATGAGGTCACACAGTTTTAGTTGTGAGTAGAAAAGTACATACCCATTCACCCTAATGGAAGCATTACTTAAAGTTATTTCATATTTTGTCTTCATTAATTATACTTCCTGGTCAAATGAAAATTGTGTTGGCTCGTGTGTTGGGGGGAAGAAGTGATTTTCCTTTACATCTAAACACATAAAGCTGCTGAGGGGTTTTTATCACACCCAAACTGATAAGCAATATTGACAAATCCTTGCTGTGCCTAGAATTTAGTATGACATCGAAGGATGCTGCAAGCCCAAATCCTGCTTCCTCATGTGGGGAAATAGATTTTACAGCTGGAGCTGCAGCTTTTGTGTATTTTAGTATTTGAGTATTCTACCGATTAATCAGATAAAAATACTTAAGCACAGTAGTTGATATACAAGTTGTGTCTCTTAAAATGAACAACTAACTGGATTATTTTTTACAAAAACAAACACTTATAATAAAACAATAATTAAAAAAATAAATGACATTCAAATAGTGGGTATAGGAAAACCTTCAGCATATTAAATAAACACACTAATAATGTTGATTGAAGTGGCTAACTGGCCATAACGCGTATACTTTATTAACGTATTTCTTTCTGGGAATGCCGAGAGCTGCGTCCCGGGGAGGATCTGGACGTAACCCAATTAGATCATATGACCAAATAAGGTGCAACGTCCTGTTTCCTTAACCCTCAACTACAGTGAAGGGGAAACACAGAAGACTTAGATTGGAACAGTGAAGAAGTCAGAAACCTCAGGGTGAGTCATGGGTGAGGGACCAAGAAAATTGATGTCACATGGAACAGTAAATCATAAATGGATACACATAGGAGTGCAAACATATAGAAGATATATATAACAACTTGACATGAGGTAATTTGTTGAAGCTTGGGTCCACAACTGTGGGAACACTAACAGTAGCAGGCAACACTTTGATTTACATCAACTATATTTATATCAACTGTAAGAAGTTACTTCCATTTGCTACAAAATGAAATGATAAGTCATGTTTATTACAGTATTGTAAGGGCTTTTCTTTCATCACCACACCACTGTATGTATCGCTGGCTATCAGGACACAAAGAGGATTTTTACAAACCTCAAAAACAAATGTAGTTAAGCTTTTAGTGCCTCCAACTTCTCGCAAATATTTTCAAGATTCACCTTGAAGCAGATACTTTATGAGCATGTATTCTCCTCTTACAATTTTACTTTGATGCTTTGTCAAACTGCTGTTAATGTGGAAATATGTTTGATGATTTACTGATTACCAAGGATCTGAGATGTGAAATGCACGTGTATCCTCCTCTCTAATCTTAGTGCTGATATAAAGTGGGCCTCCTATCAATCCTCATCACTGTACATTCAGCTTTTGAGTGGAGGTGGTGATGCATGAAGCCCATTCAGTCAATATTAACTCAATTCATCACACCTCTGAGTGGTGAAATGAAAGAGAAGTCATGTCGTGGTTGTAGGACAAGGACACAGAAGTGTAGTAATCTGCGGCAGTCACTTGATTTATCCCGGAGGTTAAATATATCAGGGGAGCAGTAAATAGAAGGCTCTCTGAAGCTCACGCTCATCACAGTCAGTGTTTGCAGAACACTGCATTCTGTCAGTGTGACATTGCTCAATGCATTGTTTGAGTTATGGTCACATGCTCACCGATGGCAGGCCATCAGTGCAAACAAGTCGGGCAGTGCTGACCTGTTAAAGATAACACTTGACATCAGTTAGATGAGATGACGAGAGCTTTGTGTGTATAAAATTGTTGCAGTTGACATCAGAGGGCGCATTGGACACCAAATGAATGACTGAATAAATTAATGCATAAATAAGCTGTCACAATATTTCCAAATTATATCCCAGGATTTAATACCATTGACTCTTGTGATCACTCTGTTTAGGTGTGAAAAGATCAGTTAAATTATTGTAAACAGTTAAATGGATGCATTGGCGGTACTAGAAGATTAGAGCAATCTGTCAGTTTTAATGTCCATGACACAGTGGGACAATAATCTGGCTTTATTTATAATACCTCATCATTTGTGTCTCCAGTTCTCCTGCCAAGTGTTCATATAGTTGCACACGTTCAGTGCGTTTAGATGCATTTTAAATGTAGGATTTTAGTCGGACTAAGACATTTTTTGTGTCATGTAACACAAACCTGGACAATGCGATTCATAGTCCGATTATTCCTGCATGTAAACACTTAGTCCTAGTGTCTTGGGTGTCATGATTGATGATCAGTTGACCTTCACAGATTATGTGGTCACCCGGTCATGTCACACTGCACTATTCAATATAAGAATAATCAGGCCAACCCAACAGGTTGCCCAGCTCATAGTACAGGCTTTGGTCATCTCCCGCCTTGACTACTGTTAACAGGCCTCCCGACCTGTGCTGTGAAACCTCTGCAGGTGGTTCAGAACGTGGCGGCGTGTCTGGTCTTCAATCAGCTTAACAGGGCACATGTCACCCCTCTGTTCACTGAGCTCACCTGGCTACCCTTAGCCACCATCATCAAATTCAAATCACTGATGCTAGCCTACAAAGTGATTCATGGGTCTGCTCCCATTTACTTAAATGCTCTCATAAAGGCTTACCCCTTACCTACTCGGTTCATCAAAGGATTGTAGTCTGGCAGTACCCCGCACGAGACAATCCACTCTTTTCGTGTGTCTCGTGAATGCTACCAGAAGCTCTTGAAATCCCAGCTCTTCCAATAGCATCCTCTGTCCTGGCACTAACCTCACCATCTCCTTCTGCACTTGGATCCACCTCTGCACTCTCACCCTCCGTCAGTCCACTGTTCATATCGAGTCAATTTCTTTCCAAGACTTCTTCTTTGTAGCTTGTAGCAATAGGCTCTAGCTTATAGAGAGATACAGCACCACCTACAGAGGCAGGGTCAGATGTACACGGCCAATAAAATGATTTTCTCTCCGGCACTTGTATTCGGACTCGTCAAGTTGTCCGATTGTCGCAGTCGGACTATGGCCTTAGTTAGATTAAACTGTGCATGTGAACATACTAATCATCTCATTAGTATGTTCAGAGATAAATTAGTTCATTTATCAAAGAGATTGCCCTGGATTGCAAATGTACGTTGAGTTTGTGTTGATGTAAAAAAAAAAAAAAAAAAGAGGGCACATCAAGGCATTTTTTTTTATTATTGTGTCAGTACCAAATATTTATGTAGCATTTGTAATATTCGTTGAAGACGTCACAGTCTGTCTTAATACCTCTTTAAATGCCTTTTGAATTGTCTTGTTAGCACCTTGTGAAGGCTTTCCTTGTGACAAGTATGTAAAAATCTGTTCAGGAAAACTGGAGTGGAGGGGAGAGATTCAGCCCAGCCCTCAGGGAGAGTTTAGGTTCTTTTAGCTGTTAGATGGAGTAGGCACTGATAAGGATCCATGTGTTTCAGAAGCTCATCTAATGAACAATCTTAATTAGATCTCCCTCACTGCCTGCATGAAGAAGGATATGAAAAAGAGCTGTCATTCCTTTTACTTAATACAAACCCTCTCCTTACCCAGGCTGTTGCCCATGCCACTCAAAGCTGTTTGTGACTCCTGGTAATTAAACTTCCTTAAGCTGAACACACAAATTCTAACTATTGTAGTCTGGTGAAAATGAGAAATCTACTCTTTAAAAGCCTCATTCGATAATGTAATAATTTTTGGATTGTTCGCTCATAGTCCATGCCTTTTATTGGATCATTTATGTTTTTAGAAATGCAAAAAACAAACACATGTACATAGTTTTGTCGAACATTACGTTGAAGTATGGTGAAACTAAAACATGTACAGATGATATGGGGGGAAATGACTTCATTACAAAGAGAAAGGAGTCAATCAATCCCAACAGATGTGTTTGTATCAGCAATAGAATAAACCTTCTTCATGTTCTTTAGACAATGGCCTTGCTTTGTGGAAGCCTCCATCTTGTGTGGCCATTTTTCTACAGCAGCATGAATGGACAGTGTTTCATGTTTTGAAACATGCTTACTTAAGGATAGGAAAAATGCAGAGAGAGTGGAAGGAGTTAATATCATTTCTATTATGCAAAGAACACAGTAGTTCCCTGGTAGCCAAAGGAGCCCTGTGTTTGTTGCAGTCTCACCAGTAGAATTCGGTAATTTTTGCAGTCTCAACCTTTGTACTCTTCAGTACCTCTTTGGGAATTGTTTGGTAAATTGGTGGAATTATGACTACAGACATTAGCAAAATGTGTGCCAACATTGAAGTATAGTGATGGGTACATCATGGTTTGAAGCTTCACTTCCTGAACAGCTTGATATTATTGAGGCAAAATTCACTCATAAGATAATATCAAAGGAAAGGAATTCAGTAGGACAATGACCAAAACACTGATGGTAGTCCATTACAGACTGACTGCATTGGTAAGAGTCCAGACCTTAATAGTGCTGCTGCTGCAGAATGAGAAAGATTTATTTTACACTATAGAATGATTTGAGATTATTGCCAACAAAGGAGGTTTGTCCAGTTATTAAATCCAGTGGGTCACTTACTTTCTCTTACTATTTTTTTTGACAGAGAAGAATAAGAAGCAGCAGGAAATCAGTTTCTCAAAATGATGAGGACGAATGAGAAACAGTGTCAAAAAAATAATCTGGGCTAATAATTACAAACGCACTATTTTAACTGGATTATGTGTAAATTTGAACAAAACCAAGAATCCATAATTAAGGAAGCACGTAGACTCAAATTTAATATCCCCAACTTTCTATGTCTTCTTCTCTGGGAATATTCTTTGCTTCTCCTGCATCTGTTGTTCTCCATTCCTCATTATCAAAAGTAGAACTCATCTCCTGTCAGTGCACCAACACCTGCACCAACATTAGCAGAGTGCTCCTTCAAAGTGTTGCCTCTTTTGATGAGCAGCAGGTCAAGGCAAAAGGCCTGTGTCATTATGAAGGACTGGACTCGTGTTTCTTCATTCACAGTTCCAGATGATGCCTCCCGGACATCACCATCTGCACCTCACCAGGTGCTCAACCAACCATTCCAGGGCATCTTTCATTGCAGAAGACTGGTAAACCAGGAAAAACAGGGCTTGACACGTTGACTTTTTACATTGATCCTAAACTTTCGTACTTTTAGGGAACGTTAACATGCAGTGTTTTTTTTTGACACTCGTCAGATGTGTACAAACGAGCAATCTGATTGAGACACCCGTCTGTTGTGGCACTTCATTCATTTATTTTTGGAATGCAGGAAGGGCTTTCAGCATAGGTTTTGATGGTTGGGCCAAATAAGTAGGTCAAACGGTTCTCTGTCCATGCTGAAATAAGTTTGGAACCTCCATTCCCCAGATGATGCCCCTGAATTAGTTGGTGACATAGCATAGTTTTTCATCCATCTATCCATGTTTTACCGCTTTATCCTCAACATGAGAGTCGAGGGGACAATGGTGCCAATCCCAGCTGACATAGGACTAGGTGCACACTTTTTTTTTTTTTACCCTAGTTTTATGTGTCAATTAAATTAATTCAGTGAGGTTGCTCAGCTGAACAGCACAGAGGTTTTGGCTCCTTAGTAACAACAGGCCTGAGAGATGTGCCACCCGATAAGTGATCCTCTGGTGAAAAAACCCTCTGGCTTCTTTCACAAGTTTTTCAAATGTTATTAGACACAATGTCTTTAGAAATACTTTTTTTTTTCTAGGACAGCTAGTTATTATATGATTGTGTTTTATTAGGTTTTTTAATTAATATTATTAACCCTGAGAACACAGAGCAATTAGGCTGCTTTTTTCCATTTCTATGTTAAAACGTATATACAGAGGCAATAAGAATATGCAGTATAGTGTGTTTTATATCCTTTTTTTTCCCAGCACAACCGGCAATCGGCAATCTGATTAAATTATTTTTTTCCCTCCATTTTCACCAACTATATAAACACACCTGATCAATTTTTTTATATATATTTTCTTTTTTGGGAGGGGATATTGCATTTGTTATATTTGGAAATATGTCACAGTTCAAAGTTTGCTTGGCTTGTTTTTTATATGAACAAAGAAGAAAAACAGTCTCTTCTGCACAAGTATCACACACTTTTAAAATAATGTGATATAAAATGAATCATAACTTTGACTATAACTTATATATCCTTATATGGACTTCCTGGGGGGTGTCCATATAAGTAGTTCTTCATTATTCCAAGGGTGCACCTGTGGCACAGATCAGTGCTGTGTGAGCACTAAGGGTTAAATGCCTATTACGCTTGAGCTCAACAAAACCCAAGCTCTTTTATGGTGTATCAGTGGATGTCTGTATTTACACTGAATATGTACCAGCCCCAAACCAAATTCTGGCATTGAGTTGAATTGAGTTTTGTATTTAATCAGAACTAGAATCATAAAATCTGTAGGAGGAACCTTCATGATATTATGAGATGATTAAGCTTCAGCCATCACCTTTCAGGAAAACTGCATATGTTTTTCTTTTGTTAGTGTGGCGAGAGAAGCATTTACAAAGCTCTTCTTCTGATCTGACATCAAAGCACTGTTGACGAAACATTGAATATTTCGATTTCGATCCCGCGTCTCAGAATAGGTTAATACCATGTGTTGCTCACTTGAAGACATGAAATCACAACATTTTCTGTTTCATTAGTTTGCGTATTGTGCGAGAGGATTGTGTAACCCAAGCCTCCAAATAAACAATGATCTGCAGAAAGCAACATGTCAAAGAGTCTCCCTGGGGACTTGCAACTAGCTGTCGGCATCTCCATTCCAGAGGCTCCTGCAGCTGTGAGACGTTGAGAAAATAAGCAGTCTTAAACTCTCCAGAGATTTCCCCTTCTTGTGTTAATGGAAATGTCAGTTAACATTTCATCTCCTGTGGTTGTATTCTCTTCATTCATTTGTATTTCATCTTCACACCGTCCTCCTCTGCTCTCCACAGTGAGAGGCTCTTTATCTGTTCTGGCTCAGCCGTATACCATACATGTGCCACAACTCTAGAGACCTGTGCATTATCACTGAGGGACAGATAAGCATAGCGTGGTCTGGAGGTGGCTGGGGTCAGCCCGCCTCTCTGCTCAGTGACAGCCCACCTTTTCTTCTGCCGCCTGATGCTCTGTGGAAATTGCCCACCTGTTCCCCTCCTATTGTGGTCGTCTTTTTATCAGCACCTAACAGCCTGAGCAGCCAGCGTTTGATGTGTGTGTGCCTGTGTGTGTGTTTGTGCGTATGAATGTACAGGTGGGGGGGCTTTTTTGTACAGCCGTGGCAGCTGACATTCTCGGAGAAGCTTGAGACACGTTAGCACATGGAAACACTGGGACGGCGACTCAATGGGTAGAATAATGAAGTTTCCTAAAAGGAAAGGTGACAGGGGCCAAAATGACAGCAAGAGGAGGACTAACCCCTTCCCAACCTCATCTCTTTTCTCACCTAATCCCCTGTCTGTCACCCAGAGCTCCATGTCTCAGCAGGAATAATAATAATAATACAAAATAAAAACCTTCTCCACACCACAGTGTGATGCTTGGTGATTCCCACTTTTCACCTGCCTCCTGGGAGCTGTTGAAATTTAGCTTTAAGATTACAAAGACACTAACCAATGTCCCTGTTTGTGCCAGCACTGTTTTTATGTCAACTGAACAACAAGCTCAGACAGTAATTAACCTCATATACTTTCCTGTCTAGACATTTCTCCTGTTTTACTGCTTGGTAAATCAATAAAAACAGAGCTTATCACCCTGCAATATTTCTGCCCTGACTGAAAAAAGTTGTACCATCACATCTTCTGGTCTTTGATGGATTAATTTTAACATTTATTTTGGAGTTGTAGTTATTTTTGATTGTTTTATGTCTTGGCCATTTTTATGTCTTTATATACCACCTCAAACAGACGTCCTCTACCAGAGGCCTGGGAGCCTGGTGTCTATGAAGACGATCATAAGCCATTTTCAGAAATGAACTGTGGACAATGTTGAGAGAATTAGGTCCAAGCATTCAACAGCTGGTATTGTCCAATGGGAGACAGGTTGCCATTGGCCAAATCGTGAATTTCAATGCTTCACAACGGAAATTGAGATTCTTTTGTCGGATGTCACGACTGGTCACAGGGTTCTAGCCAGGATTTTGTTTTACGGTGCTCTTTCACTCGAAACCTGTGCTCGCACTCATTCACAGCATTCATGCCTGTACCTGCGCCTTCGTGGAGCGAGTAGTTGCAGGGGAAACCTATTTTCAGTCTTTCCCTAACAACAAGAAATGCTATTTTCTGATTGGCTGATACGTTGCTAATTCAAGACAGCCGCATGAATGAACTATACAGAGCAATCTGCCTTCGCATCATCAAATCATAGTTTCGATTCATAAGTTGTATCACTTCTCAGCGTGAGAAATGTCATGTGTGTGGCAATACGATGTGATACTACATGTGAGGGCAGGATTAGATCGGACACGGCGCGCCACTTTTCTTTTAGCGTAATGGCCCTCAACTTAGCGTGTCAGACACAAATCATAGTGTAACGGGCCGCCACGCTGAATGCGCTAGCTAGAACCCTGGGGCGCAACCTGTGACAAACGGTACTTTGGTTAGCTTTGGTAATGCCTTATCTTATGATCACATGGACATGCTGAATTTGTATTATATATTAGGTAGAGTTCTCACTCATGTTCCTCTCCTGCTTGACAATGAATGTAGAATGATAGCAAATGGCTGAAATGTCTGATTTCTAATCATCAGAGCTCAAGAACACTAATGGAGGAGATAAGTAGTACTTGGTTCGGCTCAGGAGTGAATAGGATAGGCTTCATAGTCGTATATCCAAATGCCGCAGGCCCGTGTTTTGTAAGTACATTTGTTGAAGGTATTTGGTTACAATTATTATTTTCTTGTGAAGAGAACCAATCACCTGGGACTCGGCAGCGTTAGAGCTCGCCATCCTTCACCTTCTGCTACACAGCCACCTGCAGCATCTGGCAGAAAATCTACATCAACCTTTGCAGCAGCAGCATCGGTGCAGCAATGTCATTCCGGTATTTTGGCTGAGTTCTTGTCTTCCAACCTGCTCTGACAGGAGATAACAGATGTTGCAGCTTTGGTAACACTTAAATTGTCTCAAATTGTCTGATATGATACACACAGAGAGAAGCAGCACTGGAATGACTCCACTATTTGAAATCAGAGTGGCAATAAGTATAATAATGTGAACTTTGAGCATAACACTACTGACCTCCAATGAAAGTGTGGATGTCTCACCCCCAAGAAACATCAGAATGCACCTAGAAGATCATGCAAAGAGCAGAGTTTGTGTCATTAAATTTATTTTCCAGTGTTCCAGAAAATCATTTGGCACCGACACGATGGGGAGATTTTTCTCGGAGGTGCAGCGACATCAATGACACC
This sequence comes from Microchirus variegatus, assembly GCF_963457635.1. Lineage (NCBI taxonomy): Eukaryota > Metazoa > Chordata > Actinopteri > Pleuronectiformes > Soleidae > Microchirus > Microchirus variegatus. Next base: position 21,406,941 of record NC_139804.1, read on the forward strand.
AGTAGGAATTTCATGTGCGCGTGTGCAACTGCCATGCGGGGTGACGAGGTGACTGTTCTCTTGTTCGGGTTGTGTGTTCCCTTTGTTTTAGGAAATGAGTGGGTGGAGCTGAGACTTATTCAGAGACGCAGCACACCTGAGCAGGCTGCAGCATCCCCTCCTTCTCTCCTCCTGGCCTGCACACTGACATTGTCCTCGCTCCCTCGCTCGCTGAACATAACTGTCAATGTGGAACACAAAATTCAGACACTCGTGAGGGTTTCAAAGATTTATTGACAAAATAAAGATTGTGTAATCCGGTGTACCGGCGAACTGATCTAATTTGGCAGGAGAGACGGTAACTAAAGCTGGAGAAATCCAGTCCAAAGCCCTGGACATGCTCCACACTGATAGGAGATTGAGGCTGAGCTGTCTGTGATTTCAGAGGTATAATGTAGGGTCAGGGTCACTCTGGATGTGTGTGCAGTGCATGATGGCTGCATCACTTATATGATGAGTTTTGTTAACCCCTGTTCTTCACGCAGGGAGCATGTCAGTAGCATGTCAGCTATGTACTGTACCTTATTTATGGTTGATACACATCCTACAGTAGGGGTCTATAAATGGCAGAGTCCAGTTCTGGATCTGGATAGGATGCCGCCTGCAACCGTAAAATTTAAGTGCCATTTTGATGGAGCATTTGTCAATTTGAACAATATACCATAAATGCCAAAGATCCAACCCTTCCAGTTGCTCTGAATCCTGTTGTGGCACAGAAGCACAGCTTCACACTGAGGAGTCCTGCTATTCTGTTGATTGCAAAGCGGAGCACTCTAAGGCATCCAGACTGTATACTGAATGAAAGACGCTGGTCAGAACAGGTGCAAACAGAGAGTGCAAAAGTCTGTCAAGGCATTTGGCCACGTCCAGACAGAGGCGGGAAACCTAAACAATCTTTTGCTTTGCCGTTTTTCAAAAAGTTCCCCATAAACACAGCATCGTTTCAGGAACTATCTCCGTCCACATGGAACCCCCTTGAAAAGACTGTAGAACATGTGCCAGCAAAATAAGTTGTCCTGTAACATTACACCAAACAAAGAGAAGACGACGTTTTACACATTACAGAAACAGAGACAGAATGAACCGAGCCAGAGGAAAGAAAGGAAAATAATGTATTTTCGTTTAAGTTTGCGGTTTGTGCCGTTACAGCATATTTCACAACTTTACAGACCCCGAAAAGCGAATAGCGACAACTCTACTGACTTTTTGTCGTAAACCTAAATAACGAGAATGCACAATTTTGCTGCACGAGTGAGCCAACTGGATTTATTTTGGGCAGAGAATCGGACACACAGAGAGATAGCGATACGTAGAAGCGCTATGCGACGAGACAGGACGTATCCAAGTAATATCTAGTGTCTTTTCAGGCTGTCTTTAGTTACTTTTCATTGACAGTAGTTGTTAACACTGTCAAACAATCTGCAAACACAAGACAATGAATGAATGAATGAATGGGAGTATGTTGTCATCGTTTTCCTAAAATAGTGTATTCGCTGTCAACACAGACAGAGATTTTTCAGGTCCCCTAAAACACCGTCTCTGTGTGGACTGAAAATAAAGTATACATATTCACCTAAACCCGTTTCTGTGTGGACAGTCCCTAAAACACTTTGTCACCTGAAACGTTTACATTTTTATTCACCGGCTCCAGAGGACTTTCTGGATCTGCTTATCGCGATTACTACCTTACATAATTGTGACAAAATTAATCATGATCTGTTGATATGTCACTGAGGTATACGTGTCTGAACTTAAATGGGACTTCTTATATTAAATTTGAATTCCCACCAAAATCCTAAGTGTGATGGTTTGATCCTGCATACACATACACACATTTTCCACTAGTGCACTGCCCGTAGGAAGTATGTACTCCTATAGTGGGAGCTGAAGAAGATTTTTCTGTTATGGTGATGCATGATAAGGAACGTAAAGGCGCTGACAGTCACAACAGCTAGCTACGCTAGTGCTAATCGGAAATTTTGAAAATTGCGTTTTGCACAGTGTTTGTATTATGTTAGCCCTACGCTAATGCTAATCGTAGCCTCGCTAGCTTACCTTTGGAAAGGGTTCGCCAAGTTAGCCGCAAAGTAGTAGCATGGTAAAGCAAAATGAATATGTGCTTGCGTATTGGTGAAAGGACACCTCCTTGTTTCAGTCTAACACCATGTTCTGCGGTGAATCGTGTGAAATGTCTCACCCACCATGACGGCAGCCTCTTCACTCCCACCTCCTCACTCCCACCTCCCCACGCCAGACAGCGCAGCTGCTGTTGATGAGCCGCTGCCTGCCTGGTAGCATGATAAATCAGTGAAAATGAAAATGACTCCAAAAAATTTGAAAATGCAAAAGGATGCACACCATCGGGCCATGCTCAACCCATATCCAACGTTTTAGGGCAATCTGACTAACGGTCAGCGAGATATGCTTGTCACAGACAGACAGACACAACTTGCTTCATAGATATATTATAAGACGTAGAGATTTCTTCGTCATCACTGGGTATGTGAGCCATCACCGAGCCATCACAATGAAAATACAGATGAATCTGTTGACAAGAAGTGGCAAACTGAAGGATAAACTTCCAGATAAACCCTCGCAGATGAAAACACAGCCTCCTTTGTGGCCTTTGCGGAGGTACAAAAGTTTAAATTCTGAATTCTGATTCTTGCAATCCTCCCAACAGTATTACATGTATTTTAGTCTTCCAGAATCAATCTTAAGCTGCTCTGTAAAATATCATGTCCTAATAAGATTACAGATCGAGGGGGAAAAAAACTACCTGGAAGTGTCTTAGTGTCTTCCTATTGCCTTCTCTTGCTTTGTGGAAATCACTTGTTTAAAGAGAGAGCAGACAGACGGACAGACGTTTGTCTCCCTAGTCATTCCAAGTGTTATTAATATTTGGTCATTGTCATAAAGATGCAACAGTAGATGCAGGTAAGGAAGTAATTACTTTTTCCTCAGCGCTGATGGTGTGCGAATAATAAAAATACTAATAAACAGACAGTGGTTGAGGCTTGGCTTGGCTTACACCTTGGGTGCTCTGGCTTTAATAGAAACATGGATGTTTTAATAGGGTCCTTGCACCTGTCAGTTATGTGTGATTATAAACATCATTATAGCGTGTTTGTGTATGTTTTGGTTTTAGATTGCTTTACAGTGTGAAGGGCTGGCTTTAGTCCAGATATTATATTATTGCCTTCAAATCCAACCATCGTGGCATTCTGGATAGTATTGCTTTAAGTTCCAGTCATAAAACGTTATATCTGAAAATATTTAGCTTGAATAAGTAAAGAACTCCATTGCAAACATGCACTGTTGTTTTTTTTGTTTGTTTTGAGAATGACACAAAGTACCTTAACCCTTGGAACATAGAGCATTGTGGCTGTATTTTTTGCATTACTATGTTTAAATTGACATTATATACTGAGGCTATAAGAATGAGCAATACAGTGTGTCTTATATCCTTTTTTCAACATAACCTAGGCAATCTGATGGATTGGAGTAATGTTTCAAATTGGATTTCATTTGTGAAATATGGAAATATGTCACAGTTCAAAATTCACTTTTTAATGAACACAAAGTTAAGAAGAAACAGTCTATTTTGTGAATTCTGCACAAATTGCTACTTTGTATCACTACTGAAAATGTGATGTAAAATGAATCATATATTTGATGCAACAACACATAAGAAGATGAAAAAACCCCACTTTTTTTAAAGCCTGAATATGTGACCTATAAACACCCACCCCCAGGATGTCCATATAAGGAATTGTGTATTATTCCCACAGCAATTTATCTGAGCACTAAGGGTTAATTATTTCAACTTGAACTTAATGTCATCATTAGAAGCTTCGGCCATGTTTTATACAGACACTGATGTTACGTTACGACAGCAAATAAGGTGAAGCATCAGAGGTTAGGAGGTAAGTCACGCCTGTGCACTGACAGCCATTGTGCTCGTAATTAGGTCAGTGTTGTAGAAAGCTTGACATATATTTGTCCCTTGGTGAAAGTGAGATATTGCTCAGCCGAATGCAATATAGAGGACTGTAATTCATTTCCTCACCTCACTTACACACCACTAATTCTCCAGTTGGCTGTTTGTCGTAGCTGCAGTCATAACGGTGGCAGTGGCTATCCTCATCATTAAGATGAATGGCGTCTGGCACCGTCACTGGTATTAACCACCAAATGGACTAATGGTGTTTGTGCGAAGTGAAAAATGACCCAAGTAATTTACAGGAGAGGCCAGGAAAGACAGGAGGAGGAAGAGGAAGTATGATGTTCACTCCTCCACTGTCCTTATAGCAAAAGGCTGTTAACTTTGTGCTGTTTTCTTCACTCATTGTTCACACATGCATACTCCAGATCAAATCCAATTTAGATTTACTTTATTTGGGTCGGACACACATTTATGTAGGGCTAGACAATATGATAAATATCATTGTAAATGTCATTTTTATGGACAGAAAGTCTCGAACACATTAACTGCATAAATCTGGGATAAATCACTCATACATGACCATTGAAGAAAATGATATCATGATTAAACGCTTGCTTAGCCCTAGTGTGCAACGGCTCAGTTGATGATCAGCTGCATCCTGTGCACCTCTGTTGTTCACACAGGGAGCCTGTGTGCTGCTGCAGAGCTGCTGCTGCTGCTGTTTCAGTCGCCATAAATAGCATAAGTTTGAATTTGCCTTTTGAATTTGAGTACTCTCTAAATGTCAGGACTCATATGAAGTCGTGCATCCTGCAAATATCACAATAAAAGTATTTTTAAAAGAGAAGTGTTTTATTATGTTTGTGACATATTTGACTAATAATCGACTCAAATATTATTTTCAGTTGAACCGTACATTGTCACTTCTTAAATCACATATAAGAATAAAACATTAGGACATTACAGGTTAGGAACGAATCTCCATGATGCATGGTATCAAAGGATTGAAGTTGACTTTGGTGATTAATTATCACGCGCGTCCTGCTGCTTTCATATGGCTGCGTGGATTTACTGCTGCTTGTCACGCAGTGTTAAGCAGCTGTGGACAACATGGACAACAGATATTATTAGAATCAATCATGTTACTTTAAAAACACTTAACATTGTGCCCCTCGAGGAGGTGCTCTGGCAGACGGGAGCACATTTAGCCCCGGGTGCAAAACAGATGCCATGTCACCATGCAGCAAACAACAGAACCTGAACTGCTTCCATACAGCTTCTTATGAACTGTTGATAGATTTAATACATGGGTTATGCAGTCATTCATTGTATATGTTATTTATCATTTATTTATTATTCACTACGGAGACACCAGTGTAGCAATACACATGTCACACTGGGGGATTAATATAGCGATATTTAAAAACAAAAAAACATTTGTTCCTATGTTGTGTCCCTGTTTTTGTCTGAAATGTGTTCCCTGAGGTAGACTATGATGAGCAACACACACACAAACACACACAGCATCATCTATGATGAAGCGGAGCTGAGACGATGTATAATGATTCTCTGGTTGTTGTGTAACATGTCTCTTTCTGTCTGTGTCATTTCCTCTCTCCAGATGGTCACAAGAACAAAGAAAGTATTTGTCGGAGGATTATCAGCCAACACAGTAATTGAAGATGTGAAGCAGTATTTTGAACAGTTTGGCAAGGTAAGACCTTTTCTGGGCGATTCCCTCATTTGGCCTCTGGCTTGTTCCGTGTTTGTGTTTGAGGGCCCACAAGGGTTTAAAGGTTCACATCAGGTTTGATGAGGTCATTGCCCGCGGTGTGCCGCTCTACTGCTGTGGTGCTGCGGCAATATAGGATATATATATATGACATTGTCCTGAATATGAGTTAGATGTGTAAAGCTTTCTCGCACAAAGACTATGCATCTGATTGTTTTAACTCGATTAACCGTGAAAGGTTTATTGTATATAGCTTGGTTTGAACTGTATTCATCCATTCTCTTATTTTCTCTAAGGCCTGCACAGGTCACCCAGCAGTATATTATGGCTGTATAACACTTTTCCATCATACAGTTCTTGCACAACTCGACTCTACTCAGTGGTATCAGTCACATCCTTTTCCAATACTATAGTACCTCCTCAATGTGAGCGGGGTCGTCATAGCACGGCTGCATTGAACTGCAGTGATTCTATTTCGCGACACAAACACGCAAATTAGTGACGACGAGCGAGGCAGTTGTTTTTTCGGTGTTCTGAATCATTAGAATCGGTGAATTGAAAAGATTAGTTCAGTACTTCCTGCGTGACCAGAGCAAAACAAACTCCGTCTGACAGAACGGGATGTGATTTGGCTCACGATCGACGGCTTTCGGCAGTGCTGTCGCTAAATACACCGGACTCCTCTGTTAAATGTTGAGATCTTAGAAAATGTTGGAGATTAACGCATGTTTTCAGGATTTTTAAGTCCTTTTAAACGATCTACAGATCAGATTCTTGTGTCGGACGTCACGCTCATGACTCTTCCACTGATGACACTCTCTGACCTATCTTTCTCCGGCAGTCTGTCGAACATCACATTTTAATATTGGCTCAGCTCGCCTGGAACTTCACCAGAGCAGGTACTAAAAAAAGAACCAGGTAACAGGTACAATCAGTAATGGAAAAGCAAAAAAAACACAAAAAACTGAGGAGAGTCCAGCCGAGTAGAGTAGTGCGAGAACTGTGTAGTGTAAAAGTGCCATTAGAGTGTTCTAAAACACTCATGAGCCTCAGAAGTGAAGGATCTGAGGAAAGAAAGGAAACTTGTGTGAAGGAATAAATATGAGGATATGACACAAAGTGAGGAAGCCAAAAACATTGGGTTAATTATTTAAGGTGTAAATATGTGTGTCAAATCTGCTCACCTCTGCCTTTCCCAAGCATGTAAGGTAACATAGGTGGCCTTCGTATACCAGCTACTATCATTTGTGTAGTGTGCTTTGAAATGCAATGCAACCCCTTGTCTGTTATGGCTGCTGTAGAAACATGGCAGCAACAAGATAGATGTGGAATAGTTTTAACTGGGTTGGAATATTTGAGTGCCTCAGCTTTCCATTTTCTCTGCCCGGCTCTCTGTGGAGATGAGAGGGAACAAATGAGAAGAAGTTAGTGAAGGATGAAAGAGGAGAGACAACTGCTCTCCAGTCCACAGGATTACAGCTGTCATGAGACTGGCCTTTAGCATTGAATGTCTTCTGCGCTCACGCACGCACACAACAGCGCGTCCGCTTCCTCACTACTCTGTTATTTTTGTACGTTGAACACAATAAAGATTAAACATGTAATGACTGTTAAACATTGAGAAAACAGATGAGAATTAGTCTGAGGATAAGAGCGGTCAACAGAATGGAAACAAAGTTTTAAAAAATGAGGCAAATTAATTAAAGCCTTGTTGTCTCACTCAACCCTCAAGTCTCAAGGCTGCTGTAAATCTATCTATAAAGCAAGTTTTGTCTGTCTGTGACAGACATATCTCGGATCTCAGATCACCCTAAGATTTTGGATATGGGTTGAGCATGGCTTGATGGTGTGCATCCTTGATTTCATATTTTTGAATAATTTTCAGTGTCAGCGACGGGTAGGCAGCGTCTCATTTCACACGGTTCAACGCAGAATATAGTGTTATACTGAAAAGACGAAGTCGGTGTCCATTCACCAATACGCAAGCACATATTTATTTACCAATTTAGCATGCTACTATTTTGTGGCTAACTTGGTAAACCTGTTTCCAAAGGTAAGCTAGCGAGGCTACAGTTAGCATTAGCGTAGCTAGCTGTTTTGTGACTGTCAGCCGTATTTGATTTCCGCTGTTGATGAGGTTGCACAGTGTTTGTATTACGGTAGCCTTCACATTCCTTATCGTGCATTAGCATAGCGAAAAATCTTCTTCAGCTCCCACTATAGGAATACATACTTCCTACGGGCACTGCACTATTAACATAAAACACTCAGACTAAAGGTCCAGTAGAAAATACTTATGAGCCACTAGGTGTCACTGTTGAGCATGCATGTTGAACCAAAATATAAGCAATTGTTTCAGCCAATGCCAGTAAGTAATTCAAATTGTCACGATGCTACTATGTCAAACTAAATATTGATACCCAGGAAAACTAAACCATTCAAAACCCAAGCCACGGTGCGGTTTGTTGGCGTAAACTGCAATATATATATTTTGTGTATTAAGTGTATTTATCCTCTCTAAATCGATTCTACATTAATGAACACAGCACTAGCGCTCCAATTAACTGTCACGATATGAATGACGGGTCACGCAGCGATAGAAACAAAACGGAAGCAAAACAATGCAGCGTTAGTGTCAGCGGCGAGTGGTGGCGAAAATGAAACATTCGGAGGACCGTCACCTATTATTATAATTATAATAATAATAATAATAATAATAATAATAATAATAATAATAATAATAATAATAATAATAATACATTTTGAATCTGCTGTGTGGCTCCATTAGCGTCAAATGTGGCAGACACGGACAGTCTTAAACGCAAGTAACGGTTACACATCTAATCTGAATGTCCTTTTATGCCGGCACTGCCCAGGAATTTCTCGTAGGAGTTGGACTCTGGAGTCTGTTCGCTTTCCAACAAATTCAGACAAAAACAATAGCTCTTGGGCTGTTCATAGCCTATGATTTAAGGAGATTGGCGTGTGTATTATGATAATATAATGCCATTTCAACTCAATTCATTGTAATTTTTAAATCACTTTTATGTCAAATATCTTTGAAAGCCAGGAGAATGATTTCCTTTCTGAGAGCTCAGTCTGGTTAAAGTATCATTGTTTGCATGGAAACACCCCAGGATGTCCCCGCAACAGTGGTGTTTCACAGACGCAGCCCCTGCTGTAGCACAGCACCTTTTTCCGGGCTCGTGTAGAGCAGCAGCAGCAGCACAGTCACAAACACTGATACTTCGTGATGGGTTTTACAATGAGTTCAGTCCTTTAGTTTTAAGAAGCATTTAATGCACCATTTACTCAAGTAACTTTCACTCCACCTGCTCTATCTCTGTGCTGTGTGTGTGTGTGTGTGTGTGTGTGTGTGTGTGTGTGTGTGTGTGTGTGTGTGTGTGTGTGTGTGTGTGTGTGTGTGTGTGTGTGTGGTTGAATGTGTAGTAAGAGCGGAGCGGAGAGGAAGGACTGAATTTGGTACATTTTTGTGACATCATGCAGTCATAATACTCAGCAGCTTATTGCACTTCGCTGCTTTTAAGTGGAACTTGTGAATTTGTTCACACTTGAACAGCATATGTACTGTATACACAGGGTCTGGCATTTCTTACAGTACTTGAATACAACAGATAACGCAGTGAACACACACATACTCTGCTCATTCATTCTACTATATTCTCTGTTTACGTAAATAATATATTGTCTGATATCTTGAGGCAGAATATTGCATACTGTGCCTTTAATATTTGATACTCGTGAAGTGTAAATACAGTGCATGTGCTTAAAAGTAAACAACTCAAATTCAAAAGCAGTTCATTTGAGTTTAAATAGCGTCATTAACATATAAATGATTTTATAAAGTGTTGGGTAATTAATTTTTTATTTCAGTTTATTTAGGTTTTTTAGAAATAGTTCCTTCAGGCAGTTCCTTCATAATTTCAATTTAACCTGGAGTCTGGATTTTCTGGCACAGTTTACACAGATGTAATCTCCTGTTATTCACCAGAAGCTTCTGAATAGTTTTTTTTTTTTTTTTAAATATCAAAGTTTAATTTCATTTTTTTGAATAGAAAGAGAATATAATCAGTATTTCCATCATTTAAAAAAAAAAAAAAAAAAAAAAAAGAATTCTCCACTTTCTCCCTGTAAAGTCACAAGGAAACCAAACAAAGACGGACATCAAATCCCATGAATCCACTCTGCTTCTTGACATCAAACTAGGTCTCTTGTGATTATTTGGATTTGAATGACATACCATGCATGCTGCATGCATTTAACTTGAACTATAATTCATATCACTGATTCCCTTTTCACAAATGAAACTAATGAAACCTTCCCCATGTCCTGAGGCTTTGTCTGTCAAAAAGAAAAAGAGATTTTTCCCACTAACACAGGCTGAGCTGCTGAACTACTCTTTCTACAGTCAGCAGCACTCAAACCCAGCACCCAGACTGTTTCAGGGTACAGTATGGTGGTAATGGCAGACAAGCAGAGATGAGTATCATCAGCTCCATGAGAACAGCCATAATCAAAGCAAACAATGTGGGGTTTTTTTTCAGGCGATAGTGCTCTTGATATTTACAAATGAAGTGTATCTTTTTTTTTGTTGTATAAATGAAATACAACAGCTGCAGACAGAAAATGGGAGGTGTGCATTCCTCTCTGGTTCTCCGAGGCTCAAATAATGAATCAAGGTAATCTGTGTATAATTACAAACCTCTTAATATTGTTTGAGTAGCAAGCCTCCCCACGAGATACTGGATCTGACTATAACCTCACAGAGCACCCTGTGTATCATTAGGCTCATAACATACAGTAAATCAACAAGGCTCTGATGACTTATAAAAACTAGAGCCGTTACCCGTTCAGTATGTGTCTGTTTTAGGACGGGACGGAAGCAGTGGTTTATTGTAGTGGAACCCAATCATTGGTCCCAACTAGAAGCCACTGTGTTAAATAAGACTGGTGTGTGAATGATGTTCTGAAGATTTTGTGGAGATGAGGTTCATAAATGCAGCAGTGCTGAGCTAAAAGTATGTTCTTTACTGACTTATGCTGCTCTCAGATTTATGCAAATGACCTGAGCATCACTGAGTTTTCCCCCTGTTGGAGTCGAGTGCACGAGGAAAAGAGATGAAGAACGCACTGGCTAGTAGGTCAATGAGCAGCAAGGTGCTCTTGCTACTGGAATGTTAATGAAGGTTCTCTGTGGGGAAGAGTCAACACAGTGTGGCAGTAAGGGATTGCTGACATAATGCACATCACCAAAGTGGGTGCTCGGGTTCACAATGCATTATGGGGGAAGAAGTAAGTCGTGTCATTGAAGGGGTCATATTAAGCCCTATTTCTCCAAGTTAAACAAGTTCCCTGGTGTCCTAATGAACAAGTCTGTGACATGCTTTGGACAAAATACCATAAGGATGAAGCACCACAGCAGTTCAATTACTCTGCCAAAACAGCCATGTTCAGAACAGTCGGTTTAGTTGTATCTCTTTAGGTCCACCTTAAAAAAAAGTAAAACGAATCTTAAGAGACAGGAAATTACATCAGCCATAGAGGCTACTGGGAGCTAACAGCAGTTAGCATTTGGAAAAGTGATAATTTGCAGGCTCGCACAGGTACATTGCCGTCATATATAACATGCATCCACTCGACAGATAAATCCTCTGAGGCTGGAAGTTTGTGTAGAACTCTGTGCTGCACCGTGGAGCCAGTTTTCGGATACTGTTGCCCTCGCCAGCACTCTCGCATGTTTTACAGACAAAACAGAGCTCCATGAGACAACAATTCCAGGAATTTAGTGCATTGTGACGTTTCAATGAGCGTGGAAGTCAACATCGTGTGTTTTATCTCCTGTACTTAGACTAAAGCCCAATTTATACGCAGAGACTCTGCGTCGACGCAGAGCCTGTCGAAGAGCCTCTGCGATTGGTCCTCAGGACAGGCCGAACTAAGCTGCTCTGTGCCGGCTCACAGTGGCACCGAGCGTCCACAGACGCGGAGCTGATCCCCGCCGATAACGCCGCTGCCAAACTATAAATACGTCATATCTTAACACACACAGCACATGTTTAGACACTAAATGGCCAATTTCTCGCCTCAAATTATCTTAAAACTGCGTTCCGTCACACAGAAAAGTGAGAAACGGCAACTGTTTCAACTACAACAGTCTTTCTCTCTCTTTCTTTCTCGGACGCCATTGCTCACTGTAGCCTGAAGCAGAACAACCTTGCGCAGCGACCCCTACTGATCGGGTGGGAAATTGCAGCCCGTATCCGTCACCACGGCGCAGAAGTATAAAGGCTAGAGGCGTCTCCGTGGTGACGCAGACGGATAACGCATACGCAGTCGGAGAAGTATAATGTGGCCTTGAGGAGGACCACAAAAACATGAGTTTTCCACACTTTGCCGACTGATAGGGCCTCCAGAGTCCCAAATGTAAGTATTTAAATGATTAAAAAGTTGATTTTGCATAATACTCTTTAAGTAGGGTTGCATCTAATGACTATTATTGATTATTGAAAAACGAAGAATAGACTAATTAGACAGACTTAAAAACCTGTTCAAGTTCAAAATATACAGCCTAGAAGCGCTACATCAGACTGCTTGAAATGATTACCAAGTTGTCCAGTAGAGGGCACTGTAAGCACAGCTTGGCATGTCCTCTTTGCTCATCAGAAGAGGACAACAGTGCTGCTGTTCCTGAAAAAAAAGAAATAGACGACAGAAACCTGTGACTGTTTCTGTCCCAAATATGGAGCCGCGTTGCAAACTCTCTTCTTAATGTCTATCGTTTAATGTGCCTCCAATTAACTTCAGTCTCTCCAGATCTATGTCATTGTGTTGTTGTCGTTTTAGTTGCGCTGCGTGTAAATATGATATGGTGTCAACACGAGGGCTTTCCATCTAAAAAAAAAAAGAAAAAAAGAATGCTTAATGTTGTATCATTGTTTGACTCCCTCTGCGGCTCGTGCTGAATTCTATTAAAGTGAAGCGTTGTGTTCTGTCATCCGGCAATAATAGAACACTCACATATTCTCTGCGGGAGCAATGGACTAACGAACAAAGAGCCAGTACATAACGCAAATGGTGTCGGTGGAAGCTGACGGTGACCAAAGTATCACTTCCGATGCCGCCACAGAGATGCTATGTGTCAGATATGCATTCAGTACAATTCCAGGCAAAAGCACTTTGAAAGTTTGAATTCAGATTGAAATGGATCTGTAAAAATAGCATCAGAATCACATTCTAAACCATCTCTGTATGTGGTTTGAATCAGCTTTGGGTTTTTTTTGGGCTCTGTAGTCTGCCAACAAATCAATCCCTCATATCCTCATTTTAATACGTTCTGCTTGCCTACTGAACCAATCAAAAGAGCCATGGAAGATAATTTGTTTGTGCAACAGTGAGAAAATATGACACAACAAATATATGAGAAGAAAGTGGTGACACTTAACTTGTGTCCGTTTCTGTTGCTCGAACCAGTTGAAAGTCTTGCCCAACTAAGTATAAATTAGGCTTCATAGTACAAAGTTTGGATTAGCTCCCCAAACAGCCCAAAAATACACTATAGCTGTATAACCCACCATTTTAAAATAAGTAGGGCTATTTTAGTGACTTGAATTTTACCACTGGGTTTACTCATGTAGCTTGTGGCTGCAGAACAAATACAAAAACACATACACGCTCACTTGTTCATTGTTCCCTATAGGCCAACCCCTTAACCAATTACATTTACTCTGGGGCTTTCATGCCATGTATATAAATTTGTGTTTTTTATGCCATGAACATGTTAAATCTGGGACTATCTTACTGTGCCTATCTTAAGTCTGGGGCATTTTCCCATGAGTTACACAAGAATAATTCTCACACACAGTCACGGAGACGAGTCTGTCTCTAAACAAAGGTTAATCCGTGTGCTGTTTCCCCTAGAGGGAACAAAGAGGGCTCATGTAAGGCTTTCTGTCACAATGTGGAATCATTTGTTTTGGAGAAGGTCTCACAATGCCGACATGAAATTAAAACACTCACCAGTGAATCTGTTCAGGAAAGAGCAGCTGCAGCAGATGGAGCAGGGTTTGTTTTCACTCGGTCTGAACAGACGTTAGAATATTTATTTATTCACAACAGCGGTGGTCGGCAACTGGCGGCCCATCAGCAATAATCTGACCTGCCAGATCATTTTGATAATTTTGTTGTTTTTATTTCACAATATCAAACTGACAGACACATTTTTGGGTGCCACTGGTTTTGATCGCCATCATGGCAACAATCACACACTGATGCTTTTGAGTGCTTTTAAATTTTAAAATAATTTTAGCATACAACCCCATTTTCTATACATTGTTTTTTTTTCTGCAGTGGTGTTGTGCCAGTGTCCATGAGGATGAGGGCACAGCCCATATTTGCTCAACACTGTAGGGGAATCCACCCTGATTATACAGTAAAAAAAAAAAGTTAAGTCATTGTGTAAAATGTTAATAACTAGCTCTAGCATTTGTTAGAAGTTTGAAGACTGAGTTCTTAAGATAATACTTTCACATAGTAAAATAGGTTTGTGACCAAGTCACAACAGTCTTGTATAAAGTACCTATCTTACCAGAAAATGACTTTAGTAGAAGTTGAAGTCACCTTTTACAGCATTACTTGAGTAAAAGTCTTAAAGTCTATGACATTTATTTTCCATAAGTGTCAGAAATGTTCAGATATACAATTATAGAAGTAAAAGTATTTAAAGTGAGGGGTTAAAATGTTCATAATGAACTTTATGGTTGCTTCCTTGCAGTTGAAGCATAACATCCAGGCACAAGAGAAAGACGCTTGAGCTGAGAAAAAAAACGAATTAAATTCAAGCTTCCTCTTGTAGTGCTGTCCACCTTTCTGTGAGTTATATGGACAAACTACACCTATCCTTCACCTGGTATGAGGGCAATTTATTCACTGAAATCTTAAAGGTGCCGCTCTGTTTGGACTGAAGACAAGTCCTGCGATGCTGAAGAGCCTTGCACAGGTCGCTGAGGCTGGTAGACGAGTGTTCAGCTTCATGTAAAGCTTGTAAACTGCTGGGAAGGAGTTCAGCAAATCCATGTGACCTGTGATCAAGTATCCATTTAGTTGTTTAGCACCATATTGGGCTTGAGATGACTGCAGGGCAGAGGATAAGTCCTCCATGAAAGAGTCAGTAGAAAATAGTTATGTCAAATATATTGAAATAAAAGGAAAATTTGCTATAAATAAATAAAGTACACATGTGAATGTTGTACTTAAGTACAGTAACAAAGTATTTGTACATTACAACACTGGGTCACGATTGCCTTGTCCTTTGACCTCCAAATTCTACTCAGCTTACACCTGAGTCCAACTGAACATTTGTACCAAATCTGAAGAAATTCCCTGCAGTGCATTCTTGTAATATCATGATCACGAGAATTGGACAGACGGATGGAGTGATAATCTGAAAATCCTAATGTCTCCGGCCACTGGCTGCCACCAGGTGTGGAAGCATAAAAACAGAAAATCAGATGGTCAACTGTTGCCATGGTTACAACAAGTGCTGAAACATACAAACCATAGAAGCACAGTAAGGATGATGTGGAAAAATCACACACAAACTGTGTAACTGAAAATGACCTTTACTTTTGACCAGTGAAATCTAATCACTTAATCTTCATGCATTACCATCTTTGTGCACTACTTTAGACTTGGGATAAAGACCTTCGCATGTAGACTGTTCACTGTTCAGTATGAAGAACATATTATTTCTGAGAGTATTAGAGCACTCTGATTCTCTGTGTGCTGCTGTGTTATTCTTGGCAATGTGTTGCTGGTGAAAATCGGCTGCAGCGACCTCAGATTCAGTGTCTTTTGTCTGTCACAGTCTCCTGCCTCAGGACTGATTTGTATGCTAACCACTAATTCTGTTGTGTTTTTGTTGCTTGAGTCGTGTTCCTCTGGACAAACACTTGATGTCTTTGAAATGCTTTCTGCCCATTTTCCTCTGGTGTGTTTTGGCAGTTAATTACCCTTAAGCCCTTACAGGGTCTCGGGTCAATTATACAGTATAATAAGTAAGTGAAAAATCTGACACAGAGCTGCTGCTGAAGGTCAGCTTCACCCCAAAGTTCACAGAAACAGGAAGTGCTTGCTGCTGCTGGGTTTTTCCTTTGACCTTAACTTGCATCACCGATGCTGCTGTTCTTGTCGTGTGTTGCAGTTCTGACAGCAACAGACCTTGAGTTCACTGCCACACATATCTGCAGAAAAATGCAGATTAGTGATGATTTATTTAGTTATCATTGCGAGGCATTAAGTGTCAAGTCAAGACTGAATACCCAAGTACAAAAATATATATATATATATATATATATATATTTTTTTTAGTATGTATACAGAAAATCCATGCATATGCTTGTGTATACACACCCACCCACCCTGGTTCCTCCCAAAAATGAATACTGTCTGAATAACAATGGCAAGTCCGGCAGCAAAAAAGAGTTTTACTCAGAGTGAGATTGAAGTGGTAATCTCTGAGGTGTCTGAGGTTATGAGACTTTTACTTTATCCTCTCTCACTCATATTGTTTCACATTTGAAATCTGGTATCTCAGACGTTATTAGCTCACATCTACTTAATGAAGTGAGCACACAACTCAGTTGAGAAGAGCGTTGTGTCAAGTCTGATGTAGATAGCCAATGACCAATGGGTTGACAGTTTGAGTCCTGCCAGGTCAAGCCTTGGGTATACCTGAGCAAGATACCCAATCCCTATTGCACATTGTTAATTGTTAGTTAGTGTACTCTTTTTGCCAGTCCCAAGCCTGGATAAAAGGGAGGGTTGCATCAGGAAAGGCATCCAGCGCAAAAATGTCTGCCAAATCATATGCGGATCATCCGCTGTGGCGACCCCAAGAGAGGGAGAAACCAAAAGGGGGGAAAAGTATGTGCCCAAAGATGTGTGTTTTATCGGCTGAGCTGAATCCATTGTCAGTCAGTGTGTGCCAATCGGACGTTTAACATGCCTGTTAAAAGTCATCAAGTGCTTGACTAGTCATGAAGACAAATCAAGCCCTCATTTCCTTATTTTAATAGGTTCTGTTTGCCCACTGAACCAATCAAAAGAGCCATGGAAGATAAAATATTTGTTTGATGAAGTGACTTTGTCCCAGAAGCTCTCCCGGGTCATACAGCGGCGGCGTCTTTCTTTGGACAACACAGCAACCACAAGAGCCATGCTTGATCTAATTTGTATCACGATTAACATGTACAGCATGTACGAAACATACAGAACCACAGCATGATGCATCTCACCGCTCGCTGTTTTTCTGTGACGTAAAGGTCAACAGGAAACTTATTCAATACGCACTAGCTCATAGAGAGATGCAGCACCAGAGGTGGAGTCAGATGTAGATGGCCTATAAATCGATTTTCACCTCTCAAACAACATTAACTAAACACAAAAAATCCTCATAATTTTGAGGTTTCTGACATTCAGAGCCAGGGAGACTTTGCTGAACATAGACAACTAAATATATTGCCTGGGTCAAAATACTAGTTTGTTACAACTTCATATGACACATCTTTGCTCTCTATATGTCTGCACACCAAACCTTTTCTCTGTAATCCATATGAGTAGAAAAGGGACTCATTGTTAGAACAAAAGATCCTGTGAATCCTTTTGGGGAGAATCATTCCCTCATGTTTCTAGATATAACTCAATATAATTTGTGAAAAAAGTTGATAACACTCAAGCCTTGACTATTTAAATAAATATGTAGGTATGATATACTATTAATCTGCACCAGAGCGCACATCTGAAAAGTATGACACAAGCAAAACATAGAAAGTTGTTACTTTACCAGAAAAACATGACTTAACGTTACACCAAAAAACAAGAGCTGTCTCCTCACAGCCTCCATGGCTGGTCTGAGGTCATGTATTGAACCTGGGTACCTGCCAAAGCCTAAAATAGCCTAAATAGTGGTAAAAGTAATTACAATGAGAGACTAGAGAGCTGAGGTGTAAGACAGAAGGATCATCAAAAATACACCAGCTCTCTTTTATCAAACTGACATAGAAACCAGTTTAGGTCTGTGTGCAGAAACCATCGAGCGACATGATTCTCGTACGATTCTTGAAATCTTCAGATCTTTGCCCATGGGGAGGATTTTTTATGATCCAGAAACTCAAACTCTGACATCATGTTCACGTTAAGTTTAATTTAACAGGCTGAGTTGAACTTTGGAGTTGAATAGATCCAGTCTTTGACAATGACCTCATTTTAGTTTCAATGTGGCCTGTTTTATTTTTCACTTGTCCTAAGAAAAGAGCATTTAGTTTTGTTGATGATATAATAACTCCCTCAATTAGATGTAAAAAAAAAAAAATATCTTTGATTTGAAAGTATGTTACAGGTATTTAAATATACTGACATTTTTCACTTTAACATAACCCTTGTTAGATATGATGATGTCCTAGTCTGGACCAATCAACGTCTCAGGATTGTAATTCACTACCCATGATATTGAAATATACTGTACAGTGACACTTACGCTAAATCCTCAATATGCACCTGATTTGATTGACCATTATTATATAATGAATATCTTCACCTGCTTGTCATATACTATATCCATTAATAGGATACAAACTAATCCACCCTCTTCTTGTGTACACATTTCATGTGTTTTGAAGGGCTAGAGACATACACAGGCTAAGCTAATGCCTCGAAGGCTAGACTGCTGGTGCGTTCCAGAGCCCATCCAAACAAATGGGATGTGGGACTTATCCTACCTGAATTGTACTAGCTCCTACTTCAAAGCGTTCCAGCCAATTGAACTGGAATGCTAGAAAACGTGGATGTTCACAGCGCTTCCGCTTTATGTTTGAAGAGGCATTTTGACAATTGAGGCAATTCAGTCTACCTACATGTGAGCTGTATATGTAAAAGCGATACATATCGATATGTAACGTCATGAGTATACTTTGACCATAGCCCTATATATCTTCATGCTAACAGATAACGACAACGACATATTTTCACGCCATAACAGGAAAAACAAGTTGTAATAAAACTGCGGTGTCTAAAACAACTCTACACGCAGAAAAGTAAAGTTCATAGCCTATTCTTGTGACTCCACGGGCCCGCCATTATTTTCTGACTTCATTTTGGTGAAATCGGGGTAGGTCGATCAGCCCCGACTTCACTGCACTGCACTTTTTCTAGTTGGAGATAGGATAAGTTCCACGTCTAACTGGTTTGGATGGGCTCTAGAACGCACCATAATACCTAGGGCTGTAATCAACCAAAGAAACTCTTGGTCGACTAAGGCTGGCTTTACACGACAACGATCTGAGCACAAACCGCAAAAGTGGCGTTGCGTTCCCACTTTTTATTTCGAGTTTAGACGAGCATCTTTGGGTGGAAAACTGCATGCACACGGTGACGCAAAAGTGTGTGAAATTTGATGTAGTATGCATGCCAGGTGGCTAGGTGGCACTGTGAAGCGCTGCTAGACAACAACACCAGGAGCGCGCGCATGCGCTGAAACGTCCTTCTTCTTCTCTCTACTAGCGCTGAGTAGCCCACAGTCAAAAACCACAACATTAACTCGCGTAATTGCTGAAATGACTCCTGGATCAGTATCAGAGCATGCGTGACGACATTCGCCCCCGGTTCTCTTTAGAGAACCTAAAGCTACATTTTCGTCAAAAAGAGCAGTCTTCCATTCTATAAATGTCAGTAGTACTGTACATAATACACTGCAATAATGTGCAGTCCCTTTGTCTCACTATACTGTGCGTTTGCATGTGCAGTTTAATTGAGCTAAGTGCCAGTAAGACTGGCAATCGGACAACTTGCAGAGCCTGAGTATGCATCCGTAGGTGCCGCTGTATCGCTCTATAAGCTAGTGCTTGAATTGAATTAGTTTCCTGTTGACCTTTACATCACATACAACTTAGATTGTGCATGGCTCTTGTGGTTGCTATGTGATCATTTCCGGCAACGGTACTGCACCGTTATATGTCGTCGCCTTCTACTTCCGTGTCAGAGACTGGGGAGGAAATTTTGGTGCATGTCCAGTCCGACTAAACGTATACAGTACATGCAGGATTAATTGAACTATGAATCACGTTATCCAAGTGTGTTAGTCAGACTAAGACTCGCTCGATTGTAGTCGGACTTACATGTTGACATGACATTTAGAAACTATGGACACATGCATGTAGTAGTATAACATATTATGTGATATTATCAGTCGTAAAAAAAAATTCACACCTTTTAGCAGCAGATAAATATGCACCAAGAAACAGCCATATTTCAATTCAAGATGCTTCTTTAAAGTTGAGGATGCTGTCACTATATATGAAGCTTTGCAGGACACGGTCATCTAAATATGCCCCAGCTGTAATCGGCTGACTTCAATTCATCAGTCACGGCTAATCACAGACACTATTTAAATAATGCACTTTCCTCAGTCTTTTCTTGCCAAATCAGCACTGCCTCACACCGCTGTTGTTGGCAAAGCTTTCATGTGGCATCACCACAGTCTGCTCTTCTTTGGGGTTTCCTGCATTCCACTCCGTGTTTGGCTTAGTATGCTGTTTGGCCAATCTAGGGATCATCTAAAGATCATAGTTTAATTATGATGAGAGTGAACTACTGTTACTATATTTACACCCAAGAAGACATTATTAGTTTATTTTAACATTTACTAATAGCTGGTGGTGATAAAAACCATCAGATATACTCATGAAGTATCAGTTACCTGGGAATTCTCTCAGTCGCTCCTGTGGGTGCATGCATAAAGCAGAATGGACTTCGAGTTACAAGTATTTGCTGCAGGCTCATCTTTTTATGAAGCCTGTAATGACATCAGTTCTCTGCTCGGAATGAATTACTTTACATTCACCTGCAGGCCAACACAATGTTCATTCAGTTTTTATCTGCATGTGTGTGTGTTCATGTGGACTTGTAACCACGTGTGTGTTGTTGTTTTTCAATCTTTTTTTTTTTTTTTGCCTTCAAAACTGTTAATGACAGTATACATTGCATGGACAAAATATGCAAATGAGCATATGGCATATTCTTGCGATATCTAGCGGCTTTTCAGGTTGGCTTTAGCTACTTTCCATGGAAAATACTTGGCAACACTGCAGACAGCAGAGCTCAAATGTATCTGCTAATTTACTCACCTCACAGCGTTTCATCAGTCCACACACTGACACTTTTTTTATCATCAAACTAACAATTACCTGTGATAGGAGGGAAAATTATAGTACAACATGCGACCTAAAGGTTTTGTTTATCGTTTGACATTGTTGCCCTCGTCAGTTTAGAGACTGATTCAGATTTCCTGTGTGCGTTGCGTGTGTGGGTGAGGTGAAGTAGATGTGCACATTTAAATCAGGGGTTTTTCAGGGACTTGATCAGCTGTGTCATATTTATTAGCCTGCATTACCTGCTGCGTGACTCACCAGGTTTAGTGATGAGGCCAGACTTCCTCAGCATGTTTCTGTCAATATAGTTTTTCTGCATATCTTTAAGTAAAAGCAATGGGTTTGACCAAATATTATCTAAGTTTGTCCTTTTCCTGTTATCAATACATGCTTTTTTTTTTTGCTGTTTAACTACTGAGTCGAAAATTAAATGAAGATAAAGTGGCAAAATTATATATTTTAACATCCATTGAGGGCTTCACTAAATTATTGAATAAATAGAATATATTGCATGAATATGATGGCGAGAACTGTTTCTCTTTGGTAAACCTTCTGATGTGAGATGGTGAGAAAATTTCAGTGCATGTCTCCTCTGGGTACAATATAGAGCATTGTATATGTAAAATGTAGAATTCAGCTTTAAACTTGTATTTCCTTTACATGTTTTTCCTTTTTACGTCCTCGAACCTCTTGACAAATCCCTGACACACTTTTGCAGACTCAGTGTTCAGATGTTTGTATTACAGAGCAGGTACAGTAAACGTCGTGTTTGCTCTCAGCTCCACAGCAACGACAGGACTCTCTCTGACTGAGTTTTCAGCTACTATCATCAAAAATCCTGCCTTCAAAAACACCATCTCTATCAGAGTGTGTCCTGTAAAATGTACTTAGTTAGACACAAATCTCACCCAGTGATTGTCCCCAGGACTGATAGGACTATGTATGTCAGGGATGACATTTGACAGCGTCAACCTGGTGCTCACCTCACATAGAAAACTGTGTAACAGGAATAAAAATAGTCGATTAGCTCTTATCAGATACCAAAGCTGTCTTGAGACAGTCTTCATGTTATGATTAAGATCCTACCTCGACAAGAAAGAAACTGCAAAAAGAGAACTGGTGGAAAATGAGAAACACAGTATTATATTTTCTTTGTCTCATCATCACTTCTCATGATGACAGTTTATTGCCTTTTATTTTAAGAAATACAATAAGTATAAAGCTTGGCTCTTTCCAAGAGTCTGTGTGGTTGTGTGTGACTGACAGAGTGCCCGCAGTGTATTAGCCCCCTGCAGATCAGCCTTTGTTGTTGCCTGCTGTGCAACTAAAGTTCTCAGCCCAAATTATCCACTCACCCTCCATTTACCACTGAAATAGATCTATGCTCAAATACAGTCAGGCTTTTGTTTTTTGGTGTAATCCTCTGCAGTGTGTCACAGCTGTGTGCAGCTTCCCTATTTTGGGGTGCTGTCATATACTCCCAAACACTGCGGAGGAAAATGTTTCTATTTTCACTATATTAACTGTTTAACTTTGCAGATAAAATGTGTGAGTGTATCAATATAGGGATGAATAGTCAATTATTAGTTTGACAATAAAACGTTGATCAGTGACTATTTGGGATTATAAATAGACTAAAAGAAATGGAACATTGTTTTATAATTGCAATCCTTTCTTCCTTTTTCTTTCCTCTTCAATCACAACCTCATCTGTAATCCATCTATGACCACAATGTGGTTTAGTTGATGGGCTGCATGTGTGTTTGCAGAAGTGATGGCATTTACAAGGTTTCTTGAATGCATCTTAAAGCTAATC
The DNA here is from genome assembly GCF_963457635.1 of Microchirus variegatus. NCBI lineage: Eukaryota > Metazoa > Chordata > Actinopteri > Pleuronectiformes > Soleidae > Microchirus > Microchirus variegatus. The sequence goes on from NC_139804.1 coordinate 21,429,694, forward strand.
CTCTAAGCCATGGGTGTCAAACTAATTTTAGGTCACGAGCAACATACTGTTCTTATGCGACTGGACGAGTAAAATAATAGCATACCAACCTATAAACATCTAGAATTCCTGGAATTAGAAATTATTTAATTTTACATAATAAGAACATCAACATGTAGACATTATTTTACCTCACATCTATGTAGTATTCCTGAAATTGGGAGCTTATACAAATGCGACCCCAGTGGACAAATGAGGAATTACTGTATAACTACATAATTATCTTATTATCTTTATTGTAGTGTGAAATATCCTGCTCTGCTTCTGAACAGTGGTTGGGGAAGTCCACCCTTACTGTCCCTTACTCTCGTCACACACACATACATTTACTCGCTCTCCCCGCACATACACTTCCATCTTAAAATGGTTGCATTCTTACAACAATAACAGTACACAAATTCATCATGCGGGCCAGATTGGACCCTCTGGTGAGCCGGTTCTGACCCCCAGGCCATACGTTTGGCACCCCTCCTCTAAGCAGAACATGCTGTGGTCCCTCCCTGTAGGATTTATGAAATGTATGATGGTCATTGAATGCAGCCTGAATGTGTCTCTGTAGCTGCTTCTCTTCACAGCTCAACATGCTGCAAATCCTGCTTTACTCTGTGCTGTAGTTGTTGTTGTTTTCTTGGAGGGGAAAAATGTCCTTCTGACCAAATTATGTCTGAATTAGAAGTGCAATTTAAAGTCTGTTGTGGAAGTTTGGTGGCAGCATTAACAATCTTTTTCCTCCCTCATAAAGACAGCAGTGAATTTAGTTTGGAGAAAGCGCATGCGGCTGCATCTGAGAGTCAACGTGTGGAATAGATAGAAGAGATAATAAATGTTATTGGCCTGTATACGGTGGTAGGGAGTGGTGTGTGTTAAGCATTGATATACACTTGGATGGTGACTGTGGCGCTCATCCATAGTACACACGTTATTCACCCTGTCTTTGTTTTGTACCTTAAAATAGCAGGGAACTGTTGTGCTGATTTCACTGATCTATGCTTTGAGCACGTTAATTGTGATGTTTGCTGCTGAAAGACTTGCAGGTGCAAGGTTGATATGTTTCTCTGCTGTGAAAAGAATTCTGAATCGTTAAAAAGTGTTGAACATCTTGTGTCTGTAAAGGCTTTATAAAGCTGAATGCACTACAAGGCGGGCAGAGAAATGGCAGCTTCCTCTCCTTTTACACAATCACTCCTCTACCCGGGCGCAATCATCATCACCATCTTCATCATCATTTCCTTTTCATTCTTTGACTCAATTATGCCAGCGACACTTTTATGAATCTGTCAGCTGAAATATGCCACATTTCCGCATAATTGTGTTTTATTGTGCGGCTTGAATTGAATTTGCTGTTCCCAGGCTTTTTTGGGGCATTGTAAATAAAAAAGAGGCAGCAGAAAGGGAAAAATGAAGTGGAAGAAGTATCACTTTAAACAGGCCAACCTGCTATTTTTTCCACCATTGTTCTCAGAGAGGCAGCCAGGGTAATTTGCATTTATAAAGGCCTTCCTTACACACCCTTGGTTTGGTTAAACCATTCTTTCTCTCCTCCCAATAATAGAAGCACAAATTGAGGGCTGTGAGTGCGGGCACAGAGGGATGATGGGAAATATATTAATTTGTCTCTTGTCATTCGTTGGGGATAATTTGAATTTTGTCATGGTAATTTGGTGCTGGAAGGCTGCGGGTCACTTTCAGACAGAGACCCGGCATGAGCTCGGCCCAATCCTTGTGAGGCACTGATAAGAGTCACCAGGTGTGTGTGTGTGTGTTTGTAAATGTGTGTGAGTGTGTGTGTGTGTACCCTTCACTGCAATGATGAATTACCTGCTTATCTGGCTCGTCCAGAGAGAGGAGCGCACGATGGCATGGGACTGTCAGGGAGAGAAAGAGGTGGTGAGATAGGCTACGGGGGAGAGAGATGAAATGATGTCAGGAGCTGGGGGAGAGGGGGCATCACAGAGGGGGGACGGCTCGATAGAGCAATGGAAGAGGAGAGATATGGAAGCAATGGTGCTGCTGGATAGAAGGGGAATGAGGATGCTGAGCTGTAATGATGCATTGTGGAAACTGTGCTGGTGGCCAAAAAGATGCATGTTCAGATGAAGTGAGCTGACGAGAGCCACCACATGATCAACCTGACAACATGTGAATATTATTATTAACAATAAGAATAAGAATAATAGTAATAATAATAAAACATGTTATTTATGTTAAAGCGGACCTAGACCGGAAGTTCCAATTAACGCTGTTTTTTTTTAGTGTGTATCTGCGTCCTTACCTTGTTTAAGAAGCCCTGGTGGGTTCTAAACAAACATTTCAGCCATTGCTGAGAACGCTGTGTTTTATTGTAATCTCGGGCTCAGCGAGATCTCTGAAAAAACCCGGTACGGTTACGTAAATCACCGGTTTTCCGGAGCAGCAGATGGTCCTGGTCCGGGCACATCCGGTTGCGTACATAGAACCGCAGAAGAAGAATAACGTCCGTTGTGGAGGTGTTTCACGAGTGACAGTGAAAGTCATAAAAGGGACTGCGGCGGGGAGTTGTGACGAAGCTATTTTTAAACATTGTTAAATCAATGTTTTGATAATGAGTAGCAGTGCATCCACCAATCCAGAGGGGGGAGCTGCGCTTCTGAGAGAGGGTGTGGTTAATATAATGGCCAATCACAAGACTCTGTCTTCTGGGTGAGAGAGTTGAGTCTCAAATCTCGCAGCTGGGAAACACCGTCAGAAAAGAGGATTTCTATCGGCTTGTTTACAGCAACTAGGAGGAACCTTTATTTCTAAGAGTGTAGGCTGAATAAGCAGCTACATCCTTGACTTCTATGCTGGCGCCCTCTGCAACGATTATTTTCTAGTCTATCTACTGCAACATGAGTATGAAAAATATTATGTTAATTTCTGTACTGAAAAGACTAAATGACCTCTGGATGTCTAACAGGGAGCATATTCTTAAGATATCATAAACAGCATTGATTTTTTTAGGTGAGCTTTTTGTTAAGTGGCAAAAATCATTTCCCCTTGTGTTCCTGCTGGTATAGTAATGCTTTTAGTGAGAATGAGCGTCTGTGTCCGAAGCTTGGTCATGGCGATGGTGGGTCATGGTGACAGTTGCACACTTGGTGGCGTGCTTGGCAATGTCAGTGCTGACAATGTCAATGCCTCATACAACCACCCTCAACCAAACCCAAACTCTCTCTGTAATGACGCTTTTCCGTTATACAGTTCGAGCACAACTCAACTGTACTTGTTTTTTTGTTTTTTGTTGTTTTTTTTTATTAGTGACAGCGCCTGATACCTGGTGTTTTTTTATTATCTGCTCTGGTGAGGTTCCAAGCGAGCTGAGCCGATACTAAAATGTGACGTCAACAGACTGCCGGCCACTGATTGGCAGAGAGTGTCGTCACTGGAAGAGTCAAAACATGCGTTCATTTCTATCAGCTCATGCAGGAAGTACTGAACTAATCTTTTTAATGAGGTGATTCTAATGATTCAGGACACAAAACCAACTGGTTTACTTGTTACTAGTGTGTTTGTGTCACACATAAAACAATGTCATGGCAGTTAATTTGTACAGCCATGCCCACATGCCCACATTGAGGAGGTACTATAGTAAATGGAAAACGACGTGACTGCTACCAAACCGAGTAGAGTCGAGCCGAGTAGTGCTGGAACTGTAAAATGGAAAAAACGTCATAAGTGGTAAAAATCAGTTTATGGCCCCAGTGGCTGCCGTCTTTTCACTGAAAGTGAGCCTCTGTCTCTCATGCAGGCTCTCAGTGCTGTGGGCGTGCACCTCGTGGACAGGACTGTCTATGTTTCAGTATCTCATATGATCTCACTTCAAATAATCTGAGGTATCCTTTTAAATGGCTAAGCACCAATTATGCATCTCCGTTTGTTACCTAATTACAAAACACATAGCCAGGTGCCCCTGCACACACACACACACACACACAAATGATCCGTCCTTGTCGGCTGCGTCCTCTCTGTGCTGTGTAATGGATGTTTAGAAGGGGAACCTGAGCTCCTTCCCCCCTCCCCTCTTCTCCCCTTCCAGATTTTCTGTCACTCTCTCTGTCAATCTATCTGATGAATATTAATGGGCTGTCAGTAAAATATTATTCCTCCGATACCATGTTTGTTTTTATTATTATTCTTTACTGAAAAACCCCTGGTCCTGATGCGGCTTGACAACAGTGTAACGTCTGTGGAAACTGAACAAAAGGAACACAACAAAATAATTGGTGATGTGCTGCAGTTGTTTTCATTGGTGACGAGCTAGAACAAGCATGATAGGTTAATTTATTAGCTGTCACAATCATATAGAAGAACATTAGGGCCACATGTAAAAAAAAAAAAATATATAATAAACATTTTTAAAAGCAGGATGAATTCTGAGATTAAAAGTCAGAATTATGCTTATGATAGTACTCTCAGAATTCTGACTTGTTCTTTAATCTCAGAATTCAGACTTTAATCTAGAATACTGAATTTAATCTCAGAAGTCATGCTGTTTTAATTATTTTTTTCTTTTACATGTGGCCCTAATACTCTTCCATACAATCACATTCATTTTGGTCTCACCTACAATTTGTGTTCAGCTGTGACAACTGAAGGTTGCTTAAGTATCACACATTGGACCTTTAAAGAGTGCTGAACAAATCTCAACCCACTCCTGAAAATGTCCTCTGTCCAGGACCACAAACCCCACCTCTGTGCTCACTGTGGACAAAATCCACATTGGAGGAATTCTCAATTATTGAGGACACCTGCACATTTTCTAATATTCTTATGTTTCACTGCAGCAATCAGCCAACTTTTTGATGGGATTTCTGAAGTGGCTCAGGTGTCAAATGTGTGTTAGCAATGATGTGGAGCTTCTCCCATGCACCTGCTGTTGCACTTTTTATCACAGCCATAATGGTGATTGACAGCTGGGATAAGGCAGGCTTCCCTGGAGAATAGCTTGTTTTCTGTAGCAAGTCTCATTAGGTTGGCAGCTGCACAGGGAGTCAGTCAGGTGCAACTGGTCCTTCATGAAGACTCAATACGTAGAGTCTGTCACAGGCATCTAAGGACCGCACTTACTTTGCTTTGATTTGGAATAATGCACGTTTTCCTGTTTGCTTTTAGAGAAGTATCATTGTGAATCTCTTACTGTGTGTTACAAATGAACATTTTTCATATTCATTTTCCCTTCATCACTTAAATCGACACTTTTGATAGTCGTAGTGTCAGTCATGCACCTTATGACTTCAAATAAAACACATTTTACTCTATATTCTCTAACCTAATGAGTTAATTTCAGTCTTTTTAAAGCCTAATCTATCGATTGGCTCACTGATTTTGATATATTGAAGAATTTGTCAGCCAGTAGGCCCTTCTGAATCATTTCCTTTTCACAGAACATAATGCAGAACAAGAAATACACCCCATCTGAAGTCAAATTCTAATTAATATTCCAAATATTTGTGTGATCCTGACTTGTGTGGGACTGCGGTATGCTGCGAGTGTATGGATGAAGGGATCGGATTTAATGTATTGTGACCAAGGTGGATGTGTGTGATTTTATGTACATCATCATGTGTTTTACTTGTGTGGAATAAATAAAAAGTTAAAAAAAAAAAAAAAGAAATACACCCCATATTGATGTTGTAAATTATTCTTTGTTAGGAATGTGCCATCTCATTTTTGAGGGGGGGGGGGGGGGGGTCCTAAACAACATTTCATTTTAAACACCTCACATCACACAAAACAAATATGACACAATGGAAACACATAGCACACACACAGAGAGAAAATTGTGAGCTTTATCTCCCCGCCGTGATAAAAGATCCTTTCCTTCATTTATATTATACATTAATATATTCACTACAGTGACAGTTCATAACAATAAGGTATTCATTGATTATAGAGATAATGTCAGTCATATGAGATGTGCAGTGTGCCACACATTAAAAAGAAGACAGGATCATTCTTAAATAAGTAGAATTGTTCAGACATTTGAAGGCAGATTATTCAACGTGGATAAATGTAAAGCCCAGTTTATGTGTTTCTTTTGTGACAGAAGAATCAGTGAAAACAAAAAAATTACCCCCTTCATTTCCCCTTCTCAAAATAACTATTCAAATTTTAGTTGTTGCTGATATACTGGTTCATTCAATTAATTGTACAGGTTTGGCACAATGAATAGATATAAGTAATATAGATATTACCTTTTCAGTCATTGTATTTGATGTATGTTTATTCAGTCATTCATTCATTCATTATTAAACCTGGAACTTGGGTGTGTTTTCAGGGACTAAGGGTTAGTGTTAAACTGTTAGCATTTAAGCACATTTCGGGTATCATTCTCAAAAATATGTGTCAGGGGACCACGTACAAATATATTAAAGGGGACATATAATGCTAAATCAAATTTTTAATCATTTGAATCCTTATATTTGGGACTCTTGGGGCCCTATCAGTGGGAAAAATGGGAAAAAAGATTACTCACTCATGTTTTTGTGGTCCTCCTCAGTCTAAGTACAGGAGATAGAACACGCGATGTTGACTTCCGCGCTCATTGGGACGTCACAAGGCGCTAAATTCCTGGAATTGTTGTCTCGTGGAGCTGCGCTTTGTCCGTAAAACATGTGAGAGTGCTGGCGAGGGCAGCGGTATACGAAAACTGGAAGTCCGCGTAGTCCACGAAAAGTTCTATTCTTGGCTCCACAGTGCAGCACAGAGTTCTACACAAACTTTCAGCCTCAGAGGATTTATCTGTCCAGTGGATACATGTTATATATGACGGCAATGTGCCTGCTAGAGCCTGCAAATGATCACTTTTCTAATGCTAACTGCTGTTAGCTTTTTTAAGGTGGACCTAATGAGATTTTTCTAAACAGAGCACTCTGAGCAGGGCTGTTTTGGCAGGGTGATTGAACTGCTGTGGTGCTTCATCCTTATGGTATCTTGACAAGAGCATGTCACAGACATGTTCATCAGGACACCAGGGAACTAGGTTAACTAGGAGAAATAGGGTATGATATGACCCCTTTAATGTCAAACAAAGAAAAAAGTCACAGTAGTAAAAGTAGTAATAGTAGAAGACAATATATGTACATTAAATAAGCAAGAAAAAATAGTAATACATCCATCCATTTTCTCCCACTTTATTCTCCACAGGAGGGTTGCGGGGAATGCTGTGCCAATCTCAGCTGACATAGGGTGAGGGGCCACATATAGAGACAAACAACCATTCACTCTCACACTCAAAGCTACAGTCAATTTAAAGTAACCCACGCACACACGGAGAGAACATGCAAATTCAAGTACTCTACACCAACCATAATGTAATAATAATAACAATGATTTCATGAATTTACACGAAGAATAAGAATTTATTTAATCCCACCCCTTTTCCATAAATTATTAACTAGCTATTATTTATCTCCCGCTTCCTCTTCCATTACTGTTTTTGTTTCAATATTTTTTTTGTTACATTTTGAATTGTGCAGTCACAAAAAGCACAGACAGCAGCAATAGTCAAAAACCCTCATCCCTTTGAACTGATTTATGTTTGAACATCCCTTGTGCTCCTCCATCAAACTGTTCCACAGTTTCAGATAAACAAAAACTTCCGAGTGTTGTGTGCACACCCTCAACATTTTCAAATGAAATCTTTGCCTTAAGTTATAACCACTCTCCCTGACAGTAAACACATTCTGAATATTTCCTGGTTGTAGATTGTTTTGTTTTGTTGCTGAATAATCCTTATTACTTTCTTTTGCAGAATGAGAAGTGGGCATATTGTACTGATATGATTATTAGCAAACCTATGCTTTGTGTGATACTGCTATGATTATATGTTTGTAGTTTCCAGCTGCTTTGGTCATCGATTATCACGCCCAAAAATGTATCAATATTTAGCCCATTCAGTTGAAAATTCATTCATTCAGTCATTTGTCATTACTTCTGCGGTCCCCAAACATTATTATTTTTTGTGTAATGCTAATTTATTTATTTCTATATATATATATCTATGTTTATCTCTTGTATCAGCAGTTGACAGATAAATATTGGTATTTGTCTTTGTAACAAAGATCATATGATATATATTTGTCATTTTGCTTTTCATCACCTGTCATTATGCTTCATTTCCCTTGCTACATGAAGAGCTGCAGTTGTCACACTGTCACTCATAAAATCACTGTGAATCTGTGATGACAGTGTGATGGAACTCCATCTACTGATATTATCTTAGGCAGTTTTAAAAAAAGTGGGAAAAACATGTTTTTATTTGCAGCTTTGTTTGTGGCCACATTTTGTTTTAACCCTTAAAAACCAATTGTTTGGCCTATATTAACCATAAAAGGGCCAGAATATGTCTAGACTTTGCCCATTTTTTCCCAGAACCACCTTAATTTCAGTTATTTACAGTTTACTGCATATAAAATAGAAGTAGAAAACCTTTTTCCCTTTCTGGCGACATTGATGCCGGGTTCCTGCAACAGCAGTAGTGAAATTACCGTATTCACCACGTTCACCTTTCAGAAACTGTCACCATTTTTCCGATAGCACAAAACCTGCGTAGTTACGATAATGCAAAGTGTGCTTGTTTTAAAGAAGGCCGTACTGCAACAAAACAGTCTGCCACTGGTTGATCTTTACATTGGCAAAAAAACAGATGATAAGCTGAGACAGTGCCATGAGAGCAGGATCCACACTGTAGCCCAAGAGACGATCAATAAGGAACACATTTCAAAAAAGCACTTGAGACTCAGAAAAATAAAATTTATTGAGCGGCCGAGACGTCAATATCAGTGAGAAGGCAAAACAATCTGGCGATGAGTAGATGAAAAGTAGAGGTACTTATACAGCAGATGAATGGATGATGAGAAACTGTAAAACCTCATGCAGAATAGGTGTTTTTAAATGATAAGCATATTATTGTCCTATCATCTATGCAGAATGAAAAAGAGTAAAACTGAACATTGATTGAACTTAATTTAAGTTTTTGTTTTTACCAATAAATACCATAATCAACTATTTTCTTTTGTGCAAATTGTTGGACTTAACAAACAATTTGTGTGTGTGCATGCGTGCGTGTGTTTTCAGCTTCCTCCAGCAGTTTGAGTTGAACAAACTTATCAGGTTTTACGCTGCATGACATATTGAGATTTAGGGTTTTGAGGATGGTGTGGTATGAGAAGCTTAAAATTTACCCTTCTCATACCACACCATCCTCAAAACCCATCAACAAAATAGGGACGTTATCCCACGTTATCCCCACGTCATGTAATGCAAGTGTGTCAAACGTATGACTATATTTTTCGACTATATTTTTTTTAATACTTGAGATAAAATTGCGTTATATGTGGCCCCAGAATTGAAATGAGTTTGACACCACTGATCTAATGCCTGCCCCACTCTAGAGGATGATTGGCCAGATCTGGTCCTTCCGACAATCTAAATGCTTCTGATTTTAGGCTGATCCAAATTATCCTGTAATGTGAGGGATTAACAGATGTGATTTTAAGACTCTTCCTGATATCAAATCATAAGTATTAAACATGTTTGATATTTAAGACTAAACAGTGATTGGGGGTGTGAGCAGAATCCCTGCAATAATCATTGAGAGCGAGTTGACTGGGCTGTCCACAGTGTGAAGACAAGACTGTCTCTTAAGCCTGGTGGATGTTATGGAAAGAAGAAAAGTGTGAGCTCAACAGTGATTGGACAAATGTGGCAAAAAAGTCACTTCCATGGAAGCTCAGCTTCTCTTTGAGTCAATGGAGCAGTGGACGGGCACGGATGCAGGGCTTCTACATCATGATCGGAGGAACTGTCTGAAAGGGGGAACCAGATTTTGATTCTGTAGACAAATAGCTGCTCGTTGTGTAAAAACACTATTATAGCATTTCAGTTTTACATAATTACCGTGTTTCCTTGTTCTAGTTGTTCGTTTGCAGAATTTATGTAGAAATAACTGAGCCTGAAATGAGCTTCTACTGTTTCAAAGACCAGCAACTGCCACTGGGCATCAGTGTGATTGCTTGTTTAATGTGTCCTGCGAGACGTATCACAACCGAACAGAGACAGCCCACCTCCATGTCTGTTTATATTCTGAAGTCATGGTAAATCATTGGAATCTCCTCCAAGAAATCATTTGATTAATACCAATTGTGTGGTCCTGCGTCTTGAGCCTGTGGCGTGCTCTGTTCTCAGTATTAAAACATTGAAAATGGGTTCCAAATGTTCTTGTGTCTGTGGTCTCCCATGAGTCAGATTTGAAATTCCTCGAGTATGTAGCAGGCATACGTTAAAATAAAGGTGAGAAGAAGATTCTGAGGAGTTTGGTGGCAGCCTGGGATGGAGCAGAAAGCAGAGGCATAGATAGCGTGATAGACTGTTTTTCAAAGGCTTAGTCACTTTCATGTTTGTTCATGCTCTGTGCCCTTATCTCTGTAGTATACTGTAGTATTGGCTAAATAAACTCTGCTGGTGGCAGCTAACACTGGGTTGGCCTGGAAATGCCGCTGTTACTCATAAAGGTGAATCTATATGTAATTCCTTGTCGCTCACATTCTCAGACTCTCCTTGCATGCTTGGCTTTATTCGTTTTTCATTTTCTTTTTCATTTTTCCCAGATATTGGCAGCACGATGAGTGCAAAAAGGCATGATGAGCTGAAACCACTGCCTCTCTGTCTGTGAACAAGCCAGCCATGAAATGTGACCCTTTTGATTATGAAATGTGATAAAACATCTTTCAAATAATATTCAGGGGAAAAAAAGGCAGAGAGGGGGAGGAAAGCACAGTTACGCATCTCTTTGCCGTCCTCATCCTGCATCCTTGTGTCTCCTCTGACTGAGTGCCAGGGAACCTTAGCTTTATTTTAAAACTGACATTTGTTAATTAATGCTGTTTTTTAGTATGTATCTGCGTCATTACCTTGTTTACGAAACCCTGAAGTTTCAAAACAAACAGTTCAGCCATTGCTGAGAACGCTGCGTTAAAATAAAACGGGCACTAGTCCGGGCACATCCGGTTGCGTACATTGAACCGCAGAAGAAGAATAACATCCGTTGTGGAGGTGGGCAGCGGCGAGTCATGACAAAACTATTTTTAAACATTGTTAAAACAATGTTTTGATAATGAGTAGCAGTGCATCCACCGTCCCAGAGGGGGGAGCTGCACATCTGAGAGTGGGTGTGCTGATTATGTCACTTCCGGGTATTGGCCAATCACAAGGCAGTTGGGAAGGCTCTACACTGGCTGGCCAATCACAACACACTCTGTCTTCTGGGCGTGAGATTTCAGTCTGAAATATCGCGGCTGAGCACAGCGTCAGAAAAGAGAGAGAACAACTAGTTAATGTATGTAAGTAGACCTCCATAACTATATGTGCAACAGGACCACTCTATGTGAGCTTTAAAACTTTTCAATAATTGCATTACCACTTTTATGTTTCCAAAAATGACATACCCCTTGAAGTTAGGACTGCAGCAATGATTCGATTAATCAATTAGTAACCGATTGCTAAATGAATGGTCATCTATTTTGATAATGGATGAATTGGTTGTAGAAAACAAGCTTTTAGATTTTTCATCTTCTTAAATGTCAATATTTTCTGGTTTCTTTGCTCCATATGACAAAGAAATGATGGAAAATGTGGGTTTGTGGACAAATCAAGACATCATCATTTTGAGGTCTGGATAGTTGCAGCTCTATTTGAAGTATGTATCTGCTCGATCTCATCAATTGTGTCTGGCAACTGGGTCATTCACGTTCCTGCCTGTGATGGAAGCTTTTATGTACTGGAAGGAACCAGTCACTGTCATGGTGTTAAAAGTCTTATGGTTGACTGTCCACAAGTCCACTGCAGAGGAAACGATTTCTAAGCATTTTTTTTTCTCCTGGTTCGAGTAAAAATTGTTGAGGTATAATGTTTTTTTCTGTCAGGAACTGTGCCTTCTTTGATACACGTCACAGGAATTTTAATGATAATCTTACGGAAAGCAGGAAACTCCATACTTGAATGGTAGCTTCTCCACTGTGTAGTCTGCTACAAGCTTGTTAATCTGCCTCAGGGTGACAGCTTCTGCCAAGTTAGAAGTTAGTTCTTCTCAGGGCTGGAGGACGCTGCTGCCAGCGGCATCATCGTCATCCTCCTCCTCCTCATTCCAGGGCCTCGCTACTGCTTGTGCAGGTGTTACTCGCAGTTGACAGACTCTTGTTGCTTGGACACAACTAGCATTTTACTGTGATATTCCGCAAATACTCCCACAAAGCTAACGCTGTCTATTCTGCCATCTCATGCATAGTGATTCAACCATAGTGCACAGACATGTGTCTGTCTGTCTATCAAACTGCGTGAGAAACAGAAACGGAGCAAATTCCTCGAAGATTTTCTTTTCCTTGGTGAAAAACATACAGGGAAAAATGGGGGAAAGTAACAAAATAAGTATTTAAATGTATTAAGTTTGGTTCACTACCTGCTAGTGAATATGCTGAATCTTTGGGAGAGGGGCATCATTTTGGGGATGGACATCTTCCTGTTTGAGCAGATACTGCTTACCCACAGGTCAGTATTTCAGAGCTATTTTTCTAAGCGCAGTTAAAACACCTTGAATATCCGGTGTGGTGAAGCAGAAGCATGTAGAAAATAGAAGAAGAACACTCCAAGGAAACAAAAGGCCCACATAATAAAATCTATAGAGTAGCCCAAGTTTGGTCTGCAAATGAAATGCTGTGGTATTTCAGCATTTCATTATCCTGCAAGTGAATGTGCGACAGCTATTGATGACAATATTTGCAGGCTGGCATGAATAATGTGTTTGTGTTCTGACATACTCTCATAAGCTGTCCTTAAAGGTGCTGTTACTGTGTGGCTGAATGTATAAACTGAAGTCCAACATGTCTTCCCTGACTTCTTTCAGGTAGAAGATGCCATGTTAATGTTTGACAAAACCACCAACCGACATCGAGGTAGGTTCCCATTCTCCTGCTACTATGTATGCATGTATGTGTGTGTAATGTACACTTATATGTGCAGTTTGACTGAAGAAAGTATATCAATATCCAACACCATCGTACCTGTACCATGGCTTGTGTATTGTATACAGTGTATATACCGTGAAACCTCAAGTCAGAATGTTGTCCATTTCAGATATCCGCCACGCTATCCAAAGCAATCCATACCATACTGTATCTTTTGCCTTATAGAGATTCTTCACGCTGCTGATAAATGCGCACACATACACACACACACACACACACTCGCACGATATGGATCTTCATTTTCTGTGTGTGACGATAGGGTGATGGAAGCGACACACGCAGAAAGAATGAGGGGGTCAAATAAGGGAGTGGGAGAAAAGGCCAAAAAAAAAAACAAGAGGTGCCCTACAGTTGAACAGAAGGACAGAGATTGAAGGAAGGAGGCCTGTGTGGCCTGATAACAGTTGAGATAGCCGATGCTGCAGAGCAACGTAGGCAGCGCGATGGTTATCTCCAACCCCTCCTTATCTGAAGGCCTCATCTGTGGCTTCTGCAGTGCAGCCTTCTGGCCCCAAACAGAGGACTTTACAAAGACACAGCAGCAGCGCAGGGAGGTGAGTGGAGGCACGTATTCAGCTCTGAAGAGAGGACTCTGCTCTGCGTAGACAGCAGACCAGTGAGTCACAGCAAATGAACACAAACAAAAATGCAACATAGAATGAGCAGAAGCAGGATGCTTAAAAGGGACAATGCATTTTTTCTCCATATTTTATATTTTATTGCTTATAAATTACTCTTATACATACTGATTGGTTAAACAGCGAATATACAGTTTGATCAATCACAATATCTGAGCAGCAAAGTGTTAAGTTGGCGTTTCCCGTGTTTCTAATGTGAGGTAATACATGTTGATGTTGGTCAGAGCAAAACTACAATATGTATTTATTGGTTCTGGCTTCATATGTGTATTTGTGTGTATTTGTATATCAGTGCAAGTGACTGGTAGAGAAAGAGAGGGGAAAAAAGAGTTGGCAGGAGGGCAGTGAATCAATGCACTACTCGTATAGCTGTCATGTGAAATAAGATTTAAATTATTGGAGAAAAGAGGAAAAGGCATGTTGATCCATGTTCATTTTGTGGCGATTGTGGCAAATTAATCAACATATGGGCCTGTGAGAATACACTTTCAGCTCACCGTCACTCTGTCATAGGACGTCAACTTATACATTTGTGTTCACAGGTGTAAAAAGACAAAATGTGGCCATGTGTTCCTAAACCACCTGTGTTTTTGTGACAATACCCTCAGGACAGATGTTAACACCAGGCCTAAACAGAGTCTGTAACACGTCACCGTGTATTTACAGATGCATATTATTTGGTGAATTATTTTCTGGAATGACTGTATTCTCGCACTTGTGGCACTTCAAGTTAAATCACTAGGACTGTTTGTGTGGTGGCAACATTTTTAAACCACTCACATGAAACATTAAGGATTTTCACATTCAATGTGCTAAAATCATATTGTTTCATCCCTCATCTGCGTCTGTGTGATTGTGTTGAGTCTGTCTCATGCTGTTTCATTAAGGTGCTGTGGTTTGACTGACGGGGGTCCCATATTATGCAAAATCAACGTTTTAATCATTTAAATCCATATATTTGGGACTTTGGAGGCACTCTCAGTCAGCAAAGTGTGAAAAAAGATGACTCACTCCCTCAGTCTAAGTACAGGAGATAAAACACGTTGACCTCTGCACTCATTGGGACGTCACAATGCACTAAATTCCTGGAATTGTTGTCTCGCGGAGCTTCGCTTTGTCCGTAAAACACACAAGAGTGCTGGCGAGGGCAACAGCATCCGAAAACCGTAAGTCAGCGAAGTCTGCGAAACATTCTATTCTTGCCTCACAGTCCCACAAGATCATCCACTAACAACGAAATGAATGGTCCATCATTTTAATGGTAGGTTTATTTTTACAGGGAGCGACAGAATATCAAAAAGAAAATCCACAAAATCACATAAAACTATTTTTTTTTTATTATTTTGCAATTCATTGAGTGAAATAAGTATTTGACGCTCTATCAAAACATTACTTAGTACTTGGTGGAGAAACCCTTGTTGGCAAGTACAGAGGTCAGACGTTTCTTGTAGTTCATCAACAGGTTTGTACACATCTCAGGAGGAATTTTGGACCACTCCTCAGATCCTCTCCAAATCCTTAAGGTTTCGAGGCTGTTGATTGGCAACTCAAAGCTTCAGCTCCCTCCACAGATTTTCTATAGGATTTAGGTCCGGAGACTGGCTAGGCCGCTCCATGATCTTGAGCCACTCCTTTGTTTCCGTGGCTGTATGTTTTGGGTCATTGTTTTGCTGGAAGACCCATCCATTTTAAGTTTCCTGGCTAGGGATTTCATGGTACAAGGCCCCATCCATCTTTCCCTCGATGTTGTGAAGTTGACCTGTCCCCTTGGCAGAGAGACACCCCCAAAGCATAATGCTTGCACCGCCATGCTTGACGGTGGGGATGGTGTTCCTGGGATCATAGTCTGATCCTCTTCCTCCAAACACAGCGAGTCGACTTGATTCCAAAGAGCTTGATTTTGGTCTCATCTGACCACATCACCTTCTCCCAATCGTTCAGGTGTTTAATGGCAACCTTCAAACGGGCCTGTACATGTGCCTTCTTGAGCAGGGGGACCTTACAGGCGCTGCTGGATTTTAATCCATTAGGGCATAGTGTGTTACCAATGGTTTTCTTTGTGACTGTGGTTCCAGCTGCCTTGAGATCATTAAGAAGCTCCTCCCGTGTAGTTCTGGGCTGATCCCTCACATTTCTCATGACCATTGTTACCCCACAAGGTGAAATATTGTGTGGAGCCCCAGATCGACGGAGATTGACAGTCATTTTATGTTTCTTCCATAGTCTTGTAGCCCATTCTGGCCTTGTGCAGGTCTAAAATCGTGTCCCTGATGTCCTTGGAGAGTTATTTGGTCTTGCCCATGATGGAGAGATCTGCAAAGAGGAGTTGTCCAAAATTCCTCCTGAGATGTGTGCAAACCTGGTGAGGAACTACAAGAAATGTCTGTACTTGCCAACAAGGGTTTCTCCAAGTACTAAGTAGTGTTTTGATAGGGGATCAAATACTTATTTCACTCAATGAATTGCAAAATAATTTAAATCTTTTGTTGTATGTGATTTTCTGGATTTTCTTTTTGATATTCTGTCTCTCCCTGTTAAAATAAACCTACCATTAAAATTATAGACCGTTCATTATTTCTTTGTTAATGGATGATCTCACAAAATCAGTAAGGGATCAAATACTTATTTCCTCCACTGTACATATGACAACAATGTGCCTGCTAGAGCCTACAAATGATCACTTTTCCAAATACTAACTGCTGTAAGCTCCAAGTAGCCTCTGTGGCTGATGTGGTTACCTGTTTTACTTTTTACTTAAAGAGATACTACTTATCTGAGCTTTCTGAACAGGGCTGTTTTGGCAGAATGATTGAACTGCTGTGGTGCTTTCACCTTATTGTATTTTGACCAGTCACAGACATGTTCATTAGGACATCAGGGAATTTAACTTGGAGAAATGGGATATAATATGGGACCTTTAAAACATACAAATACACATCGCTCATTGTTTGTTTTGGAAAACTCTGTTCACCACCCTTCAAAACTACAACAAAAAGGTTTTCCTACAAAAACAAAAGGCTGATGAAAGACACACATGTATCTACAGACCCCTTGTTGTTTTCTTACCTTTTTGTAAAACTTCAAGTACACTCTTGATTTTGGACTGCATGGATGTTTGTGCACTGATTGAAGGAACACACCGTATTTCTTAACAGCAGTGGGGTTGATTAGAGTACACAGTGGGGGCAGGGGGCAGATGGGGGTCACACAGTACCCAGTCTTTCATCAGGAGTAGCCTGGACTATACCTTATCTGATCACAAAAACATGTGTGGTCACATAACTACATGAGAGAAATGACAAGGGTAATGATGAATGAAAGAAACCAGGCTTCATTTAGCTCAGTCTCATGTCTACACATCGACTGCTGACCTTTTTTTTTTGCGATGTTGTGTTTCTTCTCACGTCTGTGACTTTAATTTCAAATGAGCCTTCATCGTGTTCTTCAAACATAACTTTTGTTTCTTCTGTTCTCTGTAATGAAGCCACAGGCTCAGCAGTTCACACTGCGTCTGCATTTGATAAGCATCAATCTAAGCACCTTTAATTTACTGCCCTACAATGAGAAAACTGTGTCAGCCTTTTTTTTAATCCCGCTCCTGCCATGTTCCTATCCAGCAATATCAAAAATGGAAATACTGTGCATCACAGTTCTGTAGGTCAGACAAGTGATAACCCAAACCAGGCTGTCATGGGACCCTATCGTACACCCATCCAAAGCAGAGCAAACCACAGAATAAGTGTCATTGTTAGTTTCCAACACCCAGCATCCAAGTTGTGTTCTCCAGTTTCTTGCATTTGCCATTTACAGTAATTAGCAATGCAAACTCTGATTGGCTTAATTGATGTTTTGGTCAAAACACCTAAATTCAGACACTAAATACAACCCATTTGCCCCTTTCGCCTCACTTTTCACCAAGCTTATGAGCCATGTAAATAGCAAAAATTGGAGTTGAACATGGTCAAGTGCACATGCGTTACACACTTTAGGCCATGCACTTGATCGTCTAAAGAGGTCTCACTAACATGAGGATCAAATGGAATAAAGGTCGATATAAACCACCCCTCTCGATTGGAATGACATTTCTGTCAAAATGGACTGTGGCGGACCAGAATGTTCATATTGGCACATTTAATTGAAACATCTTTATTACGATCATGTAAACATAACCACAGTCTGTCGTCAAGCTTTCTCAATTATGAACTCAAGAACCATCAACATGTTGCTTTAATCCCTTTCACACATCCCAGTTCTTTTAAACCTGTGTGATTGACATCTTCAACCATTACGCAGTGGTTATATTAGGAGCAGGTAGCTTTCTCTCCTGACCTGCTCTCTGGTTGGTTCACAGCTTGACAGCAGGCTCCCTGCATGACTTCGCTGATTGGCACATTACCTCCCCCCGGCTGTGAGGCAGGTCTGAGGGAGCAGCTGTGACTCAGTGAAGGCGACTTGATGTGAAAATCACTCTTATAAATAATACAGTTGTGGTAATAACCAGCTGCTTTTGACCTTGCCTTCTGCCATGGCTGTGGCCAGTTATGATTCCCCCTCTGTCTGTGATTGGCACATGCATTATTAAGCCACTTCCTTCTTCAGAGCTGTGCCCTGTTGGGTGCCAATTTCAAGTCAAATAGCATCTTCCCCTCCATTTGCTTTTAATTCCATCTCTGTTCCATTTATCTTCCTTTGCATCGCACACGCAAGGTTGCATGGGTTTCTGTACCTGAAGGTTGACTGGGGAGTTTGGATGGGTCATTCACTGTGAAGACCATCTGTTTTCCAGTTAAGCAGAGCTCACCCACCCTGCCAGAGTGGATGGGGGGGATTTATTAACTGAAAATTCTGTGCACTGAACATTTTACTACAAGAACAATTCCTTTATTTGGGCTAGTTGGGTATGTGCCACGTTCAACAAGTACATGTTCCCAGTGACCCATGAGACAATGTTTCCTCAAGTCATCATGTTTGAATCAGCTGTGACAAAATAAAAAAATGAGTATATTTAGGGTCAAGTAGCGGGTCACTTAAATAGAAAAACACATTAAATCCATATTACATTCAAGATTGAGTGCTGTTCTGATTCATTTGACCCTGCCTGTATATCGGGGTCAAATAAACCCTCCAGTGAAATTCATGTTTCTAAACATGTTATAATGTCACTCTTGACAGCCCGAGTTTGTGACGTCACAAACCTGAGGAACACAGGTCTATAAAGAAGCTGCTGGTAAAGGTTTGGTATGTAACATTTATTAGGATTTAGTGGTATATATTGAATGTACTACCCATAAATCATATGTATACATGTGTAATTGCTTTAAATTTGGTGTTCGTAGCCCTAGAGTAAGCCTTTTATATTTACTTTTAGTGAGGGCTTCTCTTTTTGGAGGCTGCCATGTTTCAGCTGCTGTTGAAACCGCTGCATTTTAACTAACAAAGGAGAAGGAGGAATAGGCAGAGAGAGTATTTTCTGGCATGTGAGGACCACCATAACTCCCTGATGCTCTTGGGAAAAGGAATAGTCCTTTGATTCTTCTCACCATTATATCACTAGTTTACATAATTTTCACCCAAGATCAAAATAAACTAAAATCTATAATTAACTGACATTTATTCTGTTAGTTTTTGATGCTGATTACTTTGTATTTTCTATTTTAAGTCCTAAAGTTTAGTCAAAGTGACGCTACTTTGTTAAGTGGTAGAACTAGTGAAGTTGGCGACTGGTGCAGTTGACCAGTATAGAACACCTATCCATCATTGCATAAAAGCTCCGTTCCTGCAGGCTCCTCCAGCTGTGGAAGCAAGAGCTTGTCCTTGGAGAAGGGTATTGATAACCTCCTTTCCAATATACCTAATTACTAACTGTCAAAAACAGTGGCGTGCTTTATGGATCTCCTCAAGGGCAAGGTCATGAACAATCCCTGCATCCTTTTCATATATCAAAGCCCATCTG
The DNA here is from genome assembly GCF_963457635.1 of Microchirus variegatus. Classification (NCBI taxonomy): domain Eukaryota; kingdom Metazoa; phylum Chordata; class Actinopteri; order Pleuronectiformes; family Soleidae; genus Microchirus; species Microchirus variegatus. The sequence goes on from NC_139804.1 coordinate 21,449,364, forward strand.
CGCTCTTCAAAGCTTGCATATGTTTGGATCGAGGCTTGAGGGGGTTAATTAAAAGATTGAGTTTAAACCCATGTGTCAGTATATTGCTGTCTGACCGAGGTTGCCTGGCAGACTGCTCAAGCCCCACGGGTGACCTGTTTGTCGTCAGGCTCAATAGAAAGTGGCAGACGGAGGGAAGGAGGTCAAGAACACAGTTACTCAAGAAGTACAACCTTAAAGGGACTGGGAGGAGTTGAGGAGACAGTTAACAGGCAGACAATGTGCATGTGGCAGAGAATCCATAGTAACAGTATTGTATCGTGTTATTTTTTTTAAATGTAGTTTTCACTCACAACACAGCTCTTCCTCTTTTCACTAAATTATCAGTAAAAGGATGTACTTTCTTAAAATAAAATTATTTTTTTATTTCATGAATTACCTTCCATTGAAAATCTACAGGGGGAGGTTTAAAAAAAAAAAAAAAAAAAAAAAAAAAAAACTAAATTCAAGTATAGGCTACAAAAGTGTGAATTTCAAAGTGTGATAACTCAGTTGCCAATATAACAAATGAATTCAACATAAAAATAATAAAATGCAAATTTTTTTTTGCCCCATTTGTCTTTTATGAAACCTAACTTCCACACAAACAGTCACAGCGCAGTGAGATTATTAACAGACATAACGGTTCAGAACAGCTGTTAATGCTGTGCCACCTGAGTTGCACTGCCACTAAAATTAAGAGGAATTGTTGTCCTATAATAATGCTTGCAAGGGCAGGTGGATTCTGCAACAGGAGGAGATGACAGCGTGTGTCACTGATGTGGATGAATTTTTTTTTACCACTGTCAGTTATTTTAAGAGCCTTCATTGCGTTACAAGAGCATGTATGACACTTGTTGTATGAGCTATCCCGTCCTGTCTGTCATAGCCTAACCTCCATCACCTGGAGAAAATGGTAAACCTGCAGTTGAAACGGTGTCTTTGTGGTGTTTGCGAGCCCTATATCTGTGTGTATCTCCAGCTTCCAATCATAGTCAGATATATGTAGGCAAGACGAATTAGAGAAATCATAGATACTGTAAAAAAAAATGTAGAGAAGGCAACCACTTCTCTAATTACTTTAAAGCATGGTGTGATTTATTTCCAACAACCTTTTGTCTCATAAAGACTTACTGTTCACGACCAGGGCATTAAAATACAATCAAACAACAGCTGAAAATTTCACTTTATCACAGTTTCGGCTCCCTCTTTCAGCTGCAGTGAATAATGATGTGTGTATGATGTAGAACAGATCTACATTGTTTCCTCGCTGCCTTCGGCCCCAGTGTCATTTCCAATGAGGCAAAATATGAACCACTGCCTCCCTAAGAAACACACTTTCACATCTCTATCGCATCTTTAATGTCTACCACAGATGGTGTGCAATCCCACTGTTGATTTTCCACTGTGAGGAAGATTAACGGAGAGCCGTGTAAAAGGCTGCCAAATGAAATAGCTGATGCGAGCTGACCTAACTTTATTTACATTATCATTTCTGAAGCTCACAATAACACGGGGAAGCAAAGAAAGCAGAGAAATCCATAGGCGAGATGAGGATTCGTATTTATCATCATTACTGTGTGTCATTTTAATAAATAATGTTGGTGTTTGTGCCAGAGGAATGATGCACGCACATGTAGAAAGTAAACAAATGTATGAATAGAGTTATTACACTGTTTGGTTGAAAACTCAATTCTGATTCTGAACATTATATGGTCCGTTATTTCTGTGTACAACTGCTTAAGGCCTGGTATACTTCTTTGCGTTGCATATCGTGGACCCAGTTTACTCGTGTGTCAGGGTCCTGTAGTATCTCACTTCACCATCGGGTGGCGGTACAAGCCTGGATGCAGGGAATAGGATGCATTCCTACCAAAGAAGAAGAGAACAATGCTAGAGCTCACAACTGAAAGGCCCGTCGGGCAGGGGAGTCGGGTGTCGGCCAGGTTGAGGCTTGGATGACTATCCTGGGTGACTACTTCTTCTATTGTCAAAATGTTTTACCTGTCTGGTGTGCCGGCTTAATACTCCACCTACTGGTGGGGCAGCAATTCAGTTTGCGCATGCACTGTCCACGCTCTATGCGCACGGTTCCAAAACTGCTGGGTTGCTAGTATACCAGGACTTTTAGTACTAGAGCTCTGCTAGGGACATACTCACCCTCATAAATTCTGTGTCAGCTTTGTCTTTAGAATATGTTCCTTTCGGTTTTCACATGCAGTGTTTAAAAATACAAAACATACAGGGAAAGCCAGAGGTGTTTTTAACCAAGGCACTAGTCGAGTTGTGCTTTGGACCACAGCCGTCATCACGAAGCAACCAAAACCTGGGAGTTGTTGAGATGACTGAGGTTGCTGCAGCTGAAAACAAAACTTTTTTTTTTCTTTTTTTTAAGTCAGCTCATTCCAAAAAAAAAAGCAAATTATTTTACTCAAAGTAAAAAACAATCTTGTGTATCTAAGTGAGTACTCATTGCTTACTGGAAGTACAACCTAGATTTAAAACCGTTTTATATGATATAGAACAATTTAATTTGACTAAATTGAATCATATTATCTTAGCCTAATGTTCTCTTTCTAAAACATGAAGCACTGAGCCTAATTTGCCTTTAGCAGGGAGACACGGGGCCGTTTTTCTCCTCCAGTTTGAGAACCAGTCAAGCTTGATTACACCTTTAATCATATTAATCACCTGTCTTTTTTCCTGCTGAAAAAAAAACATGAAGATCAATCTGTCCTCGTATTGTTTTCGATGCCATTCAGGCGTTATTTATCATCTGCCCTTGACCGTGTCTTTGCTTTGACCTCTTCCTCTTTTGCTGCTGAAGGTTTAAACTGTTTTGGCGATGAATGTCCTTCACATGTGTTTTGTAAAACCACTGGAGTGCTATAGTTTTATAAAAATACTCACGGTTTTTACACAGCTCATGTGTACACTTGCTCACTCTTGCATTCTCTCTATGAGTCAATGCACTGTAGATCATTATTAGTTTGTGTAATTTCTATTCAGTGACGTGACAAAGACAATAATACAAACACAGAATTATCATGGATGATTCACTGTCCTCTTATGTTGAATCAGTGCAGAGAAGCGTGTTACTTTAGTCACCTCAGCTCTAGTGCTTTTAGGTGAGCTCTCACATCAAGTATCATTTTAAATCTTGGGCCTCAGTCCTTGAGTCCTCTCCAATTACTCACTCAATTAGTTCTGCAGCTTCCATTGTAGCCACACAGCCATCTACAACAGCAATGTGGTGCAAAGCACTCACGGAAATGGTTGGGGAATTTGCCACCAGACACTTAACTCTTCCAGGTGGCATCACCTATTGTAATCTAACTCATCTCATTCCAACTCTCTATGTCCTTCATCCCAGTGCCAATACTGTTCTAACTCAGATGGAAACAAAGGACATTTAGCAACAGTCGGACTCTATGGTCCTAATGACCAGTCTGACAAAATACCTAGTACTTTGATTTAAGTAATTTGTTTTTGCGTGACAATCTGGTCAATATTTTTTTTATCTTAACATTAATAGAAACTATGGCAAAAATATTAAGTAATTATTCATTCAGACCACACTGGTTGAATTAATATGTGACATATTCACTAAATACACCATTACTAACCTATTTTACTAATACATTTGCATTAAGTACAATTGATAGTCTGGTTAACAGTAACAGAGATTTACCCATTGAACTCTAATTCTTCTCATATTTTGAATGTTAGATTTCCAATACTCATACAAATCTGAATTATGATAATTCATTTGATTATCCATTAGTGGGTAACATCACATGGAAGCTATTGGCAAAATAGCAGTTGAGTGATTAGTATTCTAGTAACTATCTAGATGCAGTACAAATAGGTGTGTACAGGTCAGTGGGTCACATGATACGGAAGTATTTGGTTGCTCCTTTGATGCCCTTTGCTCCTACTGCCCCACAGAAGCATCAGGTATGAAAAGAACATTCTTTCACAAAGTATGTTTGTTCATTTCAATTGACTTATATTTGTATAGCCACAAATTACATAGCGAGCGAATGAGCTAATATCGTAGCTGGGGTCACCTGGTAGTGTTAATTTGTAATATAAATTAACTCCCATTTTCTTTCAAATATTGAATTTTGTCTTCCCAAAAAGCAAATATTCACCTGCAAAACAAAAAGCAAACATTTTTATAGGTCACATGTCTATTTCTACATTAATTCCAATTTTCATACTCCATTTCTGCAACTTATGCATTTTTAGTTTCCTCGTCCTCAGGTTTGTTTACTGCACTTCTGTGAAAGAGACACTGCAGAGAGGAAACACAGTAGAACGACCCACCCATCCAGTGCTCCAAACATTTCAGTAAGTAGGACACTGAAATGGATGGTCCACTGCGTGTAGGTGACCTACATAAATGAATGTGGATAGAGATATCTTCTGTAGCTCAGCTGAGCTCAGCAGTAAGTTTGAGACTCAGCGTTTCAGACACACAAGGTTGTCATATACCGTATATTGTAGGAAGGGATGGTGTTAAGTATTAATGTACTTATGTCCGTGTAGGGCATATACTTTTGTTACTCTGTTGTGTGTTCTGGTGTGTGAGTCAGTGTTATAACCTGTTGACTATATGCTAATGTAATGAAATGTGAGGAAATGTTGTCAAAGTCACATTGACATCTTGGCAGCTGGACCTGGTAAGCGATAACATCTAGCCAGGACAGGTGGACACTGTTTGTGTAAGCACTATGGTAGGTTTAAATGTGACTCACCCAAGGTTTGGTTTCAGTCAGAAGACTCACTCAAGCACTTATGTCATTTGTCTTTGTCATAGCACCCCAGTTTTAGCATCACTGCACTTGCTGTACCAGCAACTGGATTGAAACCTAATGGCGTGTTTCCACTGAGTTGAACAGTTTGGTTCGGTACCATTAGGAATTGGTTCCATTAGGAACAGCACCAAAATAACCAGCCTCAACCGTTCCATTTTTTTGGTACCGTTTCCTTGGGGTACCAGAGTAATGGTATGGTACGGGTGGAGCTAGACCATGACAGTCAGCTGATTGAGCGACAGAAAAGCATCACTCCCTTGCGACTGGTGTTTCTTCATCGTCTCATACAAAGCTTGACGTCTTGTTGAGACAAACAGCCATAAAGCAAGCAGAAAAAAACAAGGTGCTTAATGTCCTCCAATGTGTTGTCTATTGTGTCGCGTTCGATGGCGTTTGTCACACCTGTACAACATCACGCTATGTATCACGCTGACACAGCCATCAGACACAGACCACACCCAGTAAAGTTACTGTTCACAGTCGAAAAGCAAGCCTGACCCCAGGGCTTTACTGTTCCAAACCATACCGTACTGTACCAAACTGAACTGGACCATGATGGAAACTTACTTAAGCTTATGGGTGACCATGTTTTTTTTTTTCCGTGATGGCCCCCTGTCTCTGGACCAACCCTTTGCTTAGTGTGAGATCCACACATCTCAACTGCACATGATAAATTATTTCATTTCAGTCTCACTTTTTTGCATCCTCATATTGGCTTTGAGTCTTACCAAGGAAATCCAGACTATACATTTTTGAATGTGTGTCTACTTGGTCTGCATGGCTGCTAGCTTCCAGGGTCCATTACATAATCCTTGGGACGTATATTCATCAGTCATCTGCCCATTTCCGTGGTGCTCCACACAGACTCGAACTGATGCAAGCACGCCTATAGTTTAAGTCCTTGGAACATAACACGTTTGAGTTCAGTTGGTGATGCACTCTTGTTTTGATCAAGAGAGACAATGAACAAGATGGGACCCATGGATATTTGCTTGAGATTATGTGTGAATGTCCACTGGTACCCACACATGTACAACTATGCGCTCAAAGAACTCAAGGACATACAGATGGGGGCGATTTTAGTATGCACAAAATAAAAGTGTCTCTCCACCAACAAAGAACTTGGAGGGCATGACCCAGGCTTAAGTGATTAAAGTTAGACATTTTCTCATGCTTCATGTGAGGACTTCAAGTTTCCTCTTTTGTTAGCACATGTGGCTGAACTGTCTTTGTGCTTTCATTGTTATTGTCTGTAGGTGCTTAATATGTACCAGAGAGATAACTTTGTAAAGTCCCAAAATGATTAGGAGCTCCTGCTCCATCATTCTTGGTAAGATGCTTGTAATCACATATATATATGTACATTTGTTAAAGTCTCCTGTGAGATCTCCTCTTGCATCCAAAAATCGTCAGGGCTAATCAGCAACCACACCGTTGATATTCAGGAGTGAGAATGTGTGGCAGAGGAGAGCTCCACAGAAACGTAGAGATAACAGCATCCACAGACTCCTGCGTCTCATCTGTCACACATAGATTGCCATTAAATTCTGTCTGAGAGCTCTGCTATCATCTAATTAGAAAGGCTCTCTCTCTTTCACCCTGTCTGTCTCGTTCATTCAATCATTCAGCCACCTCTATCTTACTTTGATCGCCCTCTGTTTACCTCTGTTTCACAGAATGTCTGTCTTAGCCACCTCCCGCAGCCCCACACCTCCCCAAATGCTCACCCCTGTTTCATTGGTCATGCCTGGTGATCTCTTGGGGGAAATCCTCTCATGGTTTTCGTCTTGATGTGTCGTGTGTAATTAAAGCCCAAATTGTTTTGATGCCAGTGTAATCACATTAGTGTGTTATTGGAGAAGAGAAAGACGAAGAGAAGAAAATAGCTGGAAGAGAGAGGCTGATTTCAGGGGGTGGGGGGTGGGACGGTGTAGCAGGCTGTGGGAATAGTTTTAATTCAAACCTACCTTTGTGAGGACATTTTGGCTGGTGCTCATAACTTTAAAGGGCTTTTTGGGGGTTAAGACTTGTTGAGGGTTAAGACTTGTTGAGGGTTGGGCTTAGGCATTTAGTTGTGGTGGTTAAGGTTAGAGTAAAGCAGTAGGGAATCCATCATGTATGTGAGTGTATGTGCAAAAGCTGCATGTGTGTGTGTGTGTGTGTGTGTGTGTGTGTGTGTGTGTGTGTGTGTGTGTGTGTGTGTGTGTGTGTGTGTGTGTGTGTGTGTGTGTGTGTGTGTGTGTGTGTGTGTGTTTTGGCAAGCATAAATCTGTCACTATGGATGGTGCTCAAACTCCATACAGCATTCAATTAGCCTTTCTGTCAAATGGTAAAGGAGGGCAGTTATGATGGACAGATGGAGGAGACACTGTGAGAAACAACTGAGAGAAAACTTTTACTTTGGTTTTGCTTTTTGTGTTTAAATATGACCAAATAAGACTGACTGGATTTTCTGGTTTATGCAAATATTAGGATGAAAATGAACTTGATGATGAGTCAGTTTAACGTACGTTATACTGGGAACGCTGTGCTTAAGATGTTCATGGTTAGTGTTTAAAGAGTTATGTAATGAGAACACACATTTGATGGCAGCATTACCCTTTAACACCGAGCATGTCGCAAGCGCACTTTGCATTACATGACGGTTTGTGCAATTTGGAAAAATTTCTGAAAAGCCAGGGTAATTATTACGGTAATTTCACTTGCACTGTTGCAGGAAGCCAGTGAATCAGCGTCTTTATCACCAGAGAGGAGAGTTGGATAAATGTCTGTACATAGCTTCCATTTTTTTGGCCTGTTTTTGGACATTGAGACAAAGACTCAAACAAATGTTATTTTAAATGTGTTATACTGGTCAAATTTCAAATTTAACATCCATAATCTGGTGTACGTGTACAACTGCAACTTCTTTTTTTCTCAAAAAAATTGTAAATAACATAAACAGAAAAAAACAGACAAAAGCACTTACTTTCAGGACATTTTTTGGCCCTTTTATGGTTAAAATAAGCAAAAAGGGTGTTAAAGGGTTAATGTAAATAAACAGGCTTGGCACAAATCAGGAAGATCAATAGAAACCTGAGGTCAAACTGGGTAAATGAACAGAACAGTTGAAGTTATCAGGAGGCAGGGACAGTTGTCACTGCTCTGTTTACCGTAAAATGTATATGATTCATGTGGTTATTCTTACA